>NC_054740.1:29937362-30295132 GCF_018143015.1 Lytechinus variegatus
TAAAGAAAGTATTAAGACACAAAAGTGTCAGAAAGCAGAAATTTGAAGAAAAAAAATAGAGCGAACGAACGATAAAAAAGAACAAGAAATGAAAATAAAACAAAGAAAAATAAGGGAGGAAAATTTGAAATTTCAGGACGGAAGAAAGAAAAAAATATAAAGACGAAAGAATGAATGAAAGAAAAATAAGGAAGAAATAAGATTACAAAAAAATAAAGTGAAGGTAGAGAGCAAGGAAAAAAGAAAGAAAAGAAAGAAAAAGAGTGAGAAAAAGGGAAATAAAAAAGCAGAAATAAAGACTTGGTAAAGAAAAAAAAAGGAAAAGGGAAAATAAAAAGGAAGAAACATAAAGAATAAATGAAACATAAGAAGAAATTAAAAGATTCAAAAGATATATCTGGAGAATGAAAGGAAGACATAGAAAGAAGAAAAAAAGAGAACAAAAATAAAGAAAGAAAAAAGAGGATAGAAAAAAGAGACGGGCAAAATAAAGGGTGAATGAATGAAAGAAAGGGTGTGATAAATAACTGTTACTACTAGTGTACATCAATTTTTGAGCAAGAATGAACGCAGACATCATGAGATGTGATAACCTCGGCTCTAGCTATCTTAAATATTATCATAAAATATCGAAAGATAAGAAAGATAAAAGTTAAGAACGTTTTCAGAATACCACTTATCTATTATCTTGATTTTATTCTTATCTTTTCAGCGCGCTTTTGTATTCCTATAGATCTATATGCGCAAGTTATTTACGGAATTACGCGCTCAGCAGCCATGCCCATAGCCATGGCATAGGAATTAGGATGGAAAGCAAGATAAGATGATCAGATATCAGATGATAAGAACGTTTTCAGAATACCAATTTAAGAACGTGACGTAGATAAGAACAAAATTAAGATAAGAACATTTTCAGAATACCGCCCCAGGCGTTTAACTGTATACATCAACCATCCAGATCCAGAACTGTTGTTAGCGCCGCCAACGCAACATCATGCACACCGGGATCGCGACAGCAGCTGCCCCTACGGCGTCGGGCATGTTGGGCCTCATTTTTCGTCAGGTGTATCCGGTCAAATTTTTGCAGTCTATCGAGTCATGACAGTACAAAAACTTTAGATGGTAGATGTCTTATTGATATAATTTACATCGAGTCATGATATATAAAATATCTCACCTGATGTCCCAGTTGAGGTAGAACCAAATCCACCGAAAGATGGTTTATTTTGCCCGCCAAATGTGCCAGTACTGCCAAAGTTGAACGACATCTTGAATGATATTGTATGTGAATATAAAGTTTATTCGAAATTTCCGATAGATGGCGCTGGCACAGTTTCTACAAGGCCCTATAAAAAACTATATAGGGCCTTGAGTTTTTGCAGATTTTTGCAGTCTTTGAGAGTAACATAACCAGTGGCGTAACTACGGGGGCATGGGGCACGTGCCCCCCCCCCCATCGGCTGGCCACAAAAAAAACGTGGAAATGGAGAAAAAGAGGGAGAAAGAAAGAAAAACGTAGTGGGGAATGAAAAATTATTGTATATTAAATATATTATATTATGTTATATTATATATTACATTATATATTACATAAGAAATATTTTTCATAACTTTAAGAAACATATAATTTGCTCAGGGACTATGTGTTCATCATTCCTGGTGCTCACATTGTCTGTTTAATTCCTGGTGTACTAAAACATCCCCCTTTCAAGTCAATCATACACCAAATAGGCCTATAGTTCCAGTTATCATCGTAGGTAGTGGCATGATATGCTTCTTTTTCATGATTACCTTAAGTGATTACCCCCTTTTCAGGTCTGAATATAAAACATTTCCAATCCGTACTTTCGTTCGCGTTAGTGGATTGGTGAGATATATTAGCTCTTCATGAATTCTAAAAAACAATTTTAAAAATGTCAGTTTTTTAGTCTGAAAATCGAAAATTTCAGATCGCACTTCGCGCTCGCATCGTTGTATATTGAAATACTTTTGGTCTTTGTGAATTCATACGAGCAAGCATTAGAATGCCCTTCTACAGGTTTGAATTTTAAAAAATTTCAGCTCGCGCTTCGCACTCGCAATATTTGATTAATGATATACATATCATGTTCATGATTACAATAACTACAAAAGTATTTCATGTTTTTAAGTGTATACTAAGCAAGCTCTTGGCGCTCGCATTAGATGGCTGTGGTTTGATACGTATGCTGTTCATGAATCATAGGCGGATCCAGCTGTTGGCGAAAAGGGGGAGGCGTACTGCCGAGCGGTGCACATATTTTTGCACTTCACCGGCGCCATAAAAGAAAATGTTGAAAAAGGGGTAGTCTTTGCCGGGGGATAGTCTTTCCTTTACTGTTGCTAATATTATATCAGTGTATAATTTTTTTTAAGTGGCGCCCGTTTTCTTTTCTTTCATTTATTTTTAATTTTTTAAGCGACGCCTTTTCTTTCTTTCTTTTACCTTTTTTCTTTGAGCGGCGCATTCGGCGCCGCCCCCTGGATCCGCCACTGTGATTTTTTCTAAAAAAAGTCCTGTCCCTGTTTGAGGTCAATTTATGCAAAAAAATCAGCTCGCACTTTGCGCTCCCATTGATTGTTCAGTGAGACAGGTATGTATCATTATGGTAAAAAAAAAATAGCTTATAATATCTCTTTATTAGGTCTGAATATTGAGCGGCGCCTTCGGCGCCGCCCCCCCTGGATCCGCCACTGTGATTTTTTCTAAAAAAACGTCCTGTCCCTGTTTGAGGTCAATTTATGCAAAAAAAATCAGCTCGCGCTTTGCGCTCCCATTGTTTATTCAGTGAGACAGGTATGTAGCATGATGGTAAAAAAAAATAGCTTATAATATCTCTTTTTAGGTCTGAATATAAAAAATTTCAGCTCGCGCTTCGCGCTCGCATTTATTGACCGGTGAGATACATATTCGTTTAATGGAACAATCCTTAAAATTTCTTTTTCAAGTAAGTAGGCCTACCTGGCAATTGAGTGCGCTTCGCGTGCCCACTAAGTGACACAATTTTTGCTGGTGCCCCCCCCCCTAATGCCGTGACGGCCGTGACCCACGGTACGCCATTGAACATAACAGTTCAGAAATCTAGCCTGCAGCTTCGGCCGTTTGTTTTTTAGTAGTATTGTTTATTTCAGTTTTATTTTTTCTCATATTTTTAAGTTGTTTCAAGGGCTCTCGTCTTTTAAGTATAATCATTCTATGAAGTTCACAAACATTGTATATACACTGGCGTACCTAGGATTTTCCAGAATGGGGGGCAAATTTTTTTAGAGGATATTTCGTCCGCGAAAATATTTGACAAGCAAAAAAAAGTGGGGGGGGTCTTCAACCCAAGGTCTTCAGGTTCAAAAGAGGAAGCACACGTTTGTTTTTATTGCATTTTTACATTACAAATTATTAATTTGGCTGCTCATAAGGGGGGGGCACGTCCCCTGGATAAGTTGTGATTAGTCAGGGGACAGGGATACGTCCCCTGCATGAGTTGTGACTCGTCAGGGGGGCAGTCTGCTCCCTGCCCCCCCCCTTGGGAAGGTAGTGTGCATATATATCAATTTACTGTATAAATAAGATTTTTTTAAACTAAAGAATTCAATAGATCATTCCATACAATGACGTACATTTACAAATAACTTAAAAATGTTTATAAACACACAAACTGACAAATGACTTCATCAATTTAATGCAATTCAACATTTACTTCCAAAGGTAATTTTTTTTTTTTGGTCGCGCATGGTATCCACTCGTCAATGTAAGCGGCCCCCGGGCTTTTTTTTTTACCTGTAAAACAAATTTTATTTGGATATAACAACACGTCCTGTTTCTTGGAAAATAGGTATTTATGAAGAGGAGAGTGTATTATACAAATTCTGATTTGTATCAAATAAATGAGAAAATGAACAAGCACATAAACCGATTGATAAATAAAAATATTGCTGGTATTAGGTTGTAAGCAGCTTAAAGGGGAATCATCCTGACAATCAAAAAGTTTATTGCAAGAGTAGCAGAAAATTATAAAATTATTGCCGAAGGTTTGAGAAAAATCCTTCAAAGAATTGAAAAATTATTAAAATTCTAATTATGACTTGTGACGTCAAGCATAGCGAGGTTAAACTCCGTAATTTCGAAGGTTCGTAATTCCGAAACACGTAAATTGCCTATAATGTTGTGGAAGCGTCGTGGTGTAGCGGTTTTGGCTCTCGCCTTGTAATCAGAGGGTCGTGTGTTCGAATCCCACCATGGCCTAGCGTCCTTTGGCAAGGTGCGTTAATCCACACTTTGCCACTCTCTACCCAGGTGTTAAATGGGTATCCGGTAGGATGTGAAAGCCTATATGTAGTATGCCTAGCAATTGAGTCTTGGAACTCTTGTTGAAATGCTCCCCAGGGAGTGGAGAAGGTGCATACATTGTATGCGGGCATGCAAAGATCCGATGACCGGGGTAATAATATGTCTGTAAAGCGCTTAGAGACGTCGTTGCGATTTATTAAGCGCTATATAAATGCGGAATATTATTATTATTATACATGTATACAGAGCGTATCAAAAAAAGTTTACACTTTGAAAAAGCCCTGGGAATTAAAAAATATACAACATGTGGGTAATTTTTTCTCATATAATCTTGGGTTAAGGTCTCATCTATCCAATGAAAGTAAAAGTATTGACAAAATGTTACACTTGAGAGAGCACTGTCCATTTTTGTAAAGCTCGCAGAAATCTGTTTGCGCAGAAATGCTTGTTTTTACGCTGTGTCAAGGGGAATTTGAAAAATCAAACTTTTCCTGCGAAACATTTCTCATACATTTCCCTTGCACTCTTAGTCAATTGAAATAAAACTGATACATTCAAGCATTTTGTAACAATTTTGCCATCAAAATTGAAATTTCAACACTTAGTAAGCACAACCTTTACACTTTTTTGAGGACGTAACTGAATCTGAACAAAAATTTATATCAGACATCTCCAGACATTTTTTCCACTAAGGTTTTATCATTTAAAGTGGGTTTACATTTCATTTTTTATTTAATACTTGTTTCCACACACTTTTACCAAGCTTTACAATGATTAACAAAATGAAAATCCAGCCTAATCCATTTTATGTAAATCACAGCTCAGTGTAAAGCAAATATCGTCACGATGGCATCGGAGTGTGGGGAGTGGGGTGGGGCGCAATGCACTCTTCGAAGTGTTTTGGGCAAGGAACAAGTAAAGAAAGGGAAAAGATACTTAATTCCACGTGTTCTTCATGATTAAGGTCTACTTTTATTCTCATAACTATTTCAGTTTTATTTCAAAGTTCTGCGCAAATCATTTTTCACTAGCATTTCAAAAGTAAGTGGTGCTCACTCAAGCGGAAATATTTTTCGACAATTATATCGTCATTTGCTTAAATGGATCTGAACCAATGTTGAAATGTGAAAAAATCTTCAGGATATTACTAATTAAATGGATAATTTTACAGGATTTTTTCTAAGTGTAAACTTTTTTTTTTGATACGCACTGTATATCTCGATTATGTTCGTTAATATCCGAAAACAAAATAGGGTTCATTATTCCGAAGATTCAATAATATAGTTCGGAAACGATCGTCGTTAGTCCGAAAACGAAATAAGATTCGTAAATATAGTCCGAAAAAACTGGTTCATTATTCTGAAGGTTTTTAGTCCAAAAACGAAATAATTAAGGTTCGTTATTCCAAGTACGTTAATCCGAAAATGAAATAAGGTTAAATCGTTATTGCGAAGGTTCGTTAATCCGAAATAATCTGTGGCGATGCCGGGAAAGGCAAGGCGTGGTGGAGGGTAGGGGGTAGAAACAATTGTTATGAGGATGAGAAGGCAGGGGCGCGGTGGAACGTATTTTTGTTCGGGGGCAGGGCATATCCAAAAAAGGGGACCTTGGTCAAATGGGCATATTTTCACCATATGGGATTATCATCTGTGTGAAGTCGTTGTATGTTTTGTAGAAATTAAGTTGAGAAAATACTTTTCGAAGTGATTTCTGATTATTTTGAGATATGTATTTAGGCTTTTTTATGCGGTTTGGAAAAAAATTCGAATCTGAATTAAGTTAATTCTAAAACTCGCACTTTGGATAATTTATGAGGCTAATTAGGATTTACTGTTAAAAGGGATTGCGAGATGTTGCGAGTGCTAATCACAAGCTCAAACTTAATTTTAGACATATTTTCAATAAAAAATGAAAATTAAACATCGCGAGCAGTATACGTTCTTGTAATCATGAAAATGATGTGTAGGGCGGCCCTGTCTTACTCAAGAATTAACGAAAGCGCGAAACGCAAGCTGAAATTTTAATATACTGACCATAAATTACGGAACCTGTTAATGACGAAATTTAGTGACTCATGAATAGGATAAGTATTTCACCAATCGAATAATGCGAGCACAAAGCGCGAGCAGAAAATTTATATTCCAAATAAAGGCCTGAAAACTGGACATTCTAAGCATTTTATAACCAGAAACAGAATGAGTACCTTACTGCATACACTGCAAAAACTCCGGTGTTGATTTAACACCAGCCCGGAATCTATATCTGTCCACACCAGAGAAGTATTGAAACAACACCAGTTTGGAATCAAACCGATGCTGTTTTAATACTTATTGGTGTTGTATGAATACATATCTGGTGTTATAGACCAAAACCAAACTGGTGTTGTTTAACACTTCTCTGGTGTGGACATATTATAGATTCCGGGCTGGTGTTAAATCAACACCGGAGTTTTTGCAGTGTAACCATGATAACTGAGGCGAGCTCGAAACGCAAGCAAAAAAAGATATGTTTATCTAACCTAAAATATATTATGTTGTATTTCAAAAAGGGTATTTTTTTAAAGGGGCACATTTCCTTATGAAAAAAGGGGCACTTTCCATTTTGAAGAAAGGGCATTTTTTTCCTACGGGGATTTGTTTTTTATCATAACCCGCAGAAGCTATTAAAAATGACAGCCCCTCCTTAAAAAAATCCCATATCTGGAGGTTATTTAAATGTGACACAGACTCCCATATTCTTAATCCATTCGCTCAGGCAGCAATCGCTCAGAAAAAAAATTAAGATGCTTGATCCACGCGCCAAATCTTGATGCAATACAATCATGCTTTGGTCACTTATGAATCATCTTCCGTTAAAAGTATTATTATCCTGTTGCTGTGTAATTATACACCATTTCTGATACAAAAAATACTTTCATTTTCGGAAAACGAACCTATTTCATTTTCGGACAAACAGACTTCCGGATTAACGAACCTTATTTCGTTTTCGGACTGACAAACCTTCGGAATAACAAACCTTATTTCGTTTTCGAACTAACGGACCTTCGAAAAAACGAACCTTATTTCGTTTTCTGATTGAACAATTACGAACCTTCTGAATAATGAATGTAAGCCCATAGCGAGTGGTAAAAAAAATATATGAAATGTCCATTTCTCTGAAAATTGAAAATGGTTTTCACTGTACCTTTTGCATATCAATAGACAATTTCACATCTGATCATGAAAAGAATACAAACAAATCGTCTGGAATCATTAGCAAAAATTAAATTCATGCATTACATATTGGGCAGTTGCTCGTTTATGACGTCACAAACCCAACACTTTAATTCTAATAACTTTCTAAATCTTTCATGGATTTTCCCCAAACCTTCACCAATATTTCTGTCTCGCCTGCATAGCAGAGCGAGACTATTATACGCACCGCTTTTCCGACGGCGGCGTCATCATTGAAATTTTAACCTAATAGGCTAGGTTTTTTAAATGACATCAAGGTATTTGGACCTACTTCATGAAACTTGGACATATTAAGATTATCAAGTATTATTAAACATCCTGCCCAAGATTAAGGTCACATGACCACGGTCAAAGGTAATTTAGGGTCAATTAACTTAGACCATGTCGGGGAATCAACATCAAAATTTACCTAAGTTTAAGTTTTTGAAATGTCATTAGAAAGTATACCTCGCTCATGAAACTTATATAAGGGTAATGGAGTAGTACTAAACATCCTGCTTGAGTTTCAGGTCACATAGATTATGACCAAGGTAAAATGTCATTAAGGGTCAATGAACTTAATTTGGCCATGTTGGGAGTATTTGTTGAATTACCAGCGTAACTTTGAAAGTTTATGAAGCTAGTTCATAAAACTTGGACATAAAAGTAATAAAGTAGTACTGAACATCCCTTGCGAATTTCAGGTCTCATGACCAAGGTCAAAGTTCATCTAAGGTCAATAAACTTTGGCCATATGTTGGGGGTAATTGTTGAATTGCCATCATAACTTTGAAGGTTTATGTATATAGTTTATGAGATATGGACATAGGGGTAATGAAGTATCTTGCTCATCTGGCACAAGTCTTAGGTCACTTGATCAAGGTCAAATGTCATTTAGGGTCAATGAACGTAGCATTATATTATTATTTGAATAGTGTTTTTGTGAATAATTATTTTATCAAAGTCAACACTGCTGCTATATCGAATCGCGTACACTGTGAAAAAATTGGGCAATATTTTACCCAATATTTTGCCCAACGTTGGGCCGATAGTCAACCCTACCAACTACTGGGCAATATTTTACCCAACGTTGTTGGGGCATTAATGTGCCCAACTGTTGGGTAATATTTTGAACTACATTTTGGGGGACATTAATTTGCCCAACTTTTTAATAAAGTTATTAACCCAACATCTGGGCAAGGCCTACACTCACTTCGTGTATCTGGTCCGTGTCGATCCGGAGACCTTATATATATCCGAAAGTGCTTTGCATGCACAATAACGCTGCATACAAGTGCAAGTGCATATCTCAAGTGAGTGAAGCAAAAACAAAACAGCGTCAGATATATGTCATGTATGTAGGCCTATTCTGACAAATTCCTTACAAATTATGCTTAACGTAAAGTCCAAAATAAAAAAATTAAAAAAACGTTTAAACAACTCATCTATGAAAGATTCAGCGAGGCTCCCCAGCCCCCAGTCATCTAGAAGCTCCTCCATATCTTATTGACCGTGTGTAGCATGCTGCAAGCGCAACTCGTGATCGTAAAGTTTCGCAACATTTACCACTCAGCAGGGCAATTACTAGCCCAACAATTGGACATCTGTATTTTGGCAGCGGCAGAGTAAAAATTTGCCTAAGTATTGGGCACATAATGCCCAACAAAACAATAACCAACGTATATATTACCCAACAAAAAAATGACCAACGTAAATTTACTCTTTTTTCACAGTGTAATGCAAACTGCAAGAGGCGCTCCACTTGTTTATAATTATTATTTCCGCTATTTTTGCAACAAACTTTTCTTCAGGGTGAACTTCCCCTTTCAGGGAAGTAAAGTGTGTCAACTTGTGATCTTGGGATTGCTCCAGATATTATTCAAACGTTTTATTTTGTTTTGCAACCATTTTCTTCATAGGTTAGACTGAAAAGTACTTCCGCAAACTAAGTTACAATAAGATAAATAAGGCAACGCAAGTGTGGAATACAACATTCGCAATATATCAACTGGTTAAAAGTAACTTGATATGGTCCATATATTATACCAATGTTCTTTGATATTTTCTTCTCTATATCTTGTATTTCAAATTTCCAAGTTAATTTTAAATCAATGGTTACACAAAGATTTTTTTATTCAACTTTAGGAATCTCAATAGTATTACATTATAATTAAAAGACTCAGGGTGTCATATTGTTTATTACATTTTACGGGGATTAACAGATAGCCTATTTGACTGAAACCAAATGCAAAGCATGAAGAGTTTGTGTTTCCATTTCATTGAAAGAAAGATTATGAAATATAATGCAGAAAGCAAAAAAAAGGAAAAGAAATAAAGATAGAAAGCCACATACGCACATCTACACACACCGTCCTTGTCCTAAAGTCCCTCTCCTCCCCCCCCCCCCCCCCCCCCCCCCTCTGGACCCACCATAGCCGCCTCCCCTATACAGCCTATGGTTACACTTCGTAATTCCGAAGGTTCTTTATTCCGAAGGTTCGTAATTCCGAAACACGTAAATTGCCTATACCTCGATGTTCGTTAATCCGAAAACGAAAAAGGGTTCGTTAATCCGAACATTTGTGGCATTATTCCGACGGTTCGTTATTCCGAAGGTTCGATAATCCGAAAACGAAATAAGGTTCGTTGTTCCGAAGGTTCGATAATCCGAAAACGAAATAGGGTTCGTTGTTCCGAAGGTTCGTTAATCCGAAAACGAAATAAGGTTCGTTTTTCCGAAGGTTCGATAATCCGAAAACGAAATAAGGTTCGTTTTTCCGAAGGTTCGTTAATCCGAAAACGAAATAAGGTTCGTTAATCCGAAAACGAAATAAGGTTCGTTAATCCGAAAACAAAATAAGGTTCGTTAATCCGAAAACAAAATAAGGTTCGTTAATCCGAAAAATGAAAACCAGGAAAGCAGAGGCAGAGGCAAGGGGGGGGTGGACACTTGCCGTTCAATTGTTATGAGGATGGGAAGGCAAGGGCGGCCAAACGAATTTTCGTTTGGGGGTAATAGTGGGGTATGGTGTGTCATCCCGTAGGACTAGCGTGCCAAAATTGATTTTTTTGTTGTTTTGGCTTCAATAGGGTCCCCTTAGACCAAAAACGATGGGGTTCAAATTTTCAGACCCCTCCTTCCCTTTGTGGGGGTCCTTTTTGGCGCCATATTGGCCTGTACAAAGCCCAATAGGATAATCCATTGTTTTCAACTTTATTTCTCACTTTTCCTCGCCAATTTTATTTTTAAGTTGTCTGAGGTGTACAAGAATGAATATTTGATGATGTTGTGATGTCAATATATTTTCACTTTTACCATACGGGGGGCGGATTTTGCGAAAAATGCCCCAAAATTGTAAAATATTACCCCAAAAATATAATTTTCCCCCTTTTTGGCACTAGAATTGGGACAAAAAGATTACAAAATGAAGTTTATATGTCTTGTTGTACAGTCCAATAACAAAAGAATACATCACATGTAATTTATATGATTGTTCTTGGTAAATTAATGTAAAAGTCACCCCCATTTCAGGATTTTATGCAGTGAAAACCTAACTACAACACCAGAGGGCGCCATAACTTATGATGATGATATTAGTGTGGTACGGTATATCATGACACAGCTCCTGCAGGATTTTTGTGCCAAATTTTTTTTTTTTATTATTCACTTGGGTCCAATCTATCAGGAAATGATAGGGTTCCAATTTTCCCCACCCTCACCCACTGCCTGAGGGGGTGGGGGTCACCTATATCAAGACCCACTAAAATCAGGAGCATTAGTAATTTTGCGCCCGGTTAAAAAATGGATTGTTTTATGGTATTTTATCATCCCTAGACAGCTAGAATGCCTATATCTGAAGGCTTCAAGTTAGACGAGCATCCTACCAACCATATCCCCTATCCCCCCCCCCCCAACTGACTGGCATACAACTTTCACCATTCGGCCACTCGTTCTAGAGTACAATTTACGATTAAAGGGCTTCAATTCGAATTGTCAATTATATACTTCTCGGCTAATTTCCAATTACTGATAGACAGAAAGAAACACATAAAATATATTTTTAGCCCCCCCCCCCCCACACACGCACACATGCACATAATTATTATTGAAATAACATGTGGTGTTTAGAGAACTTCCGAACTAACATTGTTTTTCAACAGTTTTTAGTACTAATTGATCTCAGGAATAATGTACTAAAAATCTACCAAAATCTGCATCAGGGAAAGTTGTTATTTTTAAGATAGTATCAAAGATGGCCACCATTCACTTAAAATTAATGAATACGACTCACTCATTATCCACCCTAGAATCCTAATCAGTTTCATACTCCATGGTCTAGGAGTTAAAATAATTTGTTGACACAGGATAGAGTGAATATAATGACCCCAGGATACCTGGAAAATATAAGATGGCATCAAAAAAGGCTACCGTGTGCTAAAAATCCGCAATTTGATTCAATGATTTTAAGGGTGAAGTAGTAAATTGGACAGTGAATAAAAAAAATTATTCTGAAATGGCTGCTAAACTTAAAGCAGACATAGCTGATTTCATATCGTCCATGGAAATGTGATTTCGATTTTTAATTTTAAACCACTGGTTTGGGTCAAGTAATATATAAGGATAAGTTACAAGGACAGTCAGTGGTCTGGTATGTCCAAAAATCAAAGATGAATTCCAAAAAATGATCTTAAAATGGCTGCTGATACTTAAAGCGGACATAGTTCATTTCATATCGGCCTGGGAGATATCAGGTGGGTGTTTCATAAAGCTGTTCGTAAGATAAGAACGACTTTAAGAACGACTGGTGATCCTTTCTTTTGGTAAATGGTATTAGGCGATGGTTTAGCGCGTAAGAAAAGATCACCACCTTACGAACAGCTTTATGAAACGGCCCCCAGTTTGGTGTCTAAACCAATGGTTTCAAGGGTCAAATAAGACATTTGGATAAGTAAATAAGGGCTGTCAGTGGTCTGGTATGTCAAGAAATGCGATATGGCCTCCAAAATGCAGGGTCTAAATTGACTGTGGTTCTTAAAAGTAGACATAGTTCATTAGAAATGCACATTGTGGATTTGATTTTGGTGTCTACACTAGAGTTTTAAGGATCAAGTATTGTTTCAAGTTGAAAGAACAGTCGGATGTCAAGTTTATCAAAAATCCAAGATTGCTTAAATGACTGCTATTACTTAAAAGTGGATATAGAACATTAAACATTAACCTGGGGATATTATTTTGGTGTCTACACTAGTTTTTCAAGAGTTGAAATTAAAAATATTTATTAAGGACTGGCTACAATGACTATGCAGTTATCCATTTTGCCTTAAAATCCAAGTTGGCTTTAAAAAATGGGTTCCAAAATGATTATTGTTTCTTAAAAGTGGAGAAATTATTCAAACAATACCAACCTGTGAGAAATATTAAATGTATATACACTTAAATGTATGGGATAAGTTATCATATTGATTCATGAGTTTGTAATAGCACCCATTTGATGAATTTTTTAAATCTACCATGGATTTTAGACAAAATGGAAAACTAAATATCCTTGTTATTTGTTGAATGTATTATCTGACCCTTTATACCACCATGTAGACATCCAAATTATTCCTCACATATTAATATTGTATGAACTCTGACCATTATTAATGAGTTTTAGGAATCATTTTAGATGCCATTTTGAAAACTTTCTTGGGTTTTTAGGCAAAATGGACAAGTGCATAATTATCTTTGTAACTAGTCGAAAGTATCACTATAATCATGAAACCATTGAGTGGACACCAAAATCATATGTCCTTGGTGAATTTTAAATGAACTATGTCCATTTTTAAGTAACATCATTCACTTTAGACTCAGATTTCTTCACGCCATCTTGGATTTTCCGACATAGACCAATGACTGCCCTTGTTGATATGATAACATTAATAATATAGGTATATTAACCTAGGGAAGCCACTTCAGTTCTAAAAACTGTTCTCCCAGCGGGCCTTGCCATTATTATTACCCCTGCCTTAGATGGGCTGCCTAGGCGCTCTAGCATTCAAGGAATTTCTTCGCGCATTCAGGGAATTTCTTCCTACCGGGTAACCATAGGGTAGAATCTAACAAATTAGATGCCCATACTATGAATCGGCATTGGAAATAATTGCTCTTGAAATGTGTCAGCTTTCAAATTTATTGATAAAATTACAGTGCCTAGAATTTGATTTTTTTAGGGAAGTGCTTATCATAAGTTATGGCGCCCTCTAGTGTTGTAGTAAGGATTTCACTGCATAAAATCATGAAATGGGGATGATTTTTTACATCAATTGACCAAAAATAATGATATACATTACATGTGGTATATTCCTCTGTTGTTGGAGTGTATAAAAAGACATATTCATTTCATTTTGTAATCCTTTTGTCCTAATTTTAGTGCCAAAAAAGGGAAAAATAATATTTTGGGGGCAATATTTTACAATTTTGGGGCATTTTTCGTAAAGTCCGCCCCCATATGGTAAAATTTAAAAAACATTGACATCACAACATCATCAAGTATTCATTCTCATACACCTCAGACAACTTAAAAATATAATTGGTGAAGAAAAGTGAGAAATAAGGTTGAAAACAATGGATTATCCTATTGGGCTTTGTACAGGCCAATATGGCGCCAAAAGGACCCCCCACAAAGGGAAGGAGGGGTCTGAAAATTTGAACCCCATCGTTTTTGGCCTAAGGGGACCCTATTGAAGCCAAAACAACCAAAAAATCAATTTTGGCACGCTAGTCCTACGGGAGCTGTGTCAGTGACATACCGTACCACACTATAAAGCCAAAAAATGAAACTCAAACGTCAAAATGGGCACTTTGGTGATATTTTCACCTTTAGATTATTAAAAAAAAACCTTTTTTGAAATGACTTCTTATTATGGCAAAATGTATATTTAGCCTTTATTTTTCGGGAGAGAGTATAATGAGCGAGCGGCTTGGTAAAAAAATCAAATGTGAAGTTGTAAAACTCGTTTTGGGGGTCAATTATTCTTTAAATGGCATTATTGCGAGGTGTTGCGAGCGTGAATCACAAGCTAAAACTTAAGGGTATTTCAATAAAAATGGAAATAAGTTTTTAAAAATCCCAGCAGATTTCTGCTGTCACTAAAAATATGTACATCTAACTAAAGAATTAACACGAGCGCAATACGCGAGCTTAAATACTGACCAGAAAAGGAATCTTAAAGAAAGAATTTAGTGACCTCTTTAGGATTTCACCAATCGAATAACTGAGAGTGCGAAGCGCAAGCTGAAAATTTGCAATATTCCAGCCTGAAAACTTTACTTTAAAAAGAGTATTTTATTTCGAAAACATGAAAAACAGCAAATTTATTTTTGAAAAAGGATCTTTCCCATTTTTGGAAAAATATGCATTTCCCTGCTTTTTATTTCATTTTTGGGGTGCAAGTGCCCCCTGCCTCCCTCCCGGCGGATCCAACTTTTGTCAAATGGGGGGGGGGGCAATTTTTTTTCGGCCATATTTTCCTCGATCGGCAGCTTAAAGTTGATTTTTGTTTGTTTTTTGAAAGGGTAGTCCTAACAGTCAATAATTAGCTTTATACTTATAAAATAAAGTAAATAATGTAATAACATGATAAACCCTTTTTAAATAATGCGAGCGCGAGCTATATATTTTTTAAATATGATTAGCAATATGTGTGTGATCTTCAAAACGAGATGCCTATGTAACACTAACTAGATAATAACTGCGAGCAAGAAGCGCGAAAAGAAATTTTAAATATAAGCTCTGACCTGATCTAAAGGGGACTTTTTGCAGTTAGCCATGAAGACGATGCGTGTTTCAACCAGTGGCGGCGGAACGTATTTTCCTTTTGGGGGGGAGCCAAAAAAGGGGCCAATAGGGGCATTTTGGTGCAAACGGATATTTTCGCCATAAGATTATCATCTGTGTAAAGAGGTTGTGTGTTTTGTAGTAATTAAGTTGAGCAAAAAAAAATTAAGTGATCTCTGATTGGTAAGTTATATACGTTTCATTTCTTCGAGCGTAGCAAGCAAGCGGTTTTTTGGGAAAATGTAAAATTCGCCTATTGGGTCAATTACTGTTTAAAGGGCAACCTTGTAAGATGTTGCCAGCGAATCACGTGCTCAAACTTTTGGAGGGCGCGACAAACCCGCTTGCCCGGGGCAAGTGAAAATGACGTGCGGGCAAGCACCTCTCAAAGTCAATTGCCCGATCGGGCAAGTGGTTGTTGCGTCTTTTTTTTCTGTACCGTACCTCGTTTTTCCATAAATCATCCAAAATCCACACTCAAAATCATGAATCAGCCTTAAAAAATAGCGAGTAGCGCAGTTTCAAATTCCGAAATTGCGTTATTTTTTCTGTACCACGTATTTCCATACATGGTACCAGGTATGAAAAAATCAACGCAATGGCCGGGAAACAGTTGAGTGTAGTATAGGGGTCCATTATGACTACCACCATGTGCAATTTCTAATGCACATTTTCCCCCTTCCGATATCACAATTCTGTGATAAAATAATTAGAATTACACAGGAAATAAATCACAGAGTCTAGTAACCTCGCATTGGTGAGCCTTGTCATGTCATTCGGCTTTGCTTTTCAAAATGGCCTATTAACATCCAAAATAACTTGCCGTATTTGTTAATTATAACTTAAAATTCATTTGTTTCCCTTTTTGAGGGGATGAGGTAAATATCAGACAATAAATCATCAAACAAAGCTCCATCTATTTTACAAGGCCGGCGGGAGGCTCACACACGTGCGCATACTAGCTAGCCAGTCTGAGCTCTGTCTCTCTGCCAGAGCTCTGGGGGACAATTCGCTCAGTAAAGGCCTCAATGATGGTGATTTTCTGTTTCAGACAGAGTTTACATTTCGGGTATATTATTCAAAACTTCCAATAAAGTTTGATGATTTCTTCATTGTCATGTATATTTAAGTTATTAATGAATACATTCTCACCAAATTTAGACTCCCCCATAGAGAAATGCAATTTTCGTAGAAGTCTGCGTTTTCAAAGAACTTCAGGAAAAGTTAGGGCCCGGAGTTAGGGTATGTGGGCCTTTATTACATGGCCGAGTACAGGTTATTGTACTGGAATAGGCGAAGTAGAAATTAGATATTGAATTCATTTATATCAAAGTTCAACTCACAGTCACACCCACACAAACACACGCACACACACACACACACACCCAAGATTCTAAGCATAGTGAAAAAAATTACTTAAAAATCATACAATATTAAACAATGTTACTAATAATTCATTAATAAGTGAACAGGTATTCCTCAAAATAGAAAAAAAGTAGCATGTGAAAACATGTAGATAAAATTATTGACCGAGTGGAACATCATAAAATGATGAAGAAAAGACTTGATGGTTTCCAAATAATATTTTTTTTTAAATCAAGGAATTATATATTTTCCATATGGAAAATAAATGACCATTTCATGGATTTAAAGATGCAAAATGTGAAATTTTAGCCACTCCACTTTTGATGATAAAATAATTTTTTCCGAGTCAATAAAGAGCTGAACATTTTTCACTGGCTTTCTTTATAGTTTCCAACTACGGTAAATGAAAGCAATTCTAAGGAAATATGTTACGCAGGTAGCCATTTCATGGATTTAAAGATGCAAAATATGAAATTTTAGCAACTTTTGTTGAAGGGTTTTTTAAACCTTAAATAGCCATAAAATATTGATTTTTTTTCTCCAAAATAAACGTAAAGACTCAGGCCTACGTTGCTGAAAATATCCTTTTCAATGTGTGTTCTTTTATACTGGACATGATTCTCAATTGTTATTTAGTATACCTTAATTAAAATAAGAGTAGTGCCGTCATAATGAAAAAATTATTTAAAAAATTGGGCAAGCAGTTTTTTCTATCGGGCAAGCAAATTTTTTCATCACTTGCCCAACAGGGCAAGTGACGAAAAAAATTTTTGTAGAGGCCTGAATGATTTTTAATAAGGTCTAAAATGATAAAAATTATATTATTTACCCGGGGAAGCCACTTCAGTTTGAAAACTGTTCTCCCAGCTATTATTATTATTATCCGTGTTTGTTACCAAAATGAATAATTTTCATTTTCGGAAATACGAACCTTATTCAATTTTCGGATTAACGAACCTTATTTTGTTTTCGGATTAACGAACCTTCGGAATTACGAACCTTATTTCGTTTTCGGATTAACGAACCTTCGGAATTACGAACCTTATTTCGTTTTCGGATTGACGAACCTTCGGAATTACGAACCTTATTTCTTTTTCGGATTGACGAACCTTCGGAATTACGAACCTTCGGAAATACGAACCTTCGGAAATACGAACCTTCGGAATAACCGAACCTTCGGAATAACGAAGCTTCGGAATTACGAATGTATGCGACAGCCTATACCCACAAACCCCAAGCAAGCCCCCGCAAAGAGACTTACGAGGGGATAAAACATTTGAATCTGCAGAAAATCAACGACCCGACACCACCCTATAAAGTGAGTAAAATCACAAAGCAAAACGCTGAAAATTTCATCAAAATTTGAGGACAAATAGCGAAGTTATTGAATTTTAAAAATATAGCAATATATTGTGAAAACCTGGAATGCACGTCGTCATAAATTGGTATTAGGTAGGAGTATGATGTTACATCCCCACTTTCCTTTAACCTATGTTATTATATGAAATTTTAATTGTTTCATTTTTCATACATGTGTGAATGATTTGTCTCCCTTCTTATGAAATTAGTTTTTTCCTCTTTCACCCATAATCAATTTCACATACAAAATTCAGAAATACAATTCCAAAATAACTGTCAAAATATACATTTCTTTCTTTCCCTTTTTCCTTAGATCCTTATTAATTAATCTAATTTTCAATGATTTTTTTAGTGAAGTAAGTTGCAACAATCCAATGCACTAAATCAGTTGTCAATCCAATTCTTTTAGTTCTTGGTGAAAAATTTAATAAACCTGGGGAGCGTTTCATGAAAGGACTAGTCGGACGTTTTATTCGAGAGTTATAACCGTGACTATCAGCCAATCAGAATCAAGAAAAGTTGTTAGATCTGACAACTTGTCGGACAAAAATGTTGAGAAACAGTCCCCTGATTTCATATAATAATAATACAAAAGAACAAGTTGGGATATGACATCATCCGTTTGCTCATGGAATATTCATAAGGACATGCCCAACTTTTTCCCTCGGGATTAAGGCAAATCTTTTAGTTATTCCCTTATATATTTTGATCAAATTTTCAGTGTTTTGTTCGTCTTATTTTTCTTTACTTGTTCAAAATAATATCACTTTCAAACTGAAATAACCCTTTAAGTTCTCTCCCTTAAGTATATATTTAAACAACTTGTATTAGAGGGGGATAGAGGAAGAGGAGCACATGTGTGAGAGAGAGGGAGAGAAAAAACTTAAAGGAATGATAATTAGGCAATACAAAATTGCAGCGAGGATACACAGCTGTATTCATATATATACGTTAAAATTAATTGCATAATAAGAAATTAAAAAAAAAACCGAATTTGAAATGAAGCTGGGAAGGACAGAGGCAAGAATGGGCTGGAGATCGATTACAAGCGTGTTCGAATTGAATTGAGTTACTAAATAATAATAATATAATGCAGGGTAGACAGGCAAGGACATTGTCAAGGATTGAATGCTGACATGCATCATTACAAAAGCCTCAGCGTTTGACTTTGTCATTGTACATGTGAATTGCATTGGGTACAAATGATCTTTGTCTAAATGGTGAACGGTTACTCTTGGGTGCACGGAGGCGACTGCCTGAGCGGTTGAATCCAAAGAAACTGTACATGCAATGGATGTGATGAATCATTTATGATTGTACGTATTTTTAGTAACATACGTTTTTCATACAGACGCGCTCGCATTGCCTTTTAGGTGATTTACATATCTTGCTCAATATGGAGCTTCAAATATTAAAATTTTGAAGTCAATATACAAAACATATTTCAGCTCGGAAATCGAACTTTCGTTATTTTGTTTGATTTACGAATTGATTTTTAAAAAGTGCTCTGTGAAAATTTATGTTTTATGATCTGAATATTAAAATTTTGTGCTCGCGCTGCGCGCTCGCAAAATTTGAATTGTCAGGTACCTATTATTTTCCTGTATTCCATATAAAAAAATCTCAAAATATCCCTATTCAGGTCAGATTGTCAAAGCGTATCAGCTAGCGCTGCACGCTCGCATTATGATTGGTGAGTTATGTATATCTCAATATTAATTCTAAATCAAACTACTTAAAATGACAGTTCATCAAAAATTTCGGCTCGCAATTTGCGCTCGCATTGATTGTTGAAAAGATATTAACTCATGCGTCTTATTCATATTTACAAAAGTGCTTTAGATGTCCAGTTTTCAGGCCATAATATTAACAGATTTCGCGCTCTCATTAGGCTTATTAGATAATAAATAAGATGTTAATTTAATAATCAAATTGTCCCTTTTCAGAATGGAATATCGACATGTTTAATCTCGCGCTTAGGAAGAAAAATAGGAAGATAGTCATCATTTTCATATGATTACATAATGTCCTCAGAGAATGTCCCGGTCCTATGTCAAAACTCAAAGTAATAATAATGAAACATATCAGCTCTTTTTTTTTTACTTTGATCCATATCCACCTCATAATTTTCATACAAAGTACTTGAAATACAGAGCTTAAATCGACCCTTTTTCAGAACGGAATATCAAATATTTTAAGCTCGCGCTTCACGCTCGCTTTATTAACTTTCCTGATAAAAAAAGCTAGCTAGAATACCCAGATTCTAGGTCGAAATCAGATACGCAGCTTATTCTCTATTTGAACAATTATCCAGTTTCAGATCATAAACTATCAACAAATTTCTCCTCGCGCTTTGCGCTCGCATTATTAATGTAGGAAGATTTCCAATTACTCATCCTTTTCATAATTTCACTATATATATATATATATATATATATATTGTAAGAAATGGATGAAGAGAACAATGGTAGGCGTAGCTTAAATCAAGGTTCCCCAGAGCTATCTACCCTTTGGAAAAATTGGTGATGCCGAAAAAATGTCTCTGCCGGGAATCGAACCCGGGGCCCCAGCTTTGAACGCCGGTGCCTTAACCACTAGACCACAGAGACGGTTAGTAGCTAGGGCGAGCCCGATCCGATTGACCGTCAGATAGACAGATTTTCGACACTATACCAATTATATTTTCTTTTGTCGGGTGAAGGTGAGTTTTAAACAATGACAAGCCGCCATGCCTCAGCTGGATCAAAGCTATTGCTTCGATACAGTACACATATGGGAGAAGAAATACAAATGTGTAAAGTTATACATGTACAACAGCTTTTGGCAACTCTTTTTTATTTAAATATTGTAAGAAATGGATGAAGAGAACAATGGTAGGCGTAGCTTAAATCAAGGTTCCCCAGAGCTATCTACCCTTTGGAAAAATTGGTGATGCCGAAAAAATGTCTCTGCCGGGAATCGAACCCGGGCCCCCAGCTTTGAACGCCGGTGCCTTAACCACTAGACCACAGAGACGGTTAGTAGCTAGGGCGAGCCCGATCCGATTGACCGTCAGATAGACAGATTTTCGACACTATACCAATTATATATTCCTTTGTCGGGTGAAGGTGAGTTTTGAACAATGACAAGCCGCCATGCCTCAGCTGGATCAAAGCTAGGGTACATGTATAACTTTACACACAAAAGCTGTTGTACATGTATAACTTTACACATTTATATATATATATATATATATATATATATATATATATATATATATATATATATATATATATATATATATCATTCATTTATTTATGTATTTATTGCTAATAGTAAATCCTGATATTTTTCTTCGTCTTCTTTGTGCAAATAGAATGATTTTACCATTTTATTATCGTAAATCTATTCATGTCGAGGAATAAGCTTTCGAGTTTTCTTGGGTCATCCTGTATAAGCCTGATCTTTTTAATGCTACTGTATATGTTATGGTGACTGCGGTCAAATCAATCAATCAGACAAGAGAAGTTGCTCGCATGTGACGTCATAAAATTAATGATTAATGCCCCCCGCCCCTCCCCACACGATAAAGTTGTTCAGAGCACTGGTGGATCCAGGAGGCACAGCCTGTCTGTGCCCCCCATGCCGCTCTAGCACAAGACTAGTGTGCCCCCCCCCCCTTTGAAAGCGAGGACCTTTTTTTGGCTTGTAAAGAATTTTCCTGCACAAATTGACATTTGGGTAAAACCCTTTTTTTTTACTTGTCAAAATTATTTGTGGACAAAATTACCTTAAATTTTGGGTGAAAACCTTTTTGCGGGAGGGGGGCTTTCAAATTTTCATAGGGAAAATGTGCCAACCCCCCCCCCCCCCTAGAAAATCCTGGATCCGGCCTGGTTCGGAGTTTCAAATATGCAGAATTCATTAGGCTTGTATATCTCCTAATACCGCATCACTTTAGTCTGTTTTTCACTATAAATAGCACTTGAAAATAACGAAAACATGGAAGATTGAGCTAAAAGTTTGGGAGATGACAACCGATCTCGCCTTTTCATGAGATGCAACGTTATCGGCTTGCTAAAGCATGTTTTCATTGGGATCAGGCACATAATTTCCATACCAAATCAACATCAAGAAGAAACTAATCCATAAAGTGCGACTTCTACCTCACCCTAAGACTACCCTAGTTGTGCCTGGTCCCGTACGTTGCATAAAAGCATGTTACTTTGCCATCAACTTGTAACTACCATCGTGACGATAATCAACAACCAATCAAAATCAAGGATTCCGTGCAAGATACCATTGCATGTTGCATTTGTATGCAAATGGGGCCTAGGTTTGCCTGTCATACACTATTTCGTTAGATATGCCCTATATATATATATAGATATATATATATATATATATATATATATAGTTACCGTGTGTATTTTAGTTTTGTCAGACGTGTATCAATCAGGTATGATTATTTACGTCTGGGACCGACCTTTAACGTCACCATCCGAAAGACGTGACCAGGGCTCGAACCTCGAACCTCTGCATCAATTTTGTAACTTCCCCACAGCTTGGATTACAGGCGCACGCCACAACGCCCATCAGAGATGCACTTTATTATTTATAAAAATGAGAAGATTCATGCAAAAAAGACGAGTATCTTGACATTATGAACGAATACAATCTTTTAAATTTGACAATAAACTTATTCAAATAAGCATTCTATTAAATGGCATTATGGTAAATAAAATTTCCAAATTTGATTTAAAATATTTTTAGAGTGCTAAGCTAATAATAATAAAAAAAAAATTATATGATAATATTACTCAAACGCTCGATGCAAATGTCATCCTTGGATGAGTAGATCCTCTTTCCATTTTCTTCTTTCTTTTTGTTCATCTCATCTCATTACTTTCTCTCTCTCACTCTCTTTATAATTCTCACATTCTTCTCTACTCTCATTCACTTTCTCTTCACCACTTATTCTTTTAATGCAATGTGTGATTGTGAGTTTATGGATGTATGTTGTTTTTAGGTTTAGTGTGCAGGCCTATAGCTTATAATGCTCTTTCAAATAGAGTTAATCTGATATCAATATTTTTTTTAATTTCATTGTATATATTTCATAATAATATGTACCTTTAAGACCTCAAACACAAGCACAGGTTCCATTTAGGGTATCCTGGCTCATTTTATATGTATCTGCTTTTTATTTCGTAACTTCTTGATTGTGTTATTTTGCCAAATAAAATTGAATTGACTTGAATTGAATCACTTTGTGGGCGTACTAGCGCCGCTCTCCCTTTCTTGAAATGCGAAAGATAGAGGGAGATAGGGAACGAAGAGATGTTATTTTATATCATCAGTTTCTGAAAAGTAGGGGTAAAGTACCTGAAACAACAAAAGGGGCAAACATTCTTTCTTCGTTTTTTCACTCTTCAGACGCTTTACCAATTACGCTGCATATAGATGTTTGCATGGTTTATAGGCAATCACGAGAATCCCATCACTCCAAATCTTTCATTTATCTGTTTGAACGCCAACTTAAAGGGATGGTCCGGGCTGAAAGTATGTATAGCTTAATAAATTCACTGAGAAAAATGCCGAAAATTTCATCAAAATCGGATAACAAATAACAAAGTTATTGAATTTTTAAGTTTAGCAATATTTTGTGAAAACAGTCGTCATAGGTGGGCTGATGATGTCACATCTCCACTTGTTCTTTTGTATTTTAATGTATGAAATAGGTGTATTCAAATTTTTTTCCTCCAAGAACTAGAAAAATTGGATTGACAACTGATTTAGTGCATTAGATATTTATTGCTGCAACTTATTTTATTATAAGGGAGACATATTATTCACACACGTATGAAATAATGATGATTTTATGTCATAACATAAGAAAACGGAAAGTGGAGGTGTGACATCATTCATTCATTTCGGTTTATTGTACAAAATACTTCCTCGTTAAAACAGTCTGGAGACTGATACAAACAAAGATTACAATGTAAACATAAATTTCATCATCAGCTCACCTAATGAATATTCATGACGACTATTTTCACAAAATAGTTCTAAGCTTTAAACTTCAATAACTTTATCATTAATTTTTTGTTATCTGATTTTGATGAAATTTTTTGGCATTTTGCTCAGTGAATTCTACTCTATGTATTAAGATATAAATATTTTCAGCCCGGACCATCTCTTTAAGAACCAAATTACATTGTCTGGTTGCTATAGTATGAATGTTTCTGTTGTGTATCCGTTACTAAGACAACGGCTTAGTGGCTTGGTCTTTACCTCTTCCTGTTGTATGTCAGATTCAAGCACCCTGATATTAATTAGAAAACTGCAGTCGCGTGTTCGGCACGTGTATCAGGAGCTGAGAGGGGCCATGCAATCAGACACTGGCGGGGAAATAAATGTAAGAAACTAGCTAGCTAGAGCCGAGTTTCGAAAAGAATCTTATTATGCCTATATAAGCATGATAAGTGTTTCTCACCATTATGGCACCCATCCCCGAGTCATCCCCTTTCCTTCGTCATATTTTTTTCACTCACCATTACAAAGAATGGGTAGTGTATAGGCCTACTTATCACCCCAGCCCGTCGTTGCTACGCCAGGGCTACCCGTTTACTATACTGACTGGAGACTGTCTTGGAGACGGTTAAATTATCGGCCATTTTTTAATTAGTATTACTCCCTCTAATTGCCTCTTTGGCGGTCAAATGTTTTAATTGGCATCACGACGGTTAAAGAAAAAAATGATGATTTTCCAAGAGAGGTTTGCTTATTGAAAAATTCCTTCATTCTTTTTTTTTTAAGTTTAAGATATACGCACATAGTGAAAAGGGTAGCATAACACAATAAACAAAAGTATGTATACGCAGGACCTCCCATTTTAAACAGTGCAATACCGTATTTTATCAATCTCCTAAATATTAGTTTTATCATCATATTTATTGTTTTATGCTACACTATGCATCGTGAAATATGCATTTCATCCTTTTAGCTGCAGTATGGGTATAATCTTTTAATTGAAAGAAATAAACCATGACATGAAATGAAGATCAATCTGCCAAAGAGAAACCGTTCCAATCGAATATCAAAACAAATCTTGGGATACACTGTTTTAAGTCATAATACACAAGAAATGATCTGTTAATAGATTTTGCCTCTCTCGTGGTACACTTCGAAAAAACGGCGACAACTACGGAAGAAAATAAGTTAATTTCTTAAAAAAAAAAAGTTTTCACTTTGATCTGCTCTTGGTCTGTTGGAATACAATTCAGAAAGAAAGAAAAAAAAGAGTCGACAGATAAAGACTACACGAGTTTGAATTTTCGTAATTATCATTATTATATTATTATTATTATTATTATTATCATTATTATTATTATTACTATCATTATCATTATCATTATTATTACTATTATTTTCATCATCACCGATATCAATATCATTATTATTATAATCAAGAACACTTTATACTTTTTCTACTTTCATGTAACAAAATAATGTAATTATAAAAAAAAACCGACGGAAGAAGACAAGCAGAGTGCGATCATTCTCTTAAAGTGGTTTCATTCTCATAAACATCGTAAACATGTCAAATATGAATGTTGGTCCTTATTAGTGAGAGAGGGGTGGTACTCATCATAATAATCGCAAAGTCGAATGCATGGAAAGGCAAAATGTCATACAGATAAGGGAGCCTAGATAGGGACTGAGGGATCGAGGGGGGGGGGTATTAGAAGTTGCATATCAAGTAGGCCTTTAGTGGGGAAATGTAGCAAAAGATGAATCCAATCTTAAAACAACAAAGTAAAAGAAGCAATTTCATAGTAGTGAACAATCTATTCTTTGAACATAAACTCCACCTGTGGCTAATGTCTTGGGGTACTATACGTAAAAAATGAATAAGAGAAAATAATAATAAAGCCGAAGAAGTGGCAAACACTTCACTCGAGTTAAGGGTCTGAATGTGCAGCCTACTCATGCCTTGTGTACTGAAGGCCCTCTCGCTGAATTGAAACGGCAAGTTTTGTATGTGCTAGTCTTTGCGTGGAGGCACACTTGTTGATCAAAGTTCCAAACAGGGTCTGTGCCTACAGACTATAAACTGATGCCGGATGCCCAGATAAATGAAGATGTGTGTTGTATCACTATTGTATAGGTTTACCAAGAAAGTGGTTAAAACAGGGGATAAATGCGGATAAATGCCAGGAATGGGGAGGAGGATGACCAAATATGATATAATATTTTCATTTAAATCTGTTCTTAACTACCGTAGCAGTATTGTACGCCACTGCGTGGAGGGGGTGGGGTGGGTCCCACTGCACATCTCCCTCGCAAAGGAACGGTGCTCCTTCATGCGGCGTCGCTCGCATCAGAGTTCGTCCCTGAAAGATCACGAAGAAAGAGAAAACAGGTACAATCCTCGATTTGCGTGATGCGTCTTGAGAGTGTAATCATAATTTACTGTTCGCTCGTGGCCTGCACTGGAAAGTTTACGATTTGTTTGTCACTGTGAAGATAAGATTTCTTTTTCAAAAAGAAGCGTTTGTATACATTCGACGTTTGTGACATCCTGAACCTTTTCAATTTGTGCCGATTTGTTTTTCAGTCACCTACTGATTTATGGGATAGGACAAGGTGAATTATTGGATAAGGTTTTGACCAATCTGGCATTAGTAATCTTCGGGGTGTATACTGACGTGCGAAAAATAGGAAGCAAGGCACGTAATAAAAGACAATCTCATCAATTTTACTTTGATCGCAGTGCGAGTGACTAAAGCCTGTTTCAAGTCCATGTTCATCAGCAACATGATATCACATAATATATAAGAAGTCTCCTGATAATGAATTTATCTGTATAACCGAGTGAACCTGTGGGGGCAAAGACCGATCTTTTTTCGATATTTCAGGATCTGACGTTTGAGAATCATCATCAGCGGTCGATATTGGGATATATTTTCTCTCCTCATTTTGAAGCTGGTGTTTTTATTTCGGGACGCTTTTCAGGATCACAATACTCCTATGACTATGATTTTCCGAATCACGGTGCTAAAGTTGAAATTAGATCAGCGGTTATATTTTTAATCTTCATGTGAAAATTCGATATATTCACTTGTGAAAACAACGTCATTTTTATTTCGTAATAGTTTAATACTGCATGGTAAGTAAGTTATTCTACTTTATAAGAGTAGGCATATTCATGCAGTGCGTATCAACAACACATAAGACGGGGAAACTTTCAAAAGTCTATCAAATTTTTGTTTCAAATTATGATGTCTAAATAGTTTGATGTCAGTAGATGCTTTGAAGTCTTAGTTTTTAAATGCTCTTTCAAAAAAAAGTGTCGTTCATGTTTCAACCATGTCAGGGGTTTAAAAAATGGCAGAAAATGAGAATATATTGACGATCAGACATCTTGCTATAATCAGCAGACTTCCTCTTAACCTTTTCATTATCTTTGCCATAATTTTGAAACTATGCTTTCAAAATCCATTTACAGAGCATAATTTACTTGAAGCCACTTTTTGAACCTCCGAAGTAAACAATCAGGCTCGTATTCTGAAGTCGGATTTAAATTAAACCCTGGTTTAAGTTGCAGTTTAACTATGGAGAGCCAATTTGGGCACAATCCGCTATTAGTACATGTTCAATTTATTAACTCCTGTGACGCTCAAATCATTTTTAAGTGTCTCAGAATGATAACTGAAATATTTTTTTCATTATAAAAGCAAAGAAAAACAGAATAGTAAATATAAGAAATATAAAATATAAGGCGAATTTTCGAGTTTTTGGCTCCCCATAATTTTAAACCAGACTTAGACCACACTTTAAGTTGAAACTGACTTCAGAATACGGGCCTCAGTGTTCGGTAAAGCATGAACATTTGAAAGACAAGACTTCAGAGAATTTATTAACATCAAAGTGTAGTTATCATAATTTGAATAATCTTGATAGACTTTTCAAAACTGTCCCGTATTTTATACTCACTGTATATAGTTTAATATGCATGTACATGCGCGTTTTTTGCTTTTATGGATATAAGCACTTTAGAATCAATCTTGTTTACATTTTACCTAACACACTATTTTAAATTCCATATTTGGAGAGTTCTTATCAAGGGACCATACCAAAATTAGATTACTCATCTAAATCTCAGTATAGAATGAGAAATACTTAATGTAATTTTGGTTTGGTCCTTGAAAACAGGCGTTTAGATTCATTGAGATTCAGAGCAAGAGATAACCGAAGAATTATAAAATGTCAAATGAATCCAAAAGAAGATTGACCCTTTTTTATCGTATCTTCTTTTTCCCTAAAAAGCAAGGACTGTGCTACAGGGGCACTGGAGTGACCACCACTCTCTCCAAATTAATATAAAAATGACGAGAACAGGAAAAAGGAATGAAAAAATATAGTCTGTGTACTTTTATTGTATATACCCCACTTACTTTTATAACGTAATTTTTACTGCTCCCCCTACAGAAAATTGTCAAAGCGTCGCCCCTGCCTTAACATAAAGAAGATATGTCATACTATGAATATTACAATAATAGACATGACATGGAAATGAATTAGAAATGCGTAATAGAGTGTAGGAAATTAATGAATGGCAACCGAATACGAAAAAAATGAAATGACAAGGTTTTTTAATTAATAAGGGATGCTATAAAATTAGGCAGATTTTATCTGGGCTTAGTCAACAAACGTGTTCCTCAGTCAGACAAGTAACATCGTTAACAAAAACTGTTTTGAGAATGCACAACCTTTAACCATGTCATTGTTTTACCAATTACAAATCAAGGAAACCCATCTATAAAACCCATAATTTCATGAGTTTGGTGATCATTAAACATGTTCCATTAAGAAACCGACATAAGGACAGCCTCTCTCAGTATGACATCATCTTTGACAAGACAGTCATGACAAATTGCCGCCAGATATTACTTACCAAATTATGACGAGAGGAGAAGCATCATGTAAAAAGAGAGCGTTTTCTGCACAAAAAAATAGTAAAAAGGGACACGATGATGAAGATACATGTACTTCTAATATTTCTAAAGGGAAATAAATACTTAAACATTTCTGCCCATAATGTCTAAATCAGGTTAATCATCAATTTAGTCTGATATCATGGTACAGGATAGTATTCAATTTTATAAACGAACAAGATATTGTTGATAATATGATTTTTATTTTAGATTTCAAAACGATAGAAGCAGAATAATATTGCGATATGTGGTGCTTTATTATTCTCTGTAAAGGAATCCATTCTCATGTTGAGAGGATTCTTCCCTTTCCTTTTTAAACATTATTCCTCTTCCATTCTCATATCAACCATAATCCCTTTCTTTTCCAAGGAATATCTTAGCTAGAGCAAGATGCGACTGTTTCTTGATAACGATCATCAGGTCAACGCTCAACACCATCAAGAAGGACCAAGTCCTACTCCTCAAGATGAAGACAATCATTTGGAACCGAATTATTTCATTTTCTCCATCACCTTAATCCTTGTACTCCTCGTTGTTATTGGCAACAGCATCACAATCCTTGTTTTCAAGAGCACGCCGAAACTATGTAACCAAACTGGTAAGTAAGCCTAGTATATTATGTTAATGACGCCACAGGGCGAAACAGTCGTTTATTTGGTAACTCCGGGAGTGTCAAACTACATTAGCATGTCATACGAAAACGGCACCGATTATTACTCTGTTTAAATTATTCAAATAAACCTTTTTCTTCCATTTCCACAAAATATATTTTTCAATAAAAATCATACAAAATCATTCGTATATAGATATAGGACAGATTTGTTGGGCGTAATTCCTAGAAACAATAGTTGTGGCGGAATACACACGTAAAAACTGTGGTGTCAAAACTGACACCAATTGGTGTTAATAGAGGACCACACCCTGAGGTGTTATAATTACACCCTAGAGATTGAACATAACACCAAAGAGTGTAGATGTAACAACCAAAGGTGTTGTAATAACACCTATAGGTGTAAAACAGAATTATTTCATTTTCTCCATCACCTTAATCCTTGTATTCCTCGTTGTTATTGGCAACAGCATCACAATCCTTGTTTTCAAGAGCACGCCGATTTTATGAAAAACCCCATCACTCCTGAGGTTCATGCCATTAATAACTCTGCCTTATGTAATGTAGAAAGTATCAAAATTCTTGGAGTTATTATACAATCTGATTTGAAATGGAATTTACATGTCGATGACTTGGTTAAGAGGTGCAATAGAAAATTATATATGTTAAGGAAATTGAAAAAGTTCAATTTACCTTTGAAGGATTTAGTGACAATATATATGGGTTATATACGACCAATTTTAGAATATTGTTCTCCAGTTTTCCACAGCAGTCTTACAGCAAAACAAAATAATACTATTGAAAGAATACAACGGAGAGTATGTAAAATTATCTTAGGACATAATTACATAACATACTCAATGCATGTCAGGTATGTAATTTACCAACACTTGAGGAGAGAAGACTGACACTAAGTAAAAAATTTGCAAAATCTCTTTCAACTCATCCATTGTGTAAGACATGGCTACCTAAAAAAAACATACAAACATATCTCTTCGTCGTACAAACAACTATCAACAGTTTCCAATAAGAACAACAAGATTTAAAAACAGTCTATTGCCTTTTTTGGTAGACATACTCAACAAAAGATGAGTGTGTAGACTAGGAAAGGCAATGCAAATGGTGATCCTCACCCCATTATAAAATTATTTTTGTCATTTAAATAAGTGTCAGTCTCCTCTCCTTCAAGTCTGCCATTATCATATTACATTCACTCGTTCATCATGTTCATTGTCTTTTATGCCTTATTCAAAATGTATTTACTTTTAAATGTATAACCGTTTTTAATGCATTTTACTATGTATTTAATAATGTGCCAAAACCAACTTGTAAGCATGATCTTTCCAGCTTTTGCTGTTTTTTCATGTATGATTGTTAACATGTTTGATTATCAATAAAGACCATTTTTGAATTGAATTGAATTGAATTGAACTAACACCACCAATTTAACACCGGTGTAAAATAACTGGTGTGGTCCTCTATGTACACCGGTTAACACCACAGTTTTTGCTGTGCACCTCTGACACATAATAAACCACAAAATATAGACTTAATACAAACAATCTGTTGTGATAAACCAGAACATGATAAAGACGCATATTTTAAAGAATTTCATCCTAATAATAAGAGGGTGCTTACAAAATTAACACACAAAAGGTACAATTGCTTTGATAATAATAATCTGATTAAAAAAATACATCTGATAAAAAAATACATGTAAATTGAACTTAGATTTTGTAACCAAAAGATGTTATAGTAACTATTTGGGTTTGAATGATAATCATGGCTTAATCAACTTTGGGGTTGGTTAAACAATGCTGAGAGTGACAGAATTGTAAATAAACTTGATCCTTATTTTCTTAATAATCGTAACAAAAGCAGCGACAATAATCATGATAATGGTAATGATGATGATGATGACGATGAGGAAGAAGAAGGAGAAATTGGAGATGATGATGATGATGATAGGAGAAGAAAAGGAGGACGAAGAAGAGAAGAAGAATAAGAAGAAGAGGGAGGAGGAGGAGAGGAAGAAGAAAGGAAAACGAAAATAAGAAGACAAAGAAGAATGAGACGCAAAACGATAATCGCTATAATAACAAGAATGGATATTTCATATAGCTTATGTATCTTCCTAACAAGGTGTTAAGAGCAGTCAAACAACTCCTAGAACGGAATTAATACAGATAAACAGACATAATAAAGATTATTGAAACAATCAAGTAAATATAAACAAATTTGCTCTAACGAAAGCAAGGGACATGGAAATGTTATCTATAAATAGAGGGTTGCTATCGTTTATTTCAATTTTTCTGTATTTCAATGTGTAGCTTATTGCTGAACGCCGTATAGTGATCACATCAATGAACTGAAAATTAAGAATTATGAGAGTATTCTTTATCTAATACTCATCCTTCCATATCCTATTGCGGTTATCATGGTTATAAATATCATGATGTATGGAATTGACAATGAAAGGTTTACTTATAAATGACATAAGTATTCCTTAAATAACACGGCGCCATTCGAAATGCTCTTCGTGTTAGCGTTGCTAAGATCAACGTCCATTTGTTATAAAATGGTCGAAGTCGAAGAGCCATGCATCATTTCTCCGATTATAAGATGTTGATATGCATCATGTTACATATAAGAATAATTTTAGAAGAATTGTAAAAGCAATTACATTCATCTATTAGTTATTTCCCTTTAAGGAAATCCAAGAATTGTAAAGAACATTCAAGAATGTCTTTTTATTATGCAGGCCTTGCCTATTTAAAAGGCCAAGGAGTTGTATTGTTATTTCTGAATAGAGATTAGGAACAATAGGCTTAGCTATGCTATTGACACTCTTGATTTCAATGAGGTCATTCAAGAGTGTTCTGGATTTTGACTGCTCCTGAAAGGAGAAAGTTTTTTTTTAAGAAAATGCTATAGAACCTTCCTTAATAGTGAGTTCTAGAAGAATAGCGGCAAACTATATAAAGCTGGCGGATTCTTCAAGATTATCATCACATCATCACACCATCACATCATGTGAGAGCAGGAGATCACATCACATCATTTCAATTCAATTCAATTCAATTCAAAATGGTTTATTTAGATAAAAAACTTTCATCACAGCACAGAGCCGAATTACAAAAAGTTTTTACAATATAAAAGATTGAAATCATAAGGAATAAACAGAGTGTGGCATACAACAAAAAAAGTAATACAATAATAATAAACAAATATGGTACACAAAGAGATACTTATAAGAAAAAATGTGTTCAATATGACGTTAGCATCAATTACAAAAATCACAGAACTAAAACACAAAATACAAATTCATAGATGAGACATACAAATTATGCAAACAAAGTACCAGATCATATACAATTAAGGTATAAATTAAATACATGAGTACACAAGAGATGACGGATAAGGAGAAAAAATAGGCAGAATAACAAGAGTGAGGAGAAGAGGGACAGAAGATAAAAAAGCGAAGCAGCAATTAAATAAGGCGGATGAAAAAAAAAACAAACAAACAAAAAACAAACAAACAAGAACAATAGCATAGTAAACGAGATGGAGTAATTGGTCAATAGTGAAAACAACTTAATTTGGAATACAGCGTAAATATATAACGAAACAAAAGAATAACAAGAGAGAACGGTTGCGAGGCTACTATAAAAAAAAAATTGTTTAAGTTATAGATAATTCGATTTCAACATAGTCATGATAGTAAACTGTGAAGATAAAAAACAATGAAATTTGTCTGTATTGTACCAGATTGCATTGTTAAACAAAAAAAAAATTAATAAAATGGAGTGCATAACGTTTGTGTTGAAAAAAAAGAGAATGGAGAAAAGCGAAAAAAGGAGAAAGCATTGAAAAAAAGAACTGATACGTGAAGAGAAGGACTGTGATAATGAGAAGGAATAAACAGGCAGAGACCAAAGGTGAAAAGAAAGAAGCAAGGGTAAAAGAAAAGGGAAGGAGATACTGAAAAGAATCAAATGATGAAGAAGGAAAAAAAAAGGATGAGGAAAGAAAGGGAAGAAGTAGTAGAAACAGAATGAGGGGAAGGATGGAGAAATAGAAAAGGTAATAAAGAGTCAAAGGGAAAAGTGAGACACGAAACCACAAGCATTTGAGGGATTGACAAGTCCAAAGAGCAGGTAGGAAGGAACAAGTAGCATACTTACTCATCACTTATTCTGGTTATTGTTAAGTATACGAATGAGATACGGTATTGCACTATTTTGCATTCGTTTAGTTTTGCATTTTGGCTCAGGGATTAGGGGTTTACGTCTCAAGAATCTTGGATTATCTGGAGGGAAAAACGATTCAAATTGGTCTGTATTGAGTAGAGTTTTCTTAAAGAAATTCAAACTCGAATCTTCCCTTCTATCAGAGAGTGATTGAAGCTTCAATTCCACCAAGACATTATCGTAAGTAGAGTAGCGTGTGCCCATAACTACCCTTAAAGCCCTTTTCTGAACTCTTTCTAACCTTGTGATCTGCTCTTTGGTGAGTCCCCCGTTCCATACAGGAGCTGCATATTCCAACACGGGCCTAATATAGCACCTATATATTGTCAACAAATCATCTTGGGGAAGACCATGGCGTTTCAATAATCTAAGCATGTGAATTTTGCTGTTTGATCTCTTTATGATATTTGTGTTTTGATCCCATTTTAAGTTGTTTTGGATAATGAATCCTAGAATTTTGGTTGATTGAACAGTTGCCAGTTCATGGGTACCAATATCAACTGATGGGTGCACTTGGAAAGACCTTTGAAAGCAAACATTCATTTGCGCACATTTTAGGGGGTTCATTTTCATATGATTGCGTTCACACCAGGTTAGAATATAGTCCATAGATTTCTGCAATTCAGATAATTGGTTATTGTTCCTACATTCTACAACAGAAAGATCATCTACGTATTTGAAGGTAGATGAGTTCTGAGAGGATGGCTTAATATCATTGACCATCGCTAAGAATATAATTGGCCCCAATTTAGTTCCCTGAGGGACACCTGCATGTAAGGTTACCCAATCAGAATGCGTTGAACGATATCTTACACATTGCTGACGTGAACATAAAAAATCAGCAATCCATGGAATAATGGCAGATCTGGTACCAAGATCAATCAATTTCCTTATTGCTATCGTGTGGTCCACCCTATCAAATGCCTTACTAAAATCAGTTACAATTACCGAGGATGTAGCTTTAGGTTTGTCAGCATTTTCGTACATCAAATGAAGCATGTTGATCAGATAGTGATTAGTTGAGAGGAATTTTCTGTTACCAAATTGGTTAGGGTCGAGTTTGGGTCTAATATCCTGTAGAATCCAGTTTGCCATGAATCCTTCAGCTATCTTGGCAAAGTGGCTGGTTAGAGAGATTGGACGAAGTTTATCTATCGTTGGGGGTTGTGGCTTTGGAACTGGAATAACGATGGCTCGTTTCCAGTCACTGGGAACTTTGCTTTGGCTGAAAGAGGTATTGATTATGTCTGCCAAGGGGGTCGCAAGTTCAAGACAGAATTCCCTGATGATCCTAGCTGATATACCATCAGGGCCGCCAGCCTTAGACTGTTGCACTTTTGATAGTTCTTTATAAACTTCCCAAGAAGAAACAGTCGGGCAAGGGCTCTTAGATGGTAGGTATGATGGGAGCTCAGCTAAGTCGAGTTGATGGATATCGGATGCTACAGAGGCAAAGGACTGGTTGATGGCAGCAGCTATTGCAGCTTCATCGCTTGAAGGTATATCCGGAACTAGAATAGGCTTAGGATCCTTAGTATTTCCGGTCATCACTCGAATTTGACGAAACCAAGCTGAAGGGTTGTTTTTCTTCAAGCGTTGAACCCGTGAAGCATAGTATTCCTTCTTAGCATGTTCTATGCCCACTTTCAAGGTTGCCTTTAATCTCTTCCAAACTGCAATGTCATTTCGATGGAAAGCTCGTTGTCGTTCATTAATGAGATGCTTTATCCGTGGGGTCATCCATGGTTTGTCACACTTGTGAAGTTTCACCCTACGAATCGGAAAGAAATGATCTATTGCAGATTGGAGCGTTTGAATGAATAACTCATATTTTTCATTGATATCCACCTTGTTGGTAACGTCAGTCCAATCAACACTATTCAACCACATACCGAAGGACCGTATTGCACTAGGCATTGGGCGAGTTGTACGTTAATGGCTAGCATTGCTTGGAGCTACATGGTCTCGTGGAAGCCAAAGTACTGAATTATGATCCGACTGACCTATAGGAGAACAGATGATAACTTCTTTATATCTTTCGCTGATGTTGCAAATAATCTTATCTAAGATCCTATCACCTCTAGTCGCTTGTCTTACAACTTGTTGAAAACGAGGATCGGCGATTAAGGCGGAAATGTCCAATCGGTTGAAGTCACCCGTTAGGAAGATTGCAGCTTCCGGATGGCGGGTCATGATATCGTCGATAGCTGCAAGGAGATGTTCAACCAATTGTGCTTCAACTGAATTGTCAGGCTGAGGGAAGTAGACAGCAGCACAAAAAATGCACGATACAGATCTAGGCAGTCGGTGAGGGCGCAATTTGGCCCAAACTACTTCCAAGTTGTCAGGTACCTTGATATTACTGGGTGACGTTGCATTTAAGTGGTGCTTGGCATACAGGGCTACTCCTCCTCCACTCCGATGCTCTCTAGACTTGACAAACATTGAATAACCTGGAATGGAAACCAGTCCAAGTGGAAGATCATGTTTGTACCAGGTTTCCGTGATGGCGCATAGGTCAACATCATGAACTTGAATAATTGCACTGAGTTCATCAAACTTATTGACAGCAGATCTTGCATTGCAAAGGAAGAGTGAAGGGAGTTCTGACCTATTTTTATCATTATTATTATCATTATCGATCCTTTGTATTGGAACAGTTACAAGGTTCGACGGATCACGTGATCTGAGTTCGGGAGATTTCACAGGGAATTGGTTCACTATTACTTGTATCGGGAGGTGGTTCTTAGCTTTTCTTCGTCCTGCTCTTGTACCCCTGTGTCGATGCCTAAACAGTTTTCTCTCAATTTCTAATTCTTTGATCGTGTCCTTTACGGTTTCAGTTAGGCCTATATCAATTTTTCCTTTGTTACACTTGGCCCCAATGGTATATAACTCATTAATGCTATAATGGTAGTTGGTTGAAGAAAGTTCAGTACGATTATGAACATCCGTTGGATGGTTAGAGGGTCCGGGATTAATCTCTATATCCCCACAGCATATTATGGAGAGTTGAAAAGTTACACAAGCATTCGCATAGTAGGGAACACGGGCTTTGTGGTACCCCTTGGTAAGAATATTTTGACACCTGCATGCTCGTTCAGGGTGGTCGTGAAGATAGCCGTGTTCTATTACAGGCGTTTTCTTGGGACAGGTACATAAGAGTAAAAAGAGTAGGACGATTAGCTTATATATCTCCATCGAAGCGTTTAAGACTTTGCCTGTGACTTTGTACCTTGCCTTAGAATGAGATCACTTCACCAGATCAGATCAGAGCAGTTTATGCATCAATGAACTGTTTGCGGTTATTTTGGGAGAGAAATTGTCAGTTCTCATCAACATCATCAGCCTGTTCAGTGAACACGTTTCAACCCATGGATTGCTGAAATTGACTGTTAATCATCATCAACATCGTCTTCACGGACATTTCAACTCGTTGCAGTGACTCTTATTATTCATCGGACTTCAACATCAGTTTCATCATCGCCATCATTGTGAATTTTCGCCAGTCAACTGGGATTTTATCATTTGGATTATTACTTGGATATAGTATCATCACTTCGGGATTTTACATCGGACACTTCAAGAGATTTATGTAAGATCATTATTTGTTTTATTTATGTATAATTATTTCCTGTAATAAAAAAAGAGGAAATTAAAAATTCTACATAAAATTCTTCGTTGCCTTTGTTATTTGTTGCAGTATCGTAACAAATAATTTTGGGGGCTTGTCCGGGAAACGGAAAACCAAATTTGTACAAGCCAATTTGAAACTAAAAACCAGTTGTCCGGGAAACGGAAACCAAATTTGTACAAGCCAAGGCAATTTGAAACGAAAACCAAATTTGTATAAGCCAATTTGAAACTAAAAACAGTTTTTCCTGGAAACGAAAACCAATTTGAGACGAAAGTCAATTTAAAACAAAAGCCAATTTGAATTGGAAACATTTTGGAAATTTTTGGAAAGTTCTAGAATATACTGTACTGTGTTATTACGTGCTTGTATTTGTGTATATTCACTATGGCTACATTTGATGTTGAAGAATTTCTTGCAAAGACAGAATTGTCATATGATCATTTGAAGTCACTGAAGAAAGATGATTTGATAACAGTTTGTGATCATTTGGGTGTATCTCTAGCCCCAGGTTTAAAGAAGGCAGAGATAATTGACTTGTTAGCTAGTCACATGAAGCTTACAGAGGAGTCTGAAACTTCTATCAATATGTCAGAGGATGCTCAGATCCAACTGGCAAACATTGAATTGGAAAAGGAAAGAATTAAAGAAAACCTTGAGAAGGAAAGAATCAAAGAAAACCTTGAAATGGAGAAAATAAACATTGAAAAGGAAAGAATCAGAGAAAACATTGAAATGGAGAAAATGAGATTGGAGTACCAGTTAAAGTTGAAAGAAATGGAGTTAGCTCATGCAAATACTAACTTTGTTAAAGATAAATCTCCCCAAGGCTTTGATGTGGCGAAAAATATTCGCCTTGTGCCAAAATTTGATGAAGAGGGAGTTGATACATACTTTGTGTCATTTGAAAAAGTGGCCAAGAGACTGAATTGGCCCGAGGAATACTGGACTCTTCTCCTTCAAAGTGTTTTTGTTGGAAAGGCTGCAAAAGTCTATTCTTCGCTCTCTGAAATGCAATCATGTGACTATGCTACAGTGAAAGAAACAATTCTCAATGCATATGAGTTGGTACCAGAAGCGTACAGACAAAAATTTAGGAACATGCAAAGACAAACAGGCCAGACGTATGTTGAATTTGCTAGGGAACAAGAAATGATGTTCGATAAGTGGTACAGATCACTGAAAGTTGACAAAGATTTTGTTCACCTTAGGGAAGTTGTCCTCCTAGAAGAATTCAAAAAGAGTCTTCCTTTTGGCATTAAATCTCACTTAGATGACCATAGAGTTACTGAAGTCAGTAAAGCAGCCATAGTAGCTGATGAATTTGAGGTCACACATAAAGGTAGTGGAGATAGGCCTCCTTTCAAGAATTATTGGAAAAAGAATGGTAAAGGGTCATTTGAATCCCACAATAAACCTAGTGAGGGAAAATATGCAAGCAAGGACAAAGACGCTAATAAGAATCAGGCTAGTGGGGGCACAGAATCAACCAAAAGGTCTGAGAGTCGTAGTTCCAAAATTTGTACTCATTGTCATAAATCGGGACATTTGAAAGAATCATGTTGGAAATTGGTTGGAATGCCAACCAAAACTAAGAAAGACATGGGTTTTGTCAAGCAAACAAGTGTTCCCTCGATGGAGTTTGTTCCATCAGAGCCCAATCAAGATGTTGAGAGTGTTTCTCTGGTATTTGCTGATAAAGTCAAGCAGGTTGATGAAACTTTTAGAAGTTTTTTGCATGATGGTGAAGTATCCCCTTGTTCGACTGGTGCTGCTGGTAGGTCAGTGGTGATCCTGAGGGATACAGGGGCTGCACAGTCCCTGATGGTGCCAGGGGATTCGGCTCTTCCTCCGGAGAGTTCAGAGAATGCCAACGTCTTAGTTCAAGGTATTGGCCCAAATTTCATGTCGGTTCCTTTGCATAAGGTCGACTTAAAGTGTGACCTAGTTAGTGGTCCTGTGACTGTTGGTGTCGTTCCAGAATTACCCATGGAAGGTGTTGATTTCTTGTTAGGTAACGACTTGGCTGGAGATAAAGTTGTTGCATCTCCAGTGGTTTCGGAGAAGCCCGTTGAGGTAGCTGAAACTGAATTGTTGCAGGAAGATTTTCCAGGGATTTTCCCGGATTGTGTTGTTACTAGGTCTCAGACTCGTAGAGCTGAAAAGGATGATGCGGAATCTGCTGATGTAGAGGAGAGTACTGATGTCTGGTTAGCTGAAACCTTTTTCAAGGATTTGAATGGGGATAGTGTTGAAGGCTCTGTTGCTAACAATGATAGTTTGTTTAGTAAATCCTCCCTTGTACAGGCACAACAGGCACACCCAGAATTAAAAAGCTTGTCACAAAAAGCATGTTCTGAGGCTGAGGCTGATAAGGTTCCTGAGTGCTTTTATGTCAAAGATGACATTTTGATGAGGAAATGGAGACCTCCCCGGAGACCAGCTGATGAAGATTGGTGTATAATTCACCAGGTTGTAGTTCCTCCTTGTTACCGCACAGATATTCTGAAAATGGCTCATGAGTTACCTATGGCAGGTCATGTCGGTATTCGGAAGACAGAAGATAGAATTATGAGGCATTTCTATTGGCCTAAGATGCACAAAGATGTTGTGCATTTCTGTAAGACATGTCACACATGTCAGATTATTGGTAAGGCACAGCCTTCTATCAAGCCTGCTCCATTGATACCCATTCCTGCATTTGATGAACCTTTTACTAGGGTTCTTGTTGATTGTGTCGGACCCTTACCCAGAACGAGGTCGGGTCACAGATTTCTCCTGACGATTATGGACTTGTCTACACGGTTTCCAGAGGCGATACCTTTGAGGAGTGTCACTGCAAAGACAGTGGTGCAGGCGTTAGTGCAGTTTTTCACTAGGTACGGGCTGCCGAAGGAAATTCAATCTGATCAAGGGTCAAATTTCATGTCAGGAATATTTCAGCAAGTTATGAAGGAGTTGGGAATAAAGCAGATCAAGTCCTCTGCTTATCACCCACAGTCCCAAGGAGCGTTAGAACGCTATCATCAGACTTTGAAGACCATGATTAGGGCTTATTGTGAAGACTATCCCGATGACTGGGATAAAGGGATCTCATTCCTACTGTTTGCAACTAGGGATTCCCCGAATGAGTCCACAAGTTTCAGTCCATTTGAATTGGTCTATGGTCATGAGGTTAGGGGTCCTCTAAAGCTTATCAAAGAGAGGTTTATGGTTCAGGATGATGATGTAAACCTTCTAGACTATGTGTCAAAGTTTAGAGAAAGGCTCTCAAAAGCTTGTGATGTGGCTAAGGAACACTTGAAAGAGTCGCAGGGAAAAATGAAAGCTCAAGCTGACAAAAATGCAAAAGAGCGAAGTTTCAAGCCTGGAGACAAAGTATTAGTGTTGTTGCCTTTGCAAGGTGAGCCCTTGAAAGCTAGGTTTAGTGGTCCCTACATAGTCAAAAAGAAATTGAATGATGTCAACTATGTGATCAGTACCCCTGATCGAAGAAAGTCTCAAAGAGTTTGTCATGCAAACATGTTAAAAGAATACTTTGAGCGAGAGGCTAATCAGCCAATAGGTACAACACAGGTTAAAGAAGAAGAAAAACATGTAAATGTACATGAAGAAGAATGCTATGGAAAGATAGATAATGAATTGTCTTATACAGATGTATCTAAGAACGAACCATGTGGTGTAAAGTTATCTAACTCAGAGATGTTAGGAAATATGGATGAGGCATTAAAACACCTGCCTGAAGATCAAAGAAATGATATATCTGGCCTGTTAAGAGAATATGAAAATGTGTGTAAAGACAAACCAGGTCGTACACCTTTAACTGTACATGACGTAGACGTAGGTGATGTAAGACCTATCAAACAGAATCCTTATAGGCTCAATCCAAGCAAGTTGGAAATGGTGAATAAGGAAATACAGTTTATGTTAGATAATGACATAATCGAACCGAGTCAGAGTAGTTGGAGTTCTCCCATTGTAATGGTTCCAAAGCCAGACGGCTCTCAGAGATTTTGCATTGATTACCGAAAGGTAAATGCAGTTACTAAGACTGACTCGTATCCAATTCCTAGGTTAGAAGATTGTATTGATAGAGTTGGAAATTCTGCCTATATCACAAAGATAGACTTGCTTAAAGGATATTGGCAAGTGCCACTGACTGACCGAGCCAAAGAGATATCAGCCTTTGTCACACCTGAAGGCTTGTTTCAATGCAAAGTCATGCCTTTTGGAATGAAAAATGCACCAGCAACCTTCCAAAGGTTGACAAATCAAGTGATTGCCGGACTTGACAATTGTGTCGTATACATTGACGACATCCTAGTATACAGTGATACTTGGAATGATCATCTGAATCATTTGCGAGCACTGTTTGACAGGCTGGACAAAGCCAATCTAGTAGTGAATCTGATGAAGAGTGAATTTGCCAAGGCAAAGGTCACATATCTTGGTCATGTGGTTGGTCAAGGGCAAGTGCTACCAAGAGAAGCCAAGATACAAGCTATCTTAGACTTCCCAATTCCCACAACTAAGAAAGAATTGCTCAGATTCTTAGGTATGAGTGGCTTCTACAGGAAATTTGTTCCAAATTTCAGTACAGTGGTTAGTCCTCTGACAAACCTGCTGAAGGCAAAAGTGAAGTATGTTTGGTCTGACGAATGTCAAAGATCATTTGAGAAATTAAAGGCCATTTTGGTGAATGAGCCTGTTTTGGCAGCTCCAAACTTCACAAAGCCATTCAAAGTAGCTATTGATGCTTGTGATGTTGGAGTAGGAGCAGTATTGCTCCAAGAAGATGAAGAAGGCATCGAAAAACCAGTGTGCTACTTCTCTAAGAAACTCAATCGATTTCAGAAGAAGTACTCAACTATTGAAAAAGAGGCCCTAAGTCTCGTACTAGCCCTTCAGCAGTTTGAGGTGTATCTAACCAATGGAGAGATTACAGTCTATACAGATCACAATCCTCTTGTGTTTTTGGAGAAATTCAAAACAAAGAATCAAAGACTGTACAGATGGAGCCTAATGCTCCAACCATTCCCTTTGAAAATTGTACACATAAAGGGAAAGAATAATGTAATTGCTGATGCTCTGTCAAGAGTATAAAAAGTGAAATTATTCATGATTTTGACCAAGTGTGTCATTTGAAGAAAACATTTTTGATGTTCATTTATTTTAACATGTTCATTAAGTACTATATCTTTGTACACGATAACTGTAAATGATTTATCAAGATGACTTTGAACAGTTAAAAGAAAAAAGGTAATCTTAAAGAAACCTTTACTACGGTAAAGCTTTCTTTTTCCCGGTGGGGGAGGTGTTACATATAAGAATAATTTTAGAAGAATTGTAAAAGCAATTACATTCATCTATTAGTTATTTCCCTTTAAGGAAATCCAAGAATTGTAAAGAACATTCAAGAATGTCTTTTTATTATGCAGGCCTTGCCTATTTAAAAGGCCAAGGAGTTGTATTGTTATTTCTGAATAGAGATTAGGAACAATAGGCTTAGCTATGCTATTGACACTCTTGATTTCAATGAGGTCATTCAAGAGTGTTCTGGATTTTGACTGCTCCTGAAAGGAGAAAGTTTTTTTTAAAGAAAATGCTAGAACCTTCCTTAATAGTGAGTTCTAGAAGAATAGCGGCAAACTATATAAAGCTGGCGGATTCTTCAAGATTATCATCACATCATCACACCATCACATCATATGAGAGCAGGAGATCACATCACATCATATGAGATCACTTCACCAGATCAGATCAGAGCAGTTTATGCATCAATGAACTGTTTGCAGTTATTTTGGGAGAGAAATTGTCAGTTCTCATCAACATCATCAGCCTGTTCAATGAACACGTTTCAACCCATGGATTGCTGAAATTGACTGTTAATCATCATCAACATCGTCTTCACGGACATTTCAACTCGTTGCAGTGACTCTTATTATTCATCGGACTTCAACATCAGTTTCATCATCGCCATCATTGTGAATTTTCGCCAGTCAACTGGGATTTTTATCATTTGGATTATTACTTGGATATAGCATCATCACTTCGGGATTTTACATCGGACACTTCAAGAGATTTATGTAAGATCATTATTTGTTTTATTTATGTATAATTATTTCCTGTAATAAAAAAAGAGGAAATTAAAAAATTAAATAAAATTTTTCTTGTTATTTGTTGCAGTATCGTAACAATCACAATAATGAAGCTCAATTAGACTAGTCAGAGCTAGAACTCAGCCAAAATTATTAAAGAAAGTATTGGGCTGTATAAGGGTCATGATGGTGACCATCAAACTCATCATAAATGACAAGACCATGGTTTTAATATAATAGTCATATCCACAATCAGCAGCAGCAGCACCATCATCATCATAGCCATCATCATCATCACCATCACCATCACCACCATCATCATCACCATCACCATCATCATCATCACCATCATCAGCATCATCACCATCATCATCATCATCATCACCATCATCATCATCACCATCACCATCATCATCACCATCACCACCATCATCATAACAATGGTAGTAATATTGACCTTTGTAAAAGCTACCAGTGAAAGGATCGACATAGAGGAAAAGCAAGGGTTTATTCCATTACCATTGCAATAGAGCATGAGACGTTGAGGGAAATCGTGGATGTAAGTGGATGTAATCTGAAATAAAAATGTGGCCCATGCAAACAAAAAATGCCTTTTGTGCAAATAATTTGTAGGGCTACTTGTCAAAGATCGTGTCAAGTGATCCGATCAAGTGTCGCTGCACCTGAATAAGTGCAAACACTCGTTGTATTTAAAGCTTATGTAGCAATCAGACCTTGAATCATCCTTGCCCAAGGTCGATGTCGACACATTGTTTTAATCTTGTTGTGTTACTATCAATTCAAACCCCGACTACTAGCTCGGTTGCAGTGACGCAAAGAGCATGGAATACCAAATTGAAAGTCGATGGGTCGGAACAGGATCTGGCGATTGAATATGCTTTACAAAGGCGCTGCATGTCATTGGGATGCCACACCGTTTACCAATGCAATGCTACAAGTTTGTAGAAGTATGTAACGTTAATATCATCGAAAAATAAGATAGCCTATCACTAACAGGAATTAATGCCATTTTTTCTTTTTGTTTTTAAGGTTTTTGCTTGATCAACCTGGCTATAGCAGATCTTCTGACTGGAGTGATCTACCTACCCTACAGCCTGCCATGCGCCCTCAACGGTGATTGTCTGATAAGAACGAACCGATATCTTTGTCTCGGCGTAGTTACGGTGTCGTATACGTGCTACAGTGTATCTGTCTTTACCCTCGTCATCGTCATGCTGGATCGTTATCTCCAAATCAGCCGACCATTTCACTACAACGAGATCTTCAGCAAACCTAGAACGTTAGCCACTCTAGTTTCTTCTTGGGTCGTGTTGTTTACTTTCACTGCCGGTTTTATTCTTTCTGAGCCGAACATCATCGTTTTCGATGGGACAATTTATCATTGCACTATTGCAGCTGCAAGTAGGTTATCCTGGTCCTATACATATTGCGTGAACATTTTTTGTTTTCTTTTACCCGTTTTTGTAATATGTGGCTGCAGTTTCAAAATTGCTATCATAGCACATCGAGCTCGTTTACGCATTGCCAATCAAGAGGCAGCCGTAGCGTCATCAGGAAACTCACAAGCACAGAGAACTCGAGCAATCCGACATTTTCGCAAATCAGAGGTACGCATTGCCATACGGATCTTTGTAGTCGTGGCGGCTTTCATTATTTGTTGTATGCCATTCAATATCGAGTTGTTGTACGCTCGTCGCACCCAGCACATGTTTCCCGATAAAGCTGCCGTCACCACCGTTCTGATGGTCGAAATCAACAGCGCATTGAATCCTATTATTTATGTTACGAGCTACTCAAAGTTTCGACGTGTCTTCAAGGCCAAGTACCTAAAGTTCTGCAGAAATTCGAATCGAGGAGACTCTGTCATCTGGACGGTGACGAGTCAGCATAGAGACCAGTACACACCGTCACGACGTCGAACTAGTCCAATGACGATGACCAACACGCCTCCCAACAACCGAATGTTTATGATGACGGCAAAATGTAACATAGACGAAGAAATTGATGAATGCGTAGCTGATCTCGAGCTATGACATGAATGACTGTCCACGATTGGTGTTTTCATAAAGCTATTCTTAAGTTACGCATTACTAGGGAGTCGGGATCCTCGGATGCTGAATCGAAATTCTCAATAATTGTTATTCATTCATTTATAAACTTGATATCCAATCTCTGTTGGTAAAAATTAAAATTTTCAAGAATTCAACTGTGTTAGAGTTGGAAAAAAATCTAGAGTACGTCTTCGAAAGGGAACCAACCCTGATAAAATAATAATTGTAAAAATAGCAAAAAAAATCATCAAAAAATATTTCCGAGTGTTTGGAAAAATCCACCAAAGAATAGAATTCCAATTATTTGAATTGTGATGTCATATGCGAGCAGCTTTTCTAAATCTATACATTATGTAAAATGGTAAAAAATCAATGAAATGTTATTTTTTCAGAAAATTTAATATGGGTTTACTGTACCTTCAGTATATCAATATACAAATAATTTCACACCCGTTTCTTAAAAGAAAAAAAAGTAAGTCATCAGGAACCATTCAAAAATTGAAATTTATGCATTTTATATATTACATAACATATGGCAGCTTCTCATTTATGACGTCACAATCCAAAACTTTGAATTCTGATAACTCTAATTCTTTTATGGATTTTTTTGTTGTTGAAATTTTTACAACGAACTATTTCTTCACAGGTGCAATTTTAAAGTTGGGCATATACTACACGAACAGCTTGATAAATGACACCCCAAGAAAACTGCATGGAGATGTCTACTTAGGGCAAATAATTATAACAAATTAGTTCCTTCATCACTGACACAGCACACAATCATCCGCACTTCTTGCAATTTTTGTCTGCATAGCAGAGTGAAACTTTCGGCGCCGCTTAACGACGGCGGTGGCGTCAAATTGAAATCTTAACTGAAGATTAAGTTTTTGAAATGACAGCATAAATTAAAAAAAACTAGGGATCTAGTTCATGAAACCTGGACATAAGATTAATCAAGTACTACTGAACATCTTGTCTGAGTTTCGGGTCACATGACTAAGGTTAAAGGTCATTTTATGGTTAATGAACTTAGACCATGTTGGGTGAGTCAATATCGAACCCTAAGGTTAAGTTTTTGAAATGTCATCATAACCTTAAAAAAATGGACCTATAGTTCATGAAACTGTTCGAGTTTCAGATCGCATGACAAAAGTCAAAGGTCATTTAAGGTTAATTAACTTAAGCCATTTTGAGGGTATCTGTTTAATTACCATCATACCTCTGAAATTGTATTGGTCTAGTTCATAAAATTTGGATATAAAAGTAATCAAGCATCACTGAACATCCTGTGCGAGTTTCAGGTCACATGATCAAGGTCAAAGGTAATTGTAGTCCAAGAGCTTTGGCCATGTTGGAGGTAATTATCAAATTGCTGTCATAACTTTCAAAGTTTATTGATATAGTTTATGAATTATGGACATAGGCGTAATCAAATATCACTGACAAGTCTTATAGTCACTTGATCAAAGTCAAATGTCATTTAGGGTCAATGAATGTAGTTAAATTTGTGTTTTTGTTAATAACTATTTTATAGTAGTTTTCAGTGTCATGCCATGCTGCTATATTGAATCTAGTAATGCAGGTGAGACTGTACGTCGAAGGCACTCCAGATGAGACTGCCGTAGGTGCTCCACTTGTTTGTAGAACTGATTTATATTATAGCGCTTTAGGTTAAAATTATATTGTGTTGAAATTTCAAATTGATAAATTATAAAAAAAATGTCAACATTACCTTGAGCATTTAAAGAAAATTTTTGATTGAAGTGTAATTACAAGGGGACTAAAATATAAATTATGTAAGTGGGTGAGGGTGTGGAGACTTTGATGAAAATCGAGGTGTGTGTGTGGGGGGGTATGCGTGTGTATATATAAGTTTGTAATGACCTGCTTCTGCATGGGGACATTTGCTTACCTATCAACCACGAGATTTCCTACAGCCGGGGATGACCCCGAATTTCAGATAACTTTGCTAATAATTTTCATCTCATCTTAAATCGTTTCATCTAGTCATCTCATGACTTGTAAAAAGCTCCCGTTCAGTCGATTAACCTCTATTTGTGTATGTATGGCGGTAGCTATAAGCGTCCCCCGTTTAGCGGTATGCTCACATATATAATGTCAAATTCTAATTTTAGAGTGTATTAGACCGGAAACACATGTCCCCATACACCTTGGCGATTGACAATAATTGGGTTCCCGATTGCCAAGACAAAGTGTTGTCATTAATAAAGAGATAAACTATGCTGATAATGAAAGAATGATAAGCCAAAATGAATTAAAGGAAATTAATGGTAGCAAAATCGGGAAGAGTAATTTTCCTTTCGTTTTAATTAAAGACACAGACTGGAGTTGATGAAAGTATGTTTTAAACAATAACTTCCTCACACCCACATATACCCTCCCACAAGTGCTCCAGGCACACACACATCACTAATTACAATGACATTCATGGAATATATACTCAAAAACATAAGCTTAATCAATTTTTTACATCGTCCGTTAATTTCTGAGAAATATGCGCACAACATCGTATTAATATTGATTGATTTACTTGTCAACTTTTTTTATAAATTATTTTGTTTGTATAATATGCCACAACATATACTACCTTGCCAAAGGAAAAGGAAACTAGATACATTATTTTTTTACTCATGAATTTGCCCGAAGCAATGCTTTGAAATATACTTGCTTTCACAGTTTTGCCCGCTTCTGGGAAACAATGCAGGGCTGAGAGAGACCTGTGCCTGGAACAAAATGTTAACATAATTCTCAATGCTCGTCGAGAGCTCCTATGTAGCATGCCACCAATCGAAAAGGCATTTTAAACATTTTTTTTTTAATTCAAACATTGCATTTCCTCATTCTAGCCATCAATCGTTTAAGAAAAAAACAATGCATATCAGTAATTCTGCCTTCTTACTTTGCTTCACAATTTCTCCTTTTTCACTTTTATCCCGCCTTTGCTTTCTTTCTTTCCTTCCTGCTTTCTCCTTTTCTTCCTCTCCTTTTCTTTCTTTCTTTCTTTTTCTTTCTTTCTTTCATCGTTTCTTTTTTTCCTTCTAAACCTGCATTAGCCCAATTATGTCTTCAAATGTCATTTTCTTTGTTATTTGTTGAACTGTATTTTAATGTTAGCGTTCCTTTTTAGCACCAGCTAATGAGGAGAGTCTTTTAACAGAAACTTGATTTCTTTTGATAATCCCCAGGCATTAGCTGGTGTTCTTTCTCCTTTTTTTAGTGTTTTTTTTTATTTGATATTGTGTATTAGATGTATGATGACTATTTTTAATGTAATGAATTCGAATATTGTTATGAGTATGTGTACCTGCATGGAAATCAAATAAAAAAAAATTGAAATAGAGTATATCCCTCTATTAAAAGAAATTAGTGAAATATTATTCAGTTGGGATCTCTCCCTTTATTTTACCATTCCATTAGCTTATCTTCATGTGTTATCAGAATAATCCGGTGTTCATGGGGTTACGGTTATCTCTTTGGTCTGTTTCACAAACTACTAATACATACAACCAGATAATCCGATGATCAATCGGTCGTAATATGGCTAAACATTAGGTCACCGAAATGGTGTCGTTAATTAGTCTTCTCATTTCATAGAACTACTTGTCAGATATCGGATGTTACACCAGCCGAAAATGCATATTCAGGTGAGAGCATTAAATACTATTTTCGAATAAATGAGATAAGTTTGATAATAATAATAATTATATAGGGTATTTATATTGCGCACATCTCCACCGATACTCAGACAAGAACATATTTTACACTTTTCGGGTGTTTTTTTCCTCCTACTCTTTTTACTCTTGGTCTGACAACTTTTGATTGCCTTATTTTGTACGACAGTGGCATGTGGGGCGGAGCCCCCGCCCTCTCGAGATTCAGTCCTATTGAACCTTAAAGATTGCCGCTTTTTCAATCAAAATAATCACGGGTATATAGCATTTTCTTTTTTTTTGTAAAACACATTACTTCAACAAAGCGGCGTAATAAATAAAACATTTTTTTTGGGGGGTGGGCACAAAACGGGAATCTAAAACGACACGGGCAAGCGAAGTGAACGAGAAAATTGTTGGCCTAGAAGAAATGAGAAACAATATAAGTATTTTAGATGAAAGAGGAGATTCTAAGCTTGACAATGGTGATTTTTCTATTGTATTTGTGATTAAGTTATAAGTAATTGATAAATCTCGGATTTGTTTTTTGTGGGACGCACTGAATATATACATATATAAATATACCCCTCAAAAAAGTTCTGCAACTCAAGTTTGAATATATATATATATATATATATATATATATATATATATATATATTCATCAGATTTCTTATACAATCATGTAATGTATTGTATGTCATAGTGCATTGAAATATCCATACAAATGTAATTTGAATTGTATTCTAAATATTATGTATAGCCATAGGTAGGCCTTATGGTATAATAATAGACAATAGTTTAGCGGTACCTCCGGAACTTGAATCGAAATTCAGCAATATTTTTGTCCAGATTGTGAGTTTACGACCAATATTACAGGAAATTTAGCACACTTTATACACATACGCCATCTAATCCAATTTTTTATTTCCGTTCTAAATCTTAATCCTCGGCAGCCCTGTCGTATTCTTAATTTTTTCTCTTTTTCCCCCTTTCCAATTTTATTCATTTTCAATTCAGCTTTTCACTTTCTTAGCTCATTCCATTCTACCTCATTTCTCGTTCTTTTTGCCTCTTTCTTTCCATTCCCCCCCAAATTTCCTTCTTCAAATACCTTCTCTTGATTGCATTGGCCTTCACACTCATTATTAGTATATTTATTTCTATTCTTATCTTCCCTTCCGTTTCACCTTCTCCCTCGTCATGTTCTTTCTTTCATATTTTGTTTCCTTTCCCTTTTCCCTCTTTCATTATGCTTCCCTTTCTTCCTCTCTTTCATCTTCTTTCTTTCTTCCTTCCTTCCTTCATTTCTTTCTTTCCTTTCTTCCTTCCTTTCTTTCTTTTTTTCTTTCTGCCTTTTCCCTCGGCAAGCTCTGCCAGGGTGGGGGGGGGGGCAAAACATATCAATTTGTTGTGTACAAAAAACGCTCCTCTAATTATAAGGCATAGAAATGGGACGTTTAACGCACAGTCACCATAGAGATGTATATTATGACAGTCACTAATACGCGCCGCTGTTTTCGCATCGTGCAGGCAGTGTACGTGTATAGTGGCGGGCTGCTACATTGCGGTGCAGGGGTGTTCAACTTACATATCGTGAGCGCACTCAGCTGCGTGTTTTCACTTCTCCTTTCTCTCCTTTTCTTGTCATTTTTCCTCGCATTACTTGTTTTCATAAATTTCCCTCTCACTTTCCTTGTTTTCTCACTCCCTTCAGTTTTGTAACAAATTGATCACTTGCATTCATTGGCACACCCCCGGTCAAAAATGGTACGGTCCTATCCAACATACACTCAAGTCGTCGCTGTACGAATAATGAAAACGTGCAAAATTCTTCACGCGCTGCGTTGCCTAGCTATGCGTGTGTACTGTGTACACACAATGCCATCGGCTGAACCCGCCAAACTATAGTGACCAATTATTGCAAAAGCTTTTGCAAATGTGAAAAGTGACAGAGGTTTTTTTTTATCCAATCAAAATCATTCTTAGGTATTCGCAATCTACAGCATTTTCTGCAAAATGTCTTTTTTTGATAGGGTCTATTGTGACGTATATATTTTTTTACAACAATGTGAAGTCGCACCAAACGTTTCGTTTCCTGCACTTGCCCATTGGCTCATGTACAAATGGATTTCCAAAATCATCAAGAAAGGTTCCAAAAACCTCAAAAGTGACAGAACTTAATTTGACTAAAATTAAATGAAAATCATATCATGTTCAAGGTGAGAATCTGCTCTATTCTATTCTGTTTTGATAGATCACCTTGTTGACGCGTTTGGGAGATATCTTAGCAAATCCCTCAAAAACGGCGTATTTTCTATTATTCTCCATAGGGAAATAATTTAACACGCTACGCACTGCAAAAAAGGAGCGCAAACAAATTGATATGTGCCCCTGCCCCGTCTGTTACGCGGCTGGTATAGATGGAGACACTCAACACTGATACTGTCCACTACAGTGCGTATCAAAAAAAAAGTTTACACTTAGAAAAAATCCTGTAAAATTATATATTTGTAATATCCTGACGATTTTTCCACATTTTAGCATTGGTACAGATCCATTTAAGCAAGTGACGATATAACTGTCGAAAAAATATTTCCGCTTGAGTGAGCACCACTTTTCAAAAGTTGGTGAAAAATGATTTGCGCAGAACTTTGAAATAGTTATGCGAATAAAATTAGACCTTAATCATGAAGAACACGTGGACATTACCTAGCCTAGTAAAATTGATTTGAAGATATCTTTTATCTTTTTAAACTTGTTTCCTTGCCCAAAACAGTTCGAAGAGTGCATTGCACCCCACCTCACTCCCCCACACACCGAGTCCATCGTGACGATACACTGAGCTGTGATTTACATGAAATGGCTTAGGCTTGATTTTCATTTTGTTAATCATTGCCAAGCTTGGGAAAAGTGTGGAGAAACAAGTATTAAATGAAATGTAAACCAACTTTAAATGATAAAAACTTAGTAAAAAATGCTGGAGATGTCTGATATAAAATTTAGTTCAGATTCAGTTATGTCCTCAGATCTAGCTGGCACAAAAGGGGTAAAGGTTGTGCTTACTAAGTGTTGAAATTTCAAATTTGGGTGGCAAAATTGTTACAAAATGCTTGAATGTATCCATTTTATTTCAATTGGCTAAAAGTGCTAGGGAAATTTATCAGAAATGCTTCACAGGGTTAGTTTGATTTCGCCCTTTCCCCTTGACACAGCGCGTGAAAACAAGCAATTCTGCGCAGATTTCTGCGAGCTTTACAAAAATGGACAGTGCCCACTCAAGTGTAACATTCTGTCAAAACTTTTACTTTAATTGGATAGATGAGACCCAAACCCATAATTATATGTGAAAAAATTACCCACATGTTGTATATTTTTTTAATTCCCAGGGCTTTTTCAAAGTGTAAACATTTTTTGATACGCACTGTATAGTCAAAGTTGATTTGAGTGAAAAAGGGAAAAATCAAATTAGCATAATAACACTGAAAATTTCATCAAAATCGGATGTACATTCTGATTAATATGCAAATGGGAAACCGATGACGTCATCCCTCACTCCATTTTTTTTCTTTTGATTTTTTTTTCTTTGCTTGTCAAATAATTTTGGTGAGCCACTCCTAAAATTTAGGTTGACAACCTTTTTTTTTGGGGGGGGGGCTTGTACATTTTTTTTTTACTATATGTCCATCCCAAAATTTCAGGTGGACTCCCCTAATCTTTTTGGCTTCCGCCGCTAATGCTCGTTTCTTTGCACAGTAAAACGTTTTTTAAACTTTACAACGATGTTTACTGTATAAAGCTATACAGTGCATGGTTGTTTAAAAGTTTAAATAACCATGCTGAATTTATCATGAATTGAATGCTTAAAAAATAAACTTTGTTGTTTAAGATTTTGAACAGTGTTTAAACAACTAATGTAAGGTTTTTATAGTAAACATTGTATAAAAAATAATAAACGGTGATTCAACTGAGTGCGAAACACAGTTTAATACCTCCCTGAACGTGGGATTGCCATTATTGATTTTTATTACTGATTATACAATCAGTACCATTTATTGAACAATAGATTAAAGAGCACAGGAGAACCACAATTTATTCGGTTAAACAACATCAAAACGATGACATAATACTAATTAGTTTAACATATTAAGCTTTGAGTAAATACCCTGTTGAATTGACAAATATTTGACCAAAGTTTTAACATACGACAGTTTGACAAAAAATCTGTCCAATAATCAGTATAAAGTTTGAAGATCTTTTGATCAAAACATCAATACATGTTAGTCATATCCATCTGACCAATGTTATTTTAAATGTACGTTTCTTGATAGTTTTTGTAGTGAACAACATGTTTTGAGGTTTTTTTTTATAATTTAGTTTGCAATTTGAATTGTAAAGGTGGAGGGGACATGAATGTGTGTGTGATCTTTCGTTCGCTTTGTGTTATAAATATTTAGGTATCTAATAATAAATTAGCATACAGTAATTTTACTTAACTAGAAAATTGCGCTATAACTTTATTGAGTAGGCACAGTGAATCAGTGTGTTATCATAAAGGTCAAGTCCAAGCAAGAAAAAAGTTGTTTTGAATAAATAGAGAAAAATAAAAATAGCATAACGCTGAAAATATCATCAAAATCAAATGTAAAATGAGACTAAACTGCTCAGTAATTATGTAGCATTATGATTAGGTTAACAACCTGGCCAGATTTGGACTTGATACTGCTGCTTTGTAAGAATCTTAAGAACTAGTCGTGGCTGCCCCCTATACATGATTTTCAAGCAGTGATAAAAAGGGAAGGAGAAGAAAAGAAAGAAATATAACGATGATTTTGTTTATGATGATAATGATGGTTGATATGATGACGTTGATGATGGCAATGATGATGTAGACGACGATGATAGTCAGATGCGCAATTTCCCATCATCCACAGGGAAAGCCATGTATGCCAACCCGCTGAGAATTCTCTATCCTTCGGAGGACAGTATCGCTGACCTGCAGCAAGAGATACTCCAGCACCCTATCACAACCAACCATATCCTCTTTCCACCAAGCCCTTCCGGACCCCCGCTGAACTTCACTGAAGGTCCCTTAAGGCCGAATTATGTCGTCTTCACCTTCACACTCTTCTTTACTTTTGTGGGCGTTCTTGGGAACTTTGTTGTCATCATTACGTTCTCGTCCACTCCTAAACTTCGAAACCAAACAGGTATGCTTCTACATCGATTGGCAGGGACCTAGGAAGGATTTTTGGAAGAGGTGCTGGTTTGGGGGAATATAACAGGCAAAAATGCGTTTTTCATTTGAAAGTTTTTCATTTCAAAATTAAAGCAATCTTGGTCAGATGAAAAATTAAAAGCAAACTAAGCAATGTTTTCACTGAAAATGAAGATGATTTTTTTTTCTTCAAATTTCTATATTTTAGCATACCAACTTGTTCACCAGGGGAAGCATCCCCACTTCCCTGGATGTCTGATTGGTTACTGAAGGTATATTTTAAAATGTTACATTATTAAAGATAGTCGATAAGCCCGTATTATATTTGTTATACACCCTTGATTTGATGTTACCCCCACATCAGAGACACCGATCCCCAGCAGAGAGACGAAGTTAACACCACCTATTGGTATTAACAGCTTTCACTGAAGTGGTTTGGATCGATTGGTGTGACTGCATTCAGCAAAAAGAAAACATTTGAACATATTGTCTGCTCTGATGATGTGTATCCACATAATCTATCTACTTTTAAATTTTCTTTTTGTCTGATCTTATGAAGGTCTGTGCATGATAAACTTGGCCATAGCTGATTTCATAATAGGTGTCTTCTACTTGTGTGTAAGCTTGCCCTGTTCACTTCATGGCGACTGTCTCATCATAAGCAGCCACCCGATATGACTTGTCTCGGTGCCGTCATCATCTCCTATACCAGTTACGGAGCAGGGTTCTGCTCCCTAGCTGTTGTTAGCCTCAACCGAGCCTTTCTAATAAGTCGACCACTCCAGTACAAATCTATTTTCACCAAGAAAAGGATCTTGGCAATTCTGATTGGAATCTGGATGTTTTCCTTAAGTATCACATTGGGTTTCACTCTGTCTAGACCACACACCATCAAGTTCGACGCCGCGTATTACAATTGCGGATTAGCCGCCGATGACAAAGATGCATGGCCATATTCATATATCATCAACATCCTTGGATTCTTGATTCCAGTTGCAATTGCGACGGCTTGTAGTTGGAAAATTCTAATTATAACACGGGATGCAGGTCGTCGAGTGCATCAGCGGACCGCCGACTCACCAAGGACACACCCCGGGGGGCCACTTCCATTCACGAGTGGATACCATGCGCGACCATGGGGTCTGGAAAAGCACCCTAAACACGTAATTTCCATATTCTGAAAATGCACCCCTTAACAAGTATTGGCGTGTGAAATCCTACCCTTAACAAGTATTGGAAACAAAACGATACTCTTGGCAAATATTTCCTGAAATGAACCCCTAAACAAGTACAGGAATGTTTTATTGTTACGGGTCCTTCGGTCGTCGGCTTTACCTTATTTGGTTTAGTACGACCCCACCTTCTACACCTCGCGCAAATCGGACTCTAAACACGAAGTGTTGAGGCAAAAAGGACATCCTTTATAAAACATTTTAATTTTGTTTTATCATCCCGACAATTTCGACCCTAAACACGTAATTTTCCTAGTGAAATAGATACCCTTTTTTCATTATTTTTGTGTTTTTGACACCCTTATCACGTTACGTACGTAACGTGCCCTATCGTGAAAAAGACATCCTTTTTACGTGTTTTTTTGGTCGCGCATGGTATCCACTCGTCAACGTAAGTGGCCCCCCTGGGGGACACACGACTCCGTCAGACGACGTCGACCAAATTCATCTCGCGGGAGTCGGTCTGATCTTGAAGTCACAATGCGCATCTTCGTTGTTGTGATAACGTTCATCGTCTGCTACTTACCATACCAAATACAGCTTGTTTATGCCCGTTACACGGGTAATATGTTTCCAAATACAGCGTCTTTGTTTGCCGTCATGTTGCTATGGATGGACACTGCAGTGAACCCGACACTAATCGCATTTACCTATTCCAATTTCAGGAAGGTGTTAAGAGAGAAACTCGTCACACTTTGCCCAGGCCGTAGGAGGTCATTCATCGAGGAGCCTGGAACCCAAGATGGTAACTTAACGACCAAATCTACAGTCCTTCAATCAAACAGTAGTTCTTATAAGACAGCCACAACGTCTTCTAGTAGGAAGATACATTCGGTGTCAATCGAGGTAGAAAGCACACACTAATAACAGTGTGACAAAATGGTTTTACATGGCTGTATGCATTCAGGGTATGAGGGGGAGGGGAGTATCTCTGACCATGTCGTCGCGGGTCGGCAAAGATCGAGGAAAACCCCTGGCGTACAGATGGGGGGAGGGGCTTGAGGGGATCTTCGCCCCCTCAAAAAAAAATATGACCAGGAAAAAAAGACAGCAGGGAAGAGAGAAGGGTGAAATATTGTATCATTTTCTGAATGCTATGTCAAAATCCATCACAAAATTTGATTTTTGACATAGCAATATCGAAATTTTTGCTCGTTTGTTTCTATTACTCAAGTTTTTTATAATTTTACGCGATCCGCCATTTCTAGCCCCTTCGAAATTTTTTGCTCATTACGCAACTGACAACAACGAACTAAAATAGTAAGACCCGTGACCTCGCATCTGTCATAGCCGTTTTATTGTCTCACCTGCATAGCAGAGCAGGGCCGTCGCCAGGGGGTGCGGAGGGTGCGAACGCACCCCCCTTCAGAACCAAAAAAATAAATAAATAAAAAAAAAAAAAAAAAAAAAAACGGAGGGGGGGGGGGTAGGGATACTTGAGGGCTCTTCTGAAAAAGATCTAGGCGAAATACTATCAGTATTAGTAGATCCATATTCATATCTACCTTAGATCTACCAGTTAACGTACGTTCACTTCACAAGTTTTCCGAAGTTAATAATAAATAAATAATGTACTTTGAAACTGAATTTGACCTTTTTGGACCGGCCCCATTTTTTTAGCTGAGTTTCGTGCTCGCTCTTTTTTTCATAAAAAGCACCCCCCCCCTAGAAAAAAGCTGGTGACGGCCCTGCAGAGTGAGACTATAGGCGCCGCTTTTCCGACGGCGGCGGCGGCGGCGTCAACATCAAATCTTAACCTGAGGTTAAGTTTTTGAAATGACATCATAACTTAAAAAGTATATGAATCTAGTTCATGAAACTTGGCCATAAGGTTAATCAAGTATTACTAAACATCCTATTAGAGTTTCATGTCACATGACCAAGGTCAAAGGTCATTTAGGGTCAATGAACTTAGACCATGTTGGGGGAATCAACATCAAAATCTTAACCTGAGGTTAAGTTTTTGAAATGACATCATAACTTAGAAAGTATATGGACCTATTTCATGAAACTTGGCCATTAGGTTAATCAAGTATTACTGAACATCCTATTAGAGTTTCATGTCACATGACTAAGGTCAAAGGTCATTTAGGGTCAATGAACTTAGACCATGTTGGGGGAATCAACATCAAAATCTTAACCTGAGGTCAAGTTTTTGAAATGTCATCATAACTTAGAAAATATATGGACCTAGTTCATGAAACTTGGACATAATGTTAATCAAGTATCACTGAACATCCTGCATGAGTTTCACGTCACATGACCAAGGTCAAAGGTCATTTAGGGTCAATGAACTTTGGCCGATTTGGGGGTATCTGTTGAATTACAATCAAAACTTTAAAAGTTTTTGTATCTGATTCATGAAACTTAAACATGATACTAATCAAGTATCACTGAACATCCTGCATGAGTTTCACGTCACATGACCAAGGTCAAAGGTCATTTAGGGTCAATGAACTTTGGCCGATTTGGGGGTATTTGTTGAATTACCATCATAACTTTAAAAGTATGTCGGTCTAGTTCATAAAACTTGGACATAAGAGTAATCAAGTATCACTGAACATCCTGTGCGTATTTTAGGTCACATGACCAAGGTCAAAGGTCAGTGAACTTTGGCCATAATGGGGGTATCTGTTGAATTACATCATAACTTCGCAAGTTTATTGATCTGACTTTTGAAACTTGGACATAAGAGTCATCAAGTATCACTGCATATCCTGTGCAAGTTTCAGGTCACATGATCAAGGTCAAAGGTCATGTGAGGTCAATGAACTTTGGCCACATTGGGGGTATTTGTTGAATTACCATCCTATCTCTGTAAAGTGTATTGGTCTAGTTCATAAAACATGGAAATAAGAGTAACCAAGTATCACTGAACATCTTGTGCGAGTTATAGTAGTTTTCAAAGTCAGCACTGCTGCTATGTTGAATCGCGTGATGCAGGTGAGACGGCCAGAGGCATTCCACTTGTTTGATATTGCTCCATCATGCACATACCACAATTCAATGGGTCCTAAAATTAAACGCGCTTTCAAATTGAAAAATCATTTTCATGCTTTCATTTGCCTACTGAGTTACGCATGATTCTAATCCACTCTAATGGAGAGTTGGTGTCAAAAATTCCTAACGAGGAAAATAAAATATGCTTGATCCATCCCTATCATCATGAGAAGTTATTATAAATTTCAAACCTTAGGCCGAGAGAGCAAGCAAAAACATTCCAAACCTTTCACACAACTTTCTTTACTGAAGTTTTCATCAGGATGATCTTGTTGAGTATTTTGCTTGCTCCTCTCTCGCAACGTCTTATTAATTTTTTGCGAAACGCCAAATCGAGCCCCCTCATTATTCCACTGCTGACAGACTTTAAAGGTCTATCATTGCATGAAAGATGATCATGACAAATATTGTAAGATTTCACATCAATAAACATTTCTTTATCATTATTAAATGTTGCCTATGTGAGTTTTTTTTATTTGAAGTTAAATTTGTAGTCTTTTGTTTCATGTTAGATAATCCTCTCCCGAATCCTCAACCCGCAATATGAAGGAAAAACACTCGGAAATGTTTACACTCTGATAAATACTAACACTATTGTGACCATCATAAAGTTTTTCTTCTGTATATAATTCCTCCCAGTGACGTATACCGTGGATCGCAGCATGGGGGGGGGCTGGGGCATCAGCAAAATTATTGTGTCACTTATTGGGCGCGCGAAGCACGCTAAATTGCCAAGTTCTTACCTAATACAGACATTTTAAGGACTTTGTCATTTAATGGATGTATCTCATGATGCGAGCGCGAAGCGCGAGCTAATTTTTTTTTAAAGAGGTGTATTATAAGCAAATCTTTGTAATCATGATACATATCTGTCTCACTAAACAACAATGCGAGCGCGAGTTTTCTGTTAATACTGACCCCAAACAGGGTTATTTTAAGGACTATTTCTTTTAGGAATTCATGAAGAGCATACATCTCACCATGATTTTGTTAGAATTACAATGAAACACATGAAGCACATTTTGAAGTCATTCCTATCATGAACATGAACGCCAGCTGAAAATATTTGAAATTCAGACCTAATGAGGGGTATTCTAAGGATTTATCTTAAGAATTCCCTTAAACCATACGTATCTAACTAATCAAATGATGCGAGCAGAAAATTCTTGAAATTCAGACCTGATGAAGGGTAGCTAAGGCTTTATCTTAAGAATTCCCTAAAACCATACGTATCTAATGGGGCATTGCAAGAAACTTGCGATCAATATTGTTGCAAGCATAATTTCAGAGGTCCGTGAAGTTAGTTACTTATTCCTTATTACTTATTCCTTATTCGAAATGTGAAGTTAGTTACTTATTCCTTATTCAAAATGTGAAGTTAGTTACTTATTCCTTATTCAAAATATGAAGTTAGTTACTTGTTACTTATTCGAAATACGCAGTTACTTATTCGAAATAAGCAGTTACTTATTCAAAATACGCAGTTACTTATTTGAAATACGCAGTTACTTATTCGAAATAAGCAGTTACTTATTCAAAATACGCATTTACTTATTCGAAATACCTAGTTACTTATTCGAAATACCCAGTTACTTATTCGAAATACACAGTTACTTATTCGAAATACACAGTTACTTATTCAAAATACCCAGTTACTTATTCAAAATACGCAGTTATTCAAAATACCCAGTTACTTATTCAAAATACGCAGTTACTTATTCGAAATACCCAGTTACTTATTCGAAATACGCAGTTACTTATTCAAAATACGCAGTTACTTATTCGAAATACGTAGTTACTTATTCGAAATACCCAGTTACTTATTCGAAATACACAGTTACTTATTCGAAATACACAGTTACTTATTCAAAATACCCAGTTACTTATTCAAAATACGCAGTTATTCAAAATACCCAGTTAATTATTCAAAATACGCAGTTACTTATTCGAAATACCCAGATACTTATTCGAAATATGTAGTTACTTATTCGAAATGCGTAGTTACTTCTTCAAAAAACGTAGTTACTTATTCAAAAAACGTAGTTACTTATTCAAAATTCGCAGTTACTTGTTTGAAATACGCAGTTACTTATTCGACTTATTCAAACACACAGTTACTTATTCGAAAAACGCAGTTTCTTATTCGAAATACCCAGTTACTTATTCGAAATACGCAGTTACTTATTCAAAATATGCAGTTACTTATTCGAAATACGCAGTTACTTATTCGAAATACCCAGTTACTTATTCAAAATACCCAGTTACTTATTCGAAATACCCAGTTACTTATTCGAAATACGCAGTTACTTATTCAAAATACCCAGTTACTTATTCGAAATACCCAGTTACTTATTCAAAAAAAGCAGTTACTTATTCGAAATACGCAGTTACTTATTCAAAATACCCAGTTACTTATTCGAAATACGCAGTTACTTATTCAAAATACCCAGTTACTTATTCGAAATAAGCGGTTACTTATTCGAAATACGCAGTTACTTATTCGAAATACCCAGTTACTTATTTCGAATAAGTAACTCTGTGTTTGAATAAGTCGAATAAGTAACTGCGTATTTTGAATAAGTAACTGGGTATTTCGAATAAGTAACTGCGTATTTCGAATAAGTAACTGCGTATTTCGAATAAGTAACTGCGTATTTTGAATAAGTAACTGGGTATTTCGAATAAGTAACTACGTATTTCGAATAAGTAACAAGTAACTAACTTCATATTTTGAATAAGGAATAAGTAACTAACTTCACATTTCGAATAAGGAATAAGTAATAAGGAATAAGTAACTAACTTCACGGACCTTAATTTCAGTCCCTATCGAGCATGTCTTACAATTAAATTTGCAACTGAATGCTAATCTGCTCCATGAAACAAGGAGTGTAATCTGATTTGCTAAAGCTAAAATTGATTAATCAAAATTAAAATTGCAACATAAAATATTTGCAATTGATTGCAAATATTTTCTTGAAACACCTCCTCATCAATCGATTTCACGGGTACACTGTAAAAACTGTGGTGTTAAAACTGACACCATTGGTGTTAATAGAGGACCACACCCTGAGGTGTTAAAATAACACCCTGGAGATTGAACATAACACCAAAGAGTGTAAATGTAACAACCATAGGTGTTTTAATAACACCTATAGGTGTAAAACTAACACCACCAATTTAACACCGGTCAAAAAAATAACTGGTGTGTACACCGGTTAAAACCACAGTTTTTGCTGTGTATATAGCCAATTCGATTTGTCTCTATTTAATAGAAATAAGAAACGTCCAGAGAAACGTTCGTGCTGCTTTTTTATTCTTTATTTTGCTTTAGTATGATAAGATCAATCAATCGCATGTCATCGCCAACAATAATGAAACACCATTAGAGTAACTGCAAACCATAGAGATGTATACATGCACTTATTATTAGTATACATCTCTATGCTGCAAACAAACTTAAGTCGTGGGCCTTTTAGAAGAATGCCGTACCGGAAACAGGCCACGCCCTATGGCCACGCCCCAATTGTTTGGCGCGTTTTTAGTAAAATCAGCATGCAGCGCATACGATATATATGCATAGCGCATGCAGCTGCAGCGCATACGGCGGCCTTATTATATGCACACAATTACAATGCCAGTGAAACTATCTATATCGGGGAAGCGAAGGTAAGGTTTTCCCTTTTAATGATATTTTTAGACCAGGAATGATTTTTTGTAGTATAAGCTATGGTGCAAATTTAAAGCTAAAATGTAAAAGTGAATGGGTGTATAGGCCTAATAAGCAGAAGTTTATCGATAGATCATCTAACCGTAGACTTAGAACTCGCACTGGCGCGCGGGCTAAACAAGTTGGTGCTACTAGTACTAGTACTAATCGTACCGGTACCGTATTAGTGTTAGGCCCATGGTTTATAATTATAGGCGCAGGCCGCGCTAGCGCTAGCCATTGACTTACTGCGGCAGCCCGAACTAGATCTAGTCTATACATCCTGACTTAGTTACAATACAGTGTAGATTAGATCTAGTCTAGGCCTGTTCTAGTCTAGGCCAAGTCCAAGAAGACTAGAGGTCACCCTGTACTACTGTAGAAGACAAAATTTCATCTTTATTTCAAGAAATTATCTTTGGTGGGATAGGACTAAGAAAGCCAAAAAGTTGAATATTAAAATTTCATTAGGCTAAGTAAACAATAATATATACTGGTAATATATATATAATTTATAGTAATTTTGGGCATCAAATATGCATGATTGGTAAAATGGGCATCATGTACCGTATGAGGAAATTGCAAAAACTCAGAAAATAAAAAACAAAACTTATGTGGGACATGGCCATATGGGCCGGCCCCCTCCTACATGTACATCTAAATTACTTTTTTGGGGAAAAGTTGGTGTCGTCTAAAAGTATGCAAATTATTTCTTGTCTAAGGATGAAATGTCTCACACGTAATTGAGGATTTTTCAAAAAGTTTCTTAGAATACAATAGGCCCTACTTGTAATTTATTAGTTTTTAAAGACTGATTTGTTATGAATACTAATATCTAGATCTAAATGAAAACAATTGATGCAAAAAAAATGAAAATTGATGAGAAATTCATCACACCATGTAAAACAAGGAAAAACTGTTGAAATGACTAATTTTTTTTTCATTAATATGTAATATATCTCAATAGAACATTTTAAAAGAAACTTTGTTATTTCCATATAATTTAGAGTTATTCTGAAATTTAAAATTATGGGGAAAATTGTGTACATTCTCTATGACTATGGGGACAAAATGTCCCATACATACTAACTGTCCCATAAGCAATCATTAACTTGCTTAATTACTGTCTGTAATTAGAGGGTTTTGGCTTATTACATGAAACTTGCCACAGTTATACTAGAGTGTTTTGAATTTTATCACACTAAGTTACAAATTTTCAAATGAAATACTTTCAGAGAATTCTCAACTTGAAAAAATTTGTGAAAAAATGTATTTTTTCTGCATTCCATATGTAACGGCACGTCTTTTCTCTCTAAAAAGTCAAGGTCATATGTCACCAGTTTTTGCATGGTTATTCTAGATATTTACCATCATGAGGGTATGCAATCCAGTCAAAGTCATTTAACACTATTTTTCGGGTCATTAAAGGGGAATGAAACCTTTGGAACAAATAGGCTTGTGTAGAAACAGAAAAATCAAAGAATAAGAATAAAGAAAGTTTGAGAAAAATCGGACAAATAATGAGAAAGTTATGAGCATTTGAATATTGCAATCACTAATGCTATGGAGATCCTCCCATTGGCAATGCGACAAGGATGTGTGATGTCACTGATGAACAACTTTCCCTTTAGTGGACTATAAAATACCCTCAAAATGTCTCTTTTTGCTTTTTCTTACGATGATACAAACTCTTTATCCATTATTTATTCTTAAAAAATATGTATTACATGCCCTCATGTAGAAAGAACACATGATCTTTGGATAGATGTGATAAAAGAGGCAATTCAAGTGAAATATATACTAAAGTAATGGGGAGAGTTGTTCATCAGTGACATCACACATCTTTGTCGCATTGCCAATTTGCTATCTCCATAGCAATAGTGATCGCAATATTCAAATGCTCATAACTTTCTCATTATTTGTCCGATTTTTCTCAAACTTTTGTTGATCTGTTTCTTTGATTTTTCTGTTTTCACACAAGCTATCTTGTTCCAATGGTTTCATTCTCCTTTAAAGCCTCTGAAATGTCCCATACGTGACGCGTGCAAATTCTTTGACTTCTTGGCTGGAGTATGACATTATAGACTAAGGACTAGGACTAATCAAGATGACTGCCCTGCAAACTTAATGGACCAGAACAAAAATCCTGTGTCCAGGGCTGAACCTTATAGGCAAGAGATCTAGATTCTAGATAGATTTTTGCAAGAGAAGACTTTGAATAGATCTAGGCTAGATCTAGACAATCGTGTTTGGGCTGCTGCTTTAAAATTAGGCCTAACATTATTGTCATTCCCTGGCCCTGGGTAAGCCTAAGATGAGACTCTAGTCTAGACCTAATGTTAGTTTTAGATTATTCTTAGATTTGCTCTAGGACTAGGCTAATCTCCATAGTCTTCCAAAGATTCAGAACAGACAATTAGATCTAGATGCTAGGCCTACCAATTTTTTTTAAGTGTTCTGGATCTAGACCATAAAAGAAAAAAATCTCATGGATATTATTTCATACTCATATGTTAGATCAAGGCTCGGCCTGTATGAATAATCCGCCAACCTATCTAGATCCTTATTTCATGATCTAGTTTACATCCCGAATCTGCATAGACCTTGCAATGAATGTGGGTTTCCTTGGCTCTAAAGAGCATTTTAGGAGCAAAATTGCTCTGAGCCCCCATGTATTTTATCCCTCTGCCTCTGGATAGCAATTAGCATTCAAGTTTTTAATTTTCCACAACTAGTTCTATCTTTGTAGGTTAGACCCAGACAGGAAAAAATCCATCTATTTTGTCTTTTGAGGAGCTTATAACATCTTTTTTTGAAGTTATATCTAGGATTGAACCTAGATCTAGTAATGTTTTCCCCATTTAGACATGTCCTCATCCCTAGTTGGAAAGAAGCTTGCCAATTACATGAATGTGCTTCTTCAAACAGATTCCAAGGCAAAAGGTTCAAGAAAATCCAGCATAAAGATGGCGCCTCCATTGTATCAATCACGAAGGAGTCGGGTAGACCAGACCAATTCTGACTCTAAGTATTACACCTTCTACAACATCAAGAAGACCAAACTGTCTGCCAGGTATCCATTCTTGCCTAAGAAACAGATTGAGAGGAAGATAAAGCATCTATGGGAGAGAGCTTCAGCGGAGAAAAGAGCAGTCCTTTGCTTAACATCATCTGGGTAATGATTTTTATTGACCTCTTTAATAACCTGTTAGAGAAACCTTGCCATCCCTCCAAAATTCATTTTTCAAAGATCCTGATCTGCTTTATGTAGTTTTTAGATGAAATTGCAACAACTACTTTATTTCATTTTTACAAAACTTGAAGTACCCAATGTCATTTTCAAAAGTATTGTAAAAAAATAATTGAAAACTAACTCTTCAGGTCCTAATCTTTTTCATCACATCTCAATTTCTCAAAAAAACTATTACCCTGCAATTTTAGTTTTACTTTGAATATCAGTGCATTAGCACTGCTTCTGAGTTAAAAATAAATTCACAATTATCTATGTTCAGGGGTGGCAGAGCGAAGTTTAAAGTGGGGGGGGGATCACAGGGGAAAAAGGGCACATTCTTAAAACAGAGAAAATGAAATCTACACTGACGTAATGGGGGAAAAATTTCCAGGGGGCTAGATATGTGGTATCACATAAATTTACGAGCTCTGCAAGTGACCAAAATCCAATTTTGTGATAGATTTTGACAACTAATGTTCAAAAAATGATATCATTTTTCACCCTTTCCTGTTCTCTTTTTTTTGGGGATGGAGGCAGCAAGAGCCCCCCCCCCCCCTCTATACACCTCTGCTTATCTACCCCACTTACATGACTCATGAAGCTTAAGGCATGAATATTGTTTTCTTGTTTCATAGGGGCACTCGTCAACACATAAAATGGGTCCTTCACAGGTGAAAGGGGTACAGAACATGTTCGTGTAGGGCACTTTTCTTGTGTAAAAAGGGGGGACTGATACAAGATAGGGCCCTTACAAGAAGGCAAGGGGGCACTTGCTCACACATAAAACAGGTCCTTGGGTGAAAGGGGCACAGAAAACATTCATGAGGGGGCATTTTCTGGTAAAAATTGGCACTTATACGAGAAAGGGCACTTGTTGAGGGGGTATATTTCTTGCATAAAAAGGGGGACTTTCTAGTTCTTCAAAATGTGTGGGACAGAGTACCCACCACCCCCCCCCCCCCCAGAATCACCACCCCTATCTAATATAAATATAAAAAAACGATTGGTTTAAAAAATGGACCTGTTCTTTAAGGATTTCCCACTGTAAAGTTGATATCAATGTAGTTTTCACCAAACTTTGTAGTTTACTTTTGAACCTAGATGTAAGCCAAATATGCAAAAAAGAAATTTCATGATCATGTGCTTATGAACTATAGACATCTGAAGTTTGCCAAATCGACAGAAAGTTGAAGAAGTCGAGATTTGGGCCTTAGATCTTTAGAACTCAGAAGATAAAAATGTTGTTTTCAAAATTTCTACTTTACTTCCGAAATACAAGGGGCCTTCTACTCCTTTTGTTAGCAGAGCAGTAATGTGGGGGGGGGGATATCCCAAAATTTTGAAATACTTGTCAAAAGTTTTAAAAGTACAAAGAAAGCTCTATTTTATTCAAATCCATGTCATTCTCAACAGTAATTTTCACTTGTAAAAGGCAGAAGAATTAAAGCTTGTACTCATTTACAAACTATTGCCCCAAAATGCTTGATATCTAGATCTACATTTAGAGAGGGATAAATGCAAAATCATATGCATTTAAAATCCTTGTCAGAATCCTTACAGAATGTAAAAGCATTTAAAAAGGTGGCTTGCACCTTTTTCCCACTTACAGCTTCATATTTTAATGTAAAAGATTTAAGGAATACAGCCATATAACCATAAGCTAATTCTTTTGCAGATATCAAGTACACAAGTAAAAAACTAGGCCTTCAAGTGTTCATATTTTAATTCTTATATATCTATGTTCTGATATTTAAAAACTCTTCAAGAATGGACATAGAGGAACTTCTGCATCGTTTGACTACTTTGCTAGAAATTTCTGGTTCGTTCATGATGTTTAATTTAAATCTATCTGATTCCTTGTAGCTCTACTGCTAAATCCCCCTTCAAAGGTTCTATACTTCAAGGACTTTGTAAGAAGAAATTACCCCTGGAGCACATCATTTTCAACAGTGCCCCTATCCACAATAGTACTCCCACAACAAGCATGGCTGGTTCTGGTCCTGTGCGTACCCTGCATTCAAGCATGAAAGATCCATGGTCTCAAACAAGCAGAAAACAAACTCTCAGGTACCAACTCTCAGGCATTCACTGTCAATTTGTTTCCCTCTCTGGTCATAACTTATGAGCTATGTTTCATAAAGTGCGATCAGTTATAACTAATGGAATTATGAGAATGTAATGACGATAATGGGATAAACAAGATTCGATAATCTGGTGGCCATTGGGCAGGTCATTCTTTTTCTTTTCTAAGGAAAAGAAAAAGAATGACCTTCATACTTCTAGCAGTATGAAGTTATGTTTGGAAACAAGCTATGATACTTCTCTGGTAGGATGGAGTCTTAATAAAAATAGAAGATTTGGTATTAAAAAAAGACATTTGGTTACAAATCTCTTTTAGCCAAGCAGGAGATGAATTACGACTTTCCTCTGTTGTAAATCTTTACAGGAGCTCTTCAAAGAAACTTGTTTCAACCAGAAGAGTAAGTTTCAACTTTGATCAATCTCCATTGCTAGCAAGACCAAATACAAGAAGCTCCATTAAGGAACAGAAGTCAGAGGAAAGAAAAGTTGAAAACAAAAAAAGAAAGAAGCACAAATCAACCAAGGATGGTCATTTGAGGAAAAGGGAACTGTCGTTTGAAGAGAAACAGATGTATGAGTTTCAGGACGAAGGTTCCAAGTCATGGAATTACTCTGTAGGTAAGGCTCAAGTGGAGGCTGGAAGATCGTCCCACTCAAATCCTGGCGTCAAGGATCATGTGTTTGCACCTGAACATTACAACATTGAAAGCAGTGCGAATACCAACATATTCACTGATGACAGTCAGTCTCCCACCATAACACCAGAGCAAAGACTTCCAGATACCACACTTAATGATAAATCTTCACAAAACCTTAGCAAAAAAACAAAAACTAGCATCGGGAGGAATACTAAGAGCATTAAAAATTCGAACAGAAGATTACATAAGAGCAAAGATGTCACACACAATCCCAACATTGGTGAGAAAGGAAAGAAAGATGATGGTCCATCCACAGTTGATGACCTTGATTCCTCACAGAGTGATGATGCTGGAGAAGTACCATGGCTTGTCAGTGCTCACAGAGACAGTTCCTCGGATGATGCCAGTGATGATTCTTCCAATGACCAAGACCAGGATGCTTTCTACGATTACTATCACAAGAGCAGCAGTGAAAGCAGTGCCCCAACTGTGCCTTCTCTTTCTCAAGGATCTGACGATGCTGGTCCATCAGAGAATAACACTATGTTCAGGAATGGAGCTTGTTTCACAAAGAAGACTTCTAGTCTAGGAACCGACACATTTGACAGCCAACTGTCTCAGGTTTCAATGGATGCAGCTGAGGTGAGGTTCATGTATGTAATATGTCTTTGTGTTTGGGAACAAGTTTATGGGGGAGGGTGGTGGTAAAAGCGAAGGGTTAGAGATCTATGGTAGATGTGAAAAGATCAGTTACTCAATACAGCAACAATTTGAAATCATTTGCCTTCCAAAACATAAAAAACACATTTCTTAAATGGAACTTTATGCCTATGGAGATTGCATTTAACCAGTTTGGAAAGCTTTTAATAATGTAATTGTAATTACCGATACAGGGGGCCATATGTCCTCAGTCTCCATATATCTGTGCCCTTGAATATAAAGCAACAGACTTTGACATTAATTTCACATTCATTGTACATTTTGTCAATGCAATCAATCATGAGATCATAAGATCAATTGCTAGGATTTGTGTAACAGACCTAATATCTTCAGTAGATGTAGAACAAGTAGAGACATGAAATTCTTTACCACAGCTTCCATGTACATGGAAATCATAGATTTGGACCCACTTATCCTCTCAGTCATCATAATTTTTTTTCCTTAAATGCACTGCTCATGCAGTACCGGTAATTGCAAAGGGAATACAGTTGACAAACATATTTTCCTCCATATATTTTTCTTTATTGCCACATACCGTAGCTATTTTGTTTACTCTCCTTTTCATTGTTAAGGAGTAAAATTCATATCCATGTCTTACATATACATGCCTGTCTCTCTGTATAAAGGTTGCTTATGCTAGACATATGAATTAAATTAAATCCCCACCCATCTTTGTTTAATCATGATTTCTAGTATCAAACCATGAAGACATCAAAGCTCTAGAGTGGTGTTTCAATGTTAGAAGTTGGGCAAAACTATTCAGGAAAATATTTTTACATACATGTATCCAGCTACATTACCTTGCTGCTTAACATTAGTAATGCACAAAGCTGTATGTAACTTACAAACTGCTTTGTGAAACTGTCCATATCTGATCAGTAGTAGATGTGAAGTCATCAATAATTAGTCAAAATCAGTGATGTTGTAGATTGATATCTTATTGGGAAATTTGATGATTAGCTATTTGATGATGTTCTGAGTCCGCAAAAATTATATCCTACGCTATATTTTCCAGATGGTTAATTTTGTCTCTCCTGCACAACAGATGGATATTAGTGTCACTTTTCTGATGGCAACGGCAGTTGCATGAGATTAAGTCATAAGCAAAAGTTTAATTTTTTACACGTTTCCAATTTGAAAGTACTGTATTTTTTTGTGTCTCTTAAAAAATTTGGCATGAATTTCAAGTCACCAAAGCAAAGTCAAAGGTAATTTGACATTTGAGGCCACTAAACTTTGACAAAGTAGTGGTAGTTTTTCCATACTTTTGAAATTTTCAGATAATATTGAAATTTGTATTGGTTACATAAAATGTCAGCAAAACTACATGTGTACCTGAATGTAAATTGAAATAAAGGTTTGCCGTTTCCATGCACATGATTTCACATATAATGCTAATATATAAAATGTGAAATACATGCAAGACAGTGATGGACTTGTATGTAATTAGGAAGTGGTCTGAAGGTCTAGTACTTGACATTATGAAGAACAAAAAATGCCATATTTCTTTGTGGTGTATCACTGTCAGATTCATGTACAATGCATAGTAAGACGGGGAACCCCTGCAAATGTATCTCAGAGGGGAACTGTGTTGTAAGGGCTGATAAATCCAATAGCTGGTAATCTGAACTCTGGTTTAAATTAAACCCTGGTTTAAGGTTGTGGTTTCAGTATGGAAAGCCAATTGGAGCACAAATATCTATTAGTACTTATGAGTAAAAAATTATGACACTCAAAATCATTTCTAAATTTCTCAGAATGATAACTGAAATATCATCTTCATTATGAAAGCAAAGTTAAACAAAATATTAGATAAAAAGAAAGAAACAATATAAGTAGAATTTTAGTTTTTGGCTTCCCATATTTTTAGCACAGAGTTAGACCATGGTTCTAAGTTAAACCTAACTTCGAATACCGGCCTATGTGTCTTATCTTTGACAGGTTATGTCATTGTCATCAACCGAGGCCAGCCTGTCTCCCGATAGCCCTCAGTTCATATTTGGATTGCCAAGGAAAATGATGATGTCACCTCAAGGGTCTGTGACACCATCAGACATCAGAGCAGACTCACCAATGCTACAAAATCAGGAGATGCATCTAGAAGATGGCTTGATGATGGAATCACCAAAGAACTCTAGATGTCAGCGAGACAGTCATCCATCGCCAGACATCAGAGAAGATTTAGTACCACAGAAACGAAAGATGCGTCTGCAAGATGGAATGTTGTTGGACTCGCCTAAAACCTCTAGACTTCAACAAGTTAGTCAAACATCGCCAGACATGATAGAAGACTCGGCTTTACCACAGAAACGAAAGATGCGTCTACAGGATGGCATGAAAATGGATTCACGTAAGAGCTCTAGGATTCAAGGACTTGTTTCTCCCACTAGCAGGAAGAGACAAATGAAAGGGCTACAAGGAGAGGACATGGTTTCCATGACTACTGCAAGACATACCAAAGAGAACCAGAAACAAATATCACCACCAAAGACTGCTGTATCTCGAGGAGACTCAGTGGTATCAAATGAAAGGAAGGTCTTGGTAGAGATGAATTCAAAACCTACTAAGCCAGCAACGAAGACAAACAGCACCAAAAGAAATAAAGAGGATCATGCACCAAAGGTTCAAAAGAGGACGTCAGGAAGACTGAAAAACAAGGAAAGCTTGGTGAACAGATCCTTGGCAAAGGAAGGTTGCACTGATGAGGGAGGAAATATTGCTCAGGGTAAGAATGATTATATGAAGAAATCCCCAACCGTATCAGGGAGGAGAGGGAGGTAGACCTGTTCTATTAGACCTGCCATTCTAAAGAGAGAAAGTACTCTTATTTTTGAAAAGCTTACATCCTTGGTTTATATTCACTTGTCTACAAGAAGGAGGTCTACTTTCTAATACTGAATGGGCTCAAATGTTTTTATCTACTATCAATTTGATCTTGGTCTTCACTACACTTGGTCCAATACCTATCCGTCTTATTCTCATTTAGTCTAATGCCCAGATTGACTAATCTCCACTTTGTCCAATCATTATTTTTTAACAATTGTCAAATGAAAATCTGAATCATTAACAGTTCATCTTACCAGGACTAAGTGGTGTCAGACCAAATAGGTAGTGTTAGACAAAATGTTTATAGCCTATCTGGTAAATGGGCCAAATGGCAATTAGACCAAGTGGTTAGTAGACCGACTGGGAGTAAATGAACTTGGATTAGACTATGTGGAATGAAAGGAAACCAAAAGTAGATGAAACTGGTGTAGACCTATTGTTTATTTACCTATGAATTTTGACTTCTACTGCTACTGTAATTTGTTTTTATGTAGAAATCAAGACGACTGAGCAAGAAGAAATCTTCAAGAGTGATGGAATTCTTTGTGATCTCTTCCAACCAAACCTTTCTTCTGAAAAGAGGTATGTTATTTATAGTGTTACAGAGTTATTACAGAACAAGATACATATCAGAAAAAACAATTTGAAATCAATCAGGATCGAAAGAAACTATAGGAAAATTTGAAATACAATTCAAAATTGAATGATTCTTGACTGCACACATTTATAATTTATATATTTGCCATTGCTAGATCTGAAATATATTTGCTTATAACATTAAAAGAACATAATCTGATCAGATTATCACTTCCATAGGGATCCATGAATTCTTCTATTGGATCTACAAATCTATGACCTGTGACCATGTGAATTTCTAATCTGATCAGATCATTGAACTCCTTTGCATAGAACATACATGTTTGGTTTTAATTCATGTATCAAATTGAGAAAGTCACTATCTAAATGTACTACTTTAATTGTGTATGATCAACCTGCACTTTAACATAATGACCAGATTCTTTATAATTCCCTAACTCTCTTCTCCCATCACACTCCCTCTCTTTTTAGGTGGTCTGTCTATGACAGATCACCTATTGATTTCGTCAGAATTTTCTTTCTTTATTATTTATTTATTCTTGGCACCTATGTTTGTCGCCAATTTTTCTCGGAATTGGCTGAATCAATTTTGCTGATTTTTTTCGTCATACATAGAATCTATCATAGAGACGGCATACTAAGCTTGTGAAGGTCATATGGTTATGATGACGTCATCTACGCGCCATTTTGTAAAATTCGTCATTTGATCATATCTTCATTATCAATTATCAAAAATTAACAATATTTACATGACATTAACTTCAGGTCAAAGGTCAACTGTCAATGTCATCAAAGGTCATGTAAAGGTCATGACGCGCGCGTCAAAGGTAAAAAATTCTCCAAATGGCCCATAAAATTTTTTGGGTACGTTTCAGGTCATTTTAAGCATTTCAAAAATTTGCGCGCGCGCGATTCAGCGCGTAACGCCCTAGCGGAACACAGAAACACCGTGTTTTTTTTTACATCATTGCATTAATAATAAAATTATGAACAATTTGATACCTTGATCAATCTTCTACAACCATTAATAACGAAATTTACTATCAATAACTGGGATATACTCATTTGATTTGCTAGTTCATTACAATTAGCTAGCACGCCGAAAGTATATCCAGTTATCTCGTAAATAAGAAAATCATGGTATTTTCACAATTAACACCCGTTAAACTTTGCAGCACGTGTGCGCGCGAGCTCTCACTATAGGCCATATATGGGCAAAAACATGCCTATTCAAAATTCACTGTAGCTCTTTAAATAGTCCATTGACCCCCAATTTTTTTTTCATATATCGATAGAATATTAGTTGTAAAGTTGATTTCATGTCACCAATGTCCCTCAATTTGATCATGACGTCATCAAAATGGCGCCTAAACTAAAAATTTCATTTATTCAAAAATGACGTCATCAAATTTATGCAAATTTGGTTGTAACTTCTCGAATATAGATTATTTTTCGCCCAGGATTTATTTTTGTTGTAGTTTAGAATGGACTCTTTCTCCTGAGTTAACATGAATTTTCATTTTAAAAAAGGCATCATGGCGTAAAACAGCGATGAAAAGAGGCATGTCATTTTTCCTCATTTTACGTGTAATCTCTATGGGACATGACTTTCTCAAAACTGGATTCGTCATTCCTCTTTTTCGTGAGCCATATCTCCATTTTTTAGTGTCACTTTTCCCTGAGCTTTTGGTATGATGTAGCTGAGATCCTAAGCTTTCGCAAGTGTTCCCTCCATTTTTTGATCAGATGCCGGGATCATGCCCGTTTTTCACTTGCAAAATTGGAATTGTAATTCTCAAAATTGCTTACGTGTAATCTCTATGGGGAATATCGTGGCTCAATGGATAACGCATTTGACTTGCTTTCTCGAGGGCGGAGGTTCGAGTCCTGGGGTAAACAACATGATTTTTTTTCCATTTTTGTCTCACCTGCGAAGCAAGTGAGACTATAGGCGCCGCTTTTCCGACGGCGACGGCGACGGCGGCGGCGGCGGCGGCGTCAACATCAAATCTTAACCTGAGGTTAAGTTTTTGAAATGACATCATAACTTAGAAAGTATATGGACCTAGTTAATAAAACTTGGCCATAAGGTTAATCAAGTATTACTGAACATCCTATTAGAGTTTCATGTCACATGACCAAGGTCAAAGGTCATTTAGGGTCAATGAACTTAGACCATGTTGGAGGAATCAACATCGCAATCTTAACCTGAGGTTAAGTTTTTGAAATGTCATCATAACTTAGAAAATATATGGACCTAGTTCATGAAACTTGGACATAAGGTTAATCAAGTATCAATGAACATCCTGCATGAGTTTCACGTCACATGACCAAGGTCAAAGGTCATTTAGGGTCAATGAACTTTGGACGAATTGGGGATATCTGTTGAATTCCCATCATAACTTTGAATGTTTATGGATCTGATTCATGAAACTTGGACATAATAGTAATCAAGCATCACTGAACATTTTGTGCAAGTTTCAGGTCTCATGATTAAGGTCAAAGGTCATTTAGGGTCAATGAACTTTGGCCGAATCGGGGATATCTGTTGAATTACCATCATAACTTTGAAAGTTTATTGGTCTAGTTCATTAAACTTGGACATTAGAGTAATCAAGTATCACTGAACATCCTGTGCGTGTTTCAGGTCACATGTCCAAGGTCAAAGGTCAATGAACTTTAGCCGAATTGGGTGTATCTGTTGAATTACCATCATAACTTTGATAGTTTATGGATCTGATTCATGAAACTTGTACATAAGAGTAATCAAGTATCACTGAACATCCTGTTCCAGTTTCAGGTCACATGATCAAGGTCAAAGGTCATGTAAGGTCAATGAACTTTGGCCATGTTGGGGTTTTTTGTTGAATAACCATCATATCTCTGTAAGTTTATTGGTCTAGTTCATAAAAAGTGGACATAAGAGTAACCATGTATCACTGAACATCTTGTGCGAGTCAGAGTAGTATGCAAAGTCAGCACTGCTGCTATATTGAACCGCGTGATGCAGGTGAGACGGCCAGAGGCATTCCACTTGTTTTTTCTTTTTACCACCTCGTACATGATCCTTCATGATAATTTAAAGGTATAAAAGTTAAAATTTAGCAAGATAAAACAGATTATAATTACTTTTTTTCATATCACATGTATTGTCATACATCAGAGAGACCCTTTTCACAGTGCTTTATTATATATTTCACAAGTATTCCATCCATAATGAACATTCCGTCGTCATCATGAAGATCATATTGATCTGCATGAACATGGTAATAGTGATCATGATGTCGAGAATAAAGACAGACCACCTAATTCGTCCACATGACGAATTAAATTCTAGTTATCTTTCTTTCCTTCTTTTTTTCTTTATTTTTCTCTCTTTCTTTCCAACTCTCTCTTTGCCTCTTCCATCCTCCATACTTTCCTCCACTCTCACAAACCATCTTTTCTTATTTCTCTACATTTATCCCCTCTATCTGTCTCCTCCCCCTCTATATAAATATATATGTACACAATAATTATCCTTTCTCTCTCCCCCTCTTTCTCTCACACACACTTTCATCTCTATGCACTTTCCACATTTTCCCTATATCTGCTCTAACAATATATCCCATTTAATTCTTAATTGTTTATCAATGCAGATCATTCAACCCTCAAGGTGAGACAGAGTTTTATCAGAGTTGCATGGATGATCCAGTTTCCAGTCACTTGTTCCTGGAAGAAAACTTTTTTCTCTAAAGTCTAACCCAAAGCTCTCGGAGGGGAACTCCCTGAAAATTTCATTTACAAAATATTGTCGCCTACAATATTGTCGCCTAAGTTTGTCATGCCTGTTATACGTTCATTCTTTGAAAAATTCTGTGTTATTTCTCCTGAATTCTCCCTTAAGTTGAAAGATTTTGCTAAACATAAGTTATTTTATTTATTTCAGAACCGGCAGGTATGCCATCTACCATTCGTGGGTGGGGGCTACTTTATTTGTTCACATTTCTTAGAAAACGAATACTATGTACCAGCACTCATTCAGTATATCCTTAAAAATTGATAAAGTTTTACAATCAGAATTGTGACAATTGTTTTGTAAACTTTATTAAAACTACCATCAAAGATCCATCAATGTCTGATTTCTGTGATGAATATCTTTTCCCAAAATGTTTTCCATGCTTCTTACTGGTCCTTTCTATTCAGGTAAATGTGATATTTTGATGCTGGCCATTAAATTTTTAAACAGGGTCCTAAATATCATGCAAATACTTCTACGACGATACTCAGCAGGATCAATAAGTCAGGATGTTGTGCTAAGGAAATATCAAATACAAAAGGATAGGGGAATATGTTACACATACTGAAACAATTATTATTGCATCAGTATTTTTCAATTAGTGTTGTGTTTAAAGGAAAATAATCAATGGAATTCTTAAATTGGCAACACTATGGAAATTCAAAAATCTTTGCTTTTCATGATTTTAATGCAAATTTGCAGATTTATCAGTCTGAATGAGGGAAAAGTTAAGCATCGATAGAAAACTGACAATGTACCAGTAAATGCTTGTCATTATCTGTTGTCCCGAATTTGAATAGGGTCTCTTGTACATCTTTTGTAAAAAAAAAGAAGACAACAAATACTGTGTTAAAGAAAATTGTCTTTCTTGCCAAGACAGAGTTGCAATACTGCTTTAAAGGTCTCTTATAATATCTCTAGTTTTAAAACTGAAATACATGTATGATGGTTAAGGGAAACAGATTCTGAAGTAACATATTTGCATTTGGCATAGATGCACTATGCAGTTTTACTTTTATGTATTGCACAGACTTCTTGTGAGTGAAGACAATTTCTGTAGAATTGGAAAGTTGCTTTTGCAAGTTTTAAATCATCTTGATCTTACCATAGAATGGCACAACTCTTATTATGACTGCATACATACCATATGTAATCTTTGGAATACATATGTACATTTGATTGTATTAAAAAAATGTGTGTTTTTTTTAATAGACTTAATCATTCCTTAAAAAATATTGATATGTGCAAAAGCAATTATTTTTATGTATGAAATATGACTTAATTACGATGTTATTTTCTATTGAACATTTCCTTTAGTTTTGTATATCATTGATACAGTGCATCCCACAAAAAAGGAAACCTGTATTCAGAGATAAATTTCTTAATTATCAAAAATGTTTTTACTATAAATTTTGAACCCTTTTTTAGCACTCTCATTTCATTGTTTTACTTCCCTCACTCCCAAGCTTTTTTCAAGCCCTTTTAAACTGGACTTCTCCAGATAAATTGCACCCCCTCCCCTTTAAATCTATGTTGCTTTTTACAACAGACTATTATTGTTTTAACATAAACAATGACCATTTTACTATTTGTATTTCAATGTTTGTCATACAACAATATAAACTTATAATAGTTCATGTATTTGTTTTGAAGTTTGTTATAATGTTCAGTGTTCGCTTTATAAAATGGAATGAAATAAAATTTCACATTGAATTGTTTCTTCAACATAGCAATTTATGTTCTGCTTGATTAAGTTGTGGCTCAGTAAGCATCAATAACAGCGTGAAATTTCATAATTTTGTTTTTAAGTGAGCTACAAAAAAGAATTTGAATAAGGTACTTTGCCTTGGTCAAATCTTTAGGGATAACAGGGGCCAATTGCATGAAAGGATCTTTCCAAGGACCATCTTTTGTGTAACCCATCTTTTATGATGCGCTGTATGCAGGATATTCTGAAATTTATGATAAACAAATGAAATGTGTTAGCTGGCTCTTGAATAAATATTTATGCAATTTCATGAGATATCACGTCATTTTATAAACAATGATTTTTGTTTACTTTAACAGACGAATAAAATATGTTTGCAGGTAGTTTAGTGAAAATGTGTCATGCATCATGATATATGGGCAATACAAAAGATGTTTTTTTGCAAAGACCATTTCATGCAATCAGCCCCAGAATCCTTTATGACATGAGCTAAATTAAAGGGAAAGTCCACTCAAAATATTGATTTGAATAAACAGATAAAACCCAAATAATCATAGAGCAAACAATTTCTACAAAGTCAGAGGTAAAATATTAAAGAAAGTTATGACATTTTCCGATTCCACTTGTTTTATCACAAAAAAGGTTGTACACAGTACAGTGATATGAGGCAGTTGTCACTCATCCACTATTTCTTATGTATTTCATGCACAAACAAAATTTTCCAGACTTTAATTACACTTTTCTTTGAAATCAAACTTTTTGTCGGTGTGGAATTCCCCTTCAAAAGCAATTAATGACACCCATTTTGCGTAATCATTTCTGAAAAAATGTTATAACTCCTTTACATGTAAGCAACCATTCAAGGAAGATTTGATTTAAATGTGAATGAAGATATCTTTATCCACTTACATGTAATTGCCCCCCCCCCCAAAAAAGTGTGTATGTAGTTATTCCATGAATAACTAATAAAGATTTTTTTTTTTGGGGGGGGGGTTCACAAAGAATTTTGTATGACCAAGAGTCTTGCTTAAGTGCAAATGTTAACATTTCATTTAACATTAATACTTGATGATTACTCCATTGCATGCACCCCTCATCATGATCTGACTAATATTGCAAAGTTTTGTATACCTGTAATATAACCCCAATCAGACAAGCATTTTTTTTTATTAATAAACAAGGCAAAAGCGATTTTGTGTCTCGCCCACGTATGAAAATAACCAGAAATATCATGATTCGCGAGGGCATGCAACAGAATTGTATCGAAACTTCATTGTAATATGACTGGGATGGAATAACATTTGACTTAAGAGCCTTGCACGTAAATTTTAATGTTGACCTGAAAATGACCTTTGACCTTTATCATGTGACCTCCGACTGCAGCATAACATGCAGGTCCCCCAAGTCAATCTACCATCCAAGTTTGGTTGAAAAGCACCTTACAGTTGCGGAGTTAAGTAAGGTTGACCTGAAAATGACCTTTGACCTTATCGTGTGACCTCCGACTACAGCATAACATGCAGGTCCCCCAAGTTCATCTGCCATCCAAGTTTGGTTGAAAAGCACCTTACGGTTGCGGAGTTAGGTAAGGTTGACCTGAAAATGACCTTTGACCTTATTGTGTGACCTCCGACGCAGCACAACACGCAGGTCCCCCAAGTCCATCCACCATCCAAGTTTGGTTGAAAAGTGACTTACGGTTGCAGAGTTAGGAGTCATAAGAGAGTCTTGCATAACTTTAATGTTGACCTGAAAATGACCTTTGACCTTACCATGTGACCTCCGACTGCAGCATAACACGCAGGTCCCCCAAGTCCATCTACCATCCAAGTTTGGTTGAAAAGTGACTTACGGTTGTGGAGTTATGTGTCATAAGGTTTGTGACGGACAGACGACATTTGGATCCCTAAGTCTCGTCTTCACCTCTGGTGGGCGAGACAAAAAGAATTTATCAATGTTAGTGGGTTGGTCAGACCAGAGACCTTCCCCCACAATAAGTATCAGTCTTAACTTGCATTTCAAAATAAAACAAGTAAAAACCATTTTGTTGTAGTTATTTTTATTCTACAGATATTTACACATTTAAATAAACAGTAATTACTAGTATGATAAATGAACACATTGGATGACACTTGAAACAAAAGACCCGACTTAAAACTTGTAGTGTAAAAAACATATAAACTCTTAGCAATGTTGACATTCAAACATACATCCTTGCTTTATGCTCACATGGTCAAGCCCCCCGCCCCCCTTCCATATTAAACTTATTCTATGTATCTTTATTTTCAAAAATAAATTTTAGAGAGGGATATGTTGATGAAAATCATCTCTTCCTGATTTCAATGAGTGGCTCATACACTGTATATTAGACTATGGAAAAATATCAAAATGACATCTTTGAACCTATTCAAGGATATAAGGTTTAAAAAATATATATAAACGAGTCACTTAACCCTATCTAGGCCGGGGTATTTTGGGAGTTCATATCTCGGCCGTCGATCGCGCCGAAAATCGGCACCCATGTTGCCTGGGACATAATCAAAATAGTATAGTAATTTATTTCTTGCGAATCACTATTAAGTGATTATGCTAATTTATGCCTAATTAGTATGCAAAATCATAATTTTTCCTCTAACTCCCTAAATAAAGCTCCAGATGTACTAATTTTTGGAATAGAAACTTTTTGTGGTGTTCTTAGCAAGTATACATGAAAAAAAATGTGATATCAAATCATTTTCTTATGTATTATATTGTTTTTTTGCAATTTCTTATGTATTTCTTTGTTTTTTGACCTTTTGTTTTTCATTGTTTTTTCAATGAAATTTGTTGGGGACTCTTCTGAGATCATAAAAAACATAAAATAAATACATTTAGACCAGCAAAACTAAAAATAATCATACATTTATGAATTTTGTTGAAAACACAATTTGCATTGTCTTTGTACACAAAACCATGTTTTCGAGCAATTTTTGGTCTGACATGCAGTTACATAATGTTGCGTAATTTCAGAACCACGTACCTGGGTGACGCAAAATTGGTCTCAAAAGTTGCGGAAGACTTGAAATTAAAAAGTCAGTGAGCGGGGCGGTCAAAAAATTTCGCGCGGCGAAAATATCGCGCGATTCGTTGAGGGGGGGGGCCTCCGAGGCCCCCGGCCTAGATAGGGTTAACATACAACCTACATGTAACATAGCAATTCTAGATTGCACAAAATCTAAACCAGAATGGGGGAGGAGCAGTAATGGAAATGTGTTGTAAAAACTCCACAATCACTCTCATTTGACCTTTTTGACGTCCTAAATTTAGTTGCACCTGGGTAATTAAACCAATCAGTCTAAAAGAGAAAAACCCAAGAGGATACGTAGAACCATCCAATTAAAGGTAGGGTATTGTAATGAAACATGGGGATAACAAAACTATATGGCCTGCATTCTGATGTTCATTTTTATTTTAACACTGACCTAAAGTGATTTATGCAAGGATAGCTAATTAGAAAATACTAGATTTCAATTTTTGAAAAATTAACCAAAAAAATTTGACCATATGATTCCTGGTAAAGAGATAATGTTGACTCATTTGGGCCCTGTTACCCCAAAATCAGAACTAGAAATATGATTGGTTGATATGGAGTGTGATTTATCTGCAAATTTAATGATGCAACTCTCATATTATGGATCCCAAATATCTTAGTTTTCCCTCATCTACCCTCATCTCCAATATGAAAAATGTTTCTTACTAATTCAAAAGTTAGGGTTTTTTTTTAAATTCCATGAAAATATCTTAGAAGTTTCTCTTGAGATAAAAGGAAGTTGAATAAATATTTAGGTCTGTCTAAATACAAGAGACTACGACTATTTGATGTGTGTTTGACTATCAAGGCTTGTATTCTGAATCTGGTTGAATTCAAATGCTAGTCCAAAATTGTAGTTTTATGGATAGCCAATTGTGACACAAATCTCTCAAAGCTGTGTTTAAATTTGATTCTCAAAATCATTTTTTTCTGGAAATAATAAGTAATATAATTTTTTTCCACATGGAAAGAAGAAACTGCATAGACAAAGTTTGACTTTATTTTTTTAGCACAGACCTACACAGTGGCCTCCCAAGTTAAACCAGTCTTCGGATTATCTGCCTGCATGTTTATTGTTCAAACCTGGAGTAGATGTGGTAGTGGTGCAGAATCAAAACCAGTCACAATGACCCACTTTAAATGAGGCTGGAGATGGAATTGACATTGTTATTAAAGGACAAGTCCACCCCAACAAAAACTTAATTTGAATAAAATAAGAAAAATTCAACAAGCATAACACTGAAAATTTCATCAAAATCGGATGTAAAATAAGAAAGTTATGGCATTTTAAAGTTTTGCTTATTTTCAACAAAATAGTTATATGAACGAGCCAGTTACATCCAAATGAGAGAGTAGATGACATCACTCACTATTTCTTTTGTATTTTATTATATGAAATATGAAATATTTTGATTTTCTCATCATTGTCATGTGAAATGAAGTTTCATTCCTCCCTGAACATGTGGAATTCCATTATTTTAACATTTTGTGCTTCAGGCAAGGAGGTCCTAATCGTCAAATTCGTAAAAATTGAAATATTGTATAATTCAAACAATAAAAAACAAAAGAAATAGTGAGTGAGTGACATCATCGACTCTCATTTGGATGTAACTGGCTCGTTAATATAACTATTTTGTTGAAAATAAGCGAAACTTTGAAATGTCATAACTTTCTTATTTTACATCCGATTTTGATGAACTTTTCAGCATTGTGCTTGTCTGATTTTTCTCTATCGACTCAAATCAACATTTTTCTGAGGTGGACTTGACCTTTAAGTGCAAAACTAATTAGTATCACATTCTAATCTCATGGCCATGTTCTTAATACCTTGGTCACATTTGTTATACAGCGTCAAAAAGAGCCGTTTTAACATTTTTTGTCCAACTACATATAGGTGGTTGAATCAAAATCAATAAAACGGCTGTTTTCAACACGCCGTACAGCTGCCGTAGAGCATATGTGACCAAGGTATAACTCGGGTAATAACTGTTAAAAAATAGGGCCCTAAACCATTCTGTTATACTTCGGCAAAAGGAAGTAACTTACAAAAGTATCATTTGTTGTAAATGAGCAATGTGCGTTCCTAATTTACAAAGGCATCAATGCAATTTAACAGCATATTTTCTTCAATATCTTTCCAGAGAACGATAATTTCTTCTTCAAATTTTTTCCTGAACATGCAACAAACAAAGGGTGTTTCAGAAACAACAATAACTAAAATTTGACTGATGTGTCACTTGCTTCCTTTTGCCAAAGGTGGGCAGCATTGTTTAGGGCCCGATTTCATAAAAGTTATTATCAGTAACTATGCCATCCAATGATAAATTCTTGATTCTGATTGGCTACTTGTAACCTTGGCAGTTAGTTACCTTTGGATGGCAAACATTATAATACTATTTTTTATGCAACAAGGACCATCTCTGATACAAAACTGTAATGACAGATGTTTTAATCAGCATGTTTGCAGGGATGCCAGTTTTCAAGCAAAAGCCTAAATTCAGGCCCTGGGAATTTATTTTCAGGCCATATTTTTAGCATTTTTGTCTACAAAATATTATTCTAGGTGATTTTCATTCCCTCTGATCAATTCCACCTGGCATCCCTATGTTTGGCACAATGGTAACTACAATCGGTTTTTAAACATAAATGCATTAAGAATTTCAAACCTAAGTGAGAAACCTGAGTGAAACAATCTTCAGACACTGTGACTTCCAAACATTTTAGCATGCATGACCATAGCTTGACTGAACTACCAGAGGTCAGAATATTAGCCCAAGTTTAGTGTTAGAATTTGGTGCAGCAATCCATGAAACAAGTCAGTGATTTTCACAGCCGATTTCAATCCTGCAACACTAAGAATATGATAGATTGCACTCTTACAACTGGACTTGGAGCCACCGTTATGCTTTCTTTGTTTCTTTGATGTTCCTCAATCGGATGTGGTCTGTCCTACAGGTGTTCTTCAGTCTGTATTTGGAGAAAAAAATTATATGAATAATGTTCGGAGAAATGAACTTGAGTTCATAAAAAGATATACAGAGTATCCCAGGACAAGGGGAAACTATTTTCAGAATTATCGCAAACAAACATGTTTGATTAAACAAACTTAACAATAAGGGTATACAAAGTGAAATATCTTCTCTGCTTTAAAAACAAGTTCTTAGTGACATGTTCACTTTTGAAGATCACACACAGTGCAGTCTGCTCTCCGCCTCCCAGGCATGGGTGATGCCTAACACACAAAAGATATATTTAAAAAAACATAACAGAGAATCCTGATTTTCTTTCTGAGACCCACTATACATGTTATTGATTTTGGATCGTCTGTGGCATAATATTCATTAAGTTGAAGAGATAAAAAATTATCTAAATATTTACCAAGTTTAGATAAAATGCAGGTACTTAAACATTACTAGGCCAGTTATTATACCCTATCATGATAGCAAGCATATTAAACTCTTTGACAATCATCGCTTAAGTGAAATCAAAAGCTTTGAAAAATTATAAAATGTAGCAAATGCACAACAAATCATGATTTTCGAGCTATGCTTTTACAGTATTTACCATGATTTGTTTTCTGGTTTTTTTATCCTTTCAGCTGTACTTACATTTCTTTTTATTACTCCCAAATCCAGCAAAACCCATCATAGATGCCATGTCTGGATCCATTCCATCTATCCCTCTATCATCAGCTCTTCTTTTCCTTTCTTTCCTCTTCTCTCTCTGATATGCTTTGTGCTTTTCTTCCTGCAAAAGAATCAACATGTATAACAAGAAATAACACTAACCAAACAATCATCTATCATCAATCCTTCCTCAAAACATTTTACCAGAAAATATAATATGACACATGAGGAAAAATATTATCTTAGTTTATATTCAAAGTTAATCTTTCAAACCGATTTTTTCCCCAAGTACACTATTTCTTTACACAAAGGAATGCAGCTGCAAGGCCAAATTGGCAGGCCTTGAGGCCAAAGTCGATGGGTAAATATTTTCTCCAGTGGCCTCATGACTCGGAAATCTCGGCCTCTACTACAACCCTGGGGTGGTATTCTGAGATCCATTTTATCTCAGATAGAATAAAATATTTTATCTCCGTTAAAATCATTGAGATAAAATACCCTTAAAATCTCTCCGAATTGGTATTCTGAGAACCATTTTATCTTCACTTTATCTTTGTAAGACACACCTATTTTTTAATCAATATCCAATTAGAAACGCGCTTTTATAGCTCTCTCATATCACTCAACCAATTAAAATCCATTCCACCAGGAGGTGTGGCAAAGGGGTGAGACTGCGTCAATTTATTGACTTCAAATACGCTTGCATTATACGCTTGCGCGTCTTTACGGAGATTTCTTTTTAACTAAAAGGACAATACTCTCATCTTTTTTCGAAGTCTATATCGCATCTTTTCAAGCATCATTTCAAAGACAATATTAGTCAAGAAAAGTCTTATGACATACTCTCTGATTGTACAGGAAAAACGTTAAGGTGTTATTCTCAACAAATATATAAATTTTCTTCATTTTCATGTCACCATTTGGGGTTGATTCACCTAGAAATACTGGTGAAATCAACGTCGCAGAGATAAAATAGCCTCTACCCTCTTTTAAGTTTATTTTATTTTTTCTTCAAAGTAACATGGGCGCAAGCACATAATCTGCGTTGCAATGGCCAGATACGCGATGGGTATGTGTACGCAGGCATTTTTCTGTTGCGTATCATCTGTAGATACGCAAGATAAAATTTATACGCAAGATAAAATCTAAAATTTTATCTGAGAGATAAAATCTCATCTCAGAATACCAGTTTCATTTTAAGAGATAAAATAAAATATTTTAAAGATAAAATGACCTCAGAATACCACCCCAGGCCATTACAGTCATCATTGGAACAATTTATGTTTCATTTCATCCAACATTTTTATCACTCCTATACAGCAGAAGTAAAACAAATGTGTAAATTTTCTAATGGAGGTGGCAATGGCAAAAGCAGCATCATCAATATCATATCTTAACCAAAGTTAAGCTTTTGAAATGTCATCACAAAGTGTAGGCCTATTTCATGAGTGAAACTAGAACACAAGGGTCACTGGTCATATGAATTACATTCAAGGTTGGATTAAGGTCAAGGTAATTTGGCTATTCATATTCAGCTCTCTTGTATTAAAGCTACAAAAGACAGGCCTGCCAACCTCTGGGAATGAAAAAGTGTATTCTGTGATTAAAAAAACTGTATTTTTCCAAAAAAAACTGTATTTTATAATAAAATGTGTGACGCGCATGCTCAAAACGCCGCTCAAGCTGGAGGCAAGCTAAATTGCGCACTGCTCGTGCAGATAAAAAAAAACCTTGAAACATGTGTATATCTCACCCTGGTTTAAACAAAATGATTGAAAAAAAAACAAGTTACCTGAAATTATATTGATCCAATAACCATATTTGTTTAAGTTTTATGAAATAGAGACATATACAGTGCGTCCCACAAAAAACGAAACCGAGATTTAGAGATGATTTATCATAACTTAATCACAAATACAATAGACAAATGACCTACCATTTTAAAGCTTAGAATCTCCTCTTTCATCTGAAATTACTTAATTATTTCTCATTACACATGAGTGAGCAAAAACAATTTGAAAAGGGGATACCAAAAAGTTACTTGGTGGGCCATATCTCGGTTTTAAAAAGAAAACCATATTTTAAAAAAGTTCAATATCTGCTCTTTGATTTGATACCTCAATTACAGAAAATGGTCAAGAAATAACAAAGTTCTGGTTACTGTATTTGAAATAAGGCTTGAATTTCAATAATTTCATAAAATGAAGAGGTTTCACAGGCTAGCGTTCAAACTCAGTCGACTCTCCGTTTTGTTGACGATCAGCCATGCATTAAGTATTTTGTTATTATGCGTTAGCTTCTGTGGGAAACCAGTGAAAACATGTTTATTTAATGAAATTATTGAAATACAAGCATTGTTTCGAGGGATCATAACTTTTTTAATTCTTGACCATTTTCTGTGATTACGGTATCAAATTAAAGAGCAGATATTGAACTTTTCAGTCATGTGGTTTTCTTTTTGAAATTCAGATACCCCCCGCCAAATGAGTTTTTGGCATCCGATCTTCGAATTGTTTTCAGATGGAAAGGGAGATTCTAAGCTTTAAAATGGTAGGTCATTTGTCTTTTGCATTTATGATTAAGTTATCATAAATCATCTCTAAATCTCGGGTTTCGTTTTTTCTGGGACGCGCTGTATAGATGATTTTTCTCAATAAATCACGATTCTGTAAAAAAAATTTTAAAAAAAAAACGTACTAAATATGCTAAAAACGTACTGGTTGGCAGCTCTGAAAGGATATACTTTGTTACATCTCCACAACATAATATGTAAGAGCTTGACAATGGGATTTCTGTTAATACATATCCACTACACAAAAATCCATGGCATTCTAAAACTTACCTCTTCTTTCAATTCTTGTAACCTGGCTTCAAAATCATAGTCCTTTTTCTTTTCTTCCACTTTTTTCTTGTTCATCTCAAACCGCTTTTTGACTTGATCTAAGGACGACCTCTCGACATTCATTGACATTCCTAAATTTCTTTGATCTGCACAGAATGAAAGGAAATTATTATAGGTTAATTACATGTATCAATACAATTTATTTAATACCACTATACATACATACCGTGTCATATATCATTTATTGTATAATAAAATAAACTTCAGTTCATGAGGATGGGTTGAAAATTTGAAACTTGAATTGTTCTCATCTGGGATCTTTAATTTTGTTAACTTGCATTAGATTTCATCATTAATCAATGCTTTTAAATCTGACAAGTATTGTTCATATAAATGTATAGATCAGTTGGTACCATATAGACTACAAAGATCAATTGACTTACGTTTTTTGCCATTTATGTGATCCAGGAAGTTGATGGAGTCTTTAACAACACAATCACAAACATCACAGTAGTATCCGCCCATCTGAGAGGAAGGAGTTGTCTTGGTGATGACCTGGGACTTCCCCAGCTTTGAGTCAAGGTCAACCTTGTAATCACGCTGCTTGAGAAGCTCACGCTTGACAACAGGTTCTTTTCTCCTCCTCTCTGAAACATTATGAAGAATGATAGAAACATTTGACTTCATTATTTTCAAGTACAGGATTCCTTATGTTTAGACCAGGGGTCCGCTTCATAAAAGTTATGAAAATGAATATGTAAACAGTTAAAAGCTACTGAAATCGTTCAATTTGATTGGCTAATAGTAAAGTTGCTTACAATACAAATTATGCATTTGTAACTAATCTTTGTTAAACAGTACCCAGCAGATGCTGTATGACTGACACCAAATGGACAAACCCATGGGGCTACCCTTGCACAAAATAAAAACCTTTCTGAAAATATTCTTTGGGTTTAATTTTGTCAGTCATCTACTCTCTTGTCAAAGATTTCTGGGACAAAATTCAGAAAGTTTTGATTGATCCGAATCAAACTAAAACTGACAAAGAGATTGATCTCATTATGGAATTGTACATTCTTTCAAAATATCAACTTGAGTTCAATTCAGATTAATTTCAACTTTCAGTAAGAGACGGGCGGTGTGTGCCTTTTATAAAATCACACCATCATGATAAGGTTGTGAAAAGTGGGCATCAGGCCCTACATAAAAAGTTGAATTACAATAAATTCTACATACTCTCACAAGGTGTAAATTCAACACCACAAAAACAAGTATTTGAATTAAATGGTGACTATGTTACCTTTCTCTGCCTGAGCTTCAAGCTCCTGATCCAAACGTTCCTTAGCAAGCTTCTCATATTCATCTCGGTCCCACTTTCTCCTGTGGTCCTCAACTCGCTAAAATATAGGAAGGAATTAATAAGAAAAGTTATTTTCCCTTGAAGAGTAAACTGCCCAGAAATTAACATGTTAAGCTTTTGCAATAGTTTTTGTTCTAAAATGTATTTTCACAAAATAAAATTTGCATCAACGTTTGTTGAGTATATTTGTCTATTTTTAATTGCAATGTTCATTTTCTCCAATCTCAATATTTCATAAAATCTTGGAATGTTTTGCGCCCAGCATTCGATAGCCACCGCCCTCCATTCGACTTAGTGCAAATCTTGTTAAAAAGTCAATGCATGTGAGCGTGGCTAAATTGCGCCACACCAACAGGGAACATACAACTGGAAAGTTACAATGGCCATTCAATCCCGTATTACGCTGGGACCTCATGTCAAATGGATGCCTGCCGCTAGCTGTAAACTTGATTTCTATGAAAATTAAATGTGGTAGAGTCTTAAAGTTTTTCTTTTTTCATTGGTAATTTGAAGATACAATCCTAAATTTGCAAAGAGTTCCATATGCAGACTCCACCAAAATAACAAAAAATTGTTGAGACTTCCAGTTCGTTTACTTCAGATTTTTCTATCATTTTTTTTACTGCTGCTTACCTTAGTTGGGACTCTAACTCACCTCATATCGGCAGTTATGACCTCTTCCCGCTAAGCTCGCGAGAAGCGCTGCTACCTAAAGGGGTTTTTTAGCATATATCAGCCGATAGTTCGACTAGTCTTGACTCACAGACCCTTTACTGACTAAATAAATCAATGTCTATAGACAATTTGCATGCACTAGATCCTGCTCAAAATTTGATAGAATAAAGCCATATTATTTTGGTATGTATTTCCACTCCCCCCCCCCATCAATCCCATCATATATTCTATATAAGGGCTACATGTAGGCAAATTATTTTTAACTTTCTCCATGTTTTTATTTTCAATTTAATGGCAAAGTAGGGGGTGCATATGGAACTCTTGCCCTATACCTAAAGTTGCGAGAATGTTTGTGAACTCTGCCTAGCCTAGGGACAGTGATTTTCCGCGATCGCGGAAAACGGACGGAATTCACGGAAATGGCCTTTTGAAACGGAAAGTGGCATTTCAAATGGAAATCGCGGAAAACATATTTTTCCTCAGAATACACAAAACAGCAACAAAAATTACTCCAAGATCTTAACAAAATACGAATATTAAATGGCCACAAAACCTCACAAAACACGATGTCACTTCACTACAAAATCACTACAATCCACACATCGTGATTGCTCTTCACTCCATCATACTCGATCGTACCCTAGGCCCTCGCTCCGGCCCTTCCCGGCCACGCAGGCGGGGTACGGTAGATCGGCCGTATCAAAAACTTTCACATGCAGATCGTGTGTTGCTGCCCTCTACGTTTGAAGATAACAGCACGATCTTCAAATCCAAAATATTGATAGAACAAAATCGTTGACTGCTCAAAACGATGTCAAAAAAACCCCCCAAATTATCGATAAAATTTGATTAATATGCAAAATAATGCTAAATATGTGAAAGGTGAGGATTTATTCATGTTAAATATATTCATAAAAACATTTTATGTACCCGGGTAGATCCAATGAGAGCGGATTCTACTGCATTGTTGGTCCAGTGGCAGATACAAACTTTGACCAGCGCGAGCGTTGTTACTTCTACTGAATGGGTAAACGGAATCGTCAATTTTTTTCTGTAACAAAGTCTAGGGGGGCCTATGGGGAAACGGATTTTTCCGTTTTCTGACATGCTCAAACGGAATTTAAGATTTTCTGAAACGGAAAAGGCAATTTTTTTCAAACGGAAAATTACCGTCCCTACTAGCCCTAGCCTACCGAAGTGAACAAACTGGAAGTCTTACCGAGGGCGCATGCACGAATTTGGCCGCTACGAGTGGCCAGTGTATTTTGATTAGTTAGTGAAGTGGAGTAGAGCCTGCACGAAGTTCGCCCGAGGTAGCATACCATAGTCCTAGATTTCCCACAGGCAGAATGGAAATGAACCCTTGAGTGCGTGACAGCTGAAGTAAGTCTCTTTTTTGTGTCCTTTTAAGTTTATTTTATCCCATTTTGCCTTTTGGTGCATTTCAGGCCAAAACAGAATAGAGTACTCTAGGCTAAATCACTTGTTCACTGCTACCATCTTGCCTGTGGAGAATCTACAGGTAGAACTATGGTATTCCAATGCTGTACATTGCACACACTTTAAAAAAAATGATTAACTATCACTTTTGTGACCAAAATTACCAATTTCCATACAGTTGCGATTTATTTTTCATTAGTAAATTGGGAATATTTTTTGTATTCACCAGGGAGCTCAAAAACTTGAATTTTGGGCACATTTTTGTGTACGCCCTCTATTGGTGGAAAGTAACAACTAATATGGCAAGAATTTTTTCATTTTTCAATCTCTATTTTTAATTAAGAAAAAATAATTTAAAGAATCAAATTTACATAAGAGTCAAGTTATGTGACGAATAGCTGTATTGTAAACTGACAGATAAGAAAATTAAGCATTTGTCCCATAGAAAAAGAGAAAATAAACCAAGATTACCACCCTTATTTTGCCACACATGGAGATGTAACTGAGCTGAGAACAAGGTTATATCATAACCTTGTTCATTGAATAAGTGGGCTAAATTAAATTTTGGTTCAGTTCTTGATCTTGTTAATGAAATAAAGACAAAAATCAATAAGCCCCGGCGTTGGGGGGATTTTTTGCATTTTGCCCCTTAATGGCGGCTGCACGATCGCGAGCCATCTCTGTACGAGGAGAAATTTTAAAAAGTAAAAAACGTTTTTAAAAACTCTTTATAGTCTTTTTTTTTCGCTTTCAAAAATGGCTTGGATAAACTTTGGCAAAGCACACAGTTCTGTACCATGACGACATCCACGCACACACGCATCATGTATCAGTTTTTGCAATTTTACTCCGTTATGACTTCGTTGACGACCGGGAGATCTACAGGTTCACCTCACTCCCGTATACCAGATGATGATGATGATCTTCAAAACAGACGGCTGCCAGCTGCCTACGTATTGAGGAGTTCAACATAGCCTACACAGAATTCGGCGAATGGGACAACGTTCCACTTCCAGTTTACAAACAAAGCCTTGCGGTAAGTTCGCCAAACAAAAAACCACGCAAGTCGTCTCGACTGAGCATTGGAACACATAACCATGATATATGAAAGGTTTCACACATGATGATATAACTATAATCATAAATTCAAAGTAATGTATACTTACCGAACCGGTACCCGAACTTGTTCCAGCGTAATTCATCGCCATACTTTCACAATTGTTTCGGCGAAATGAAAATCTCACCTAGCTCGCTAGCTATAGCGCTTAGCTCGATATACCATACCGGTACGGTATCCGAGAAAATCGAGATGGAGGACTGTAATACCAGATGAAGAGATCGAGGTCAACAGGATTACCTCACCTCGTAACATGATGATGATGATAAAACTAATGACAAATTTATCGTCTTTGACAAGGGACGTGAGAGGTCGAAAAGGTTTTGTTAATCATTGGTCTTAAACCAGTCCATATTTATAGGGGGAAGCTTGGGGCAGTCCTCGAAAAGTTGCATGACCGAGAAAATAGCACTGAGAAAAAATTATTATTATGGGCCTAAATTATAAATATTATGTAATTGTTTTCTGGATTAAAGGGGAATTCCAACGAAGCAAATGACGAGGTCTGTCCACATCAAACTTGTTTGCATATCTGCCATATGGTATAAACCTTGCTTTCAGTTTCAAAACATGCCCCACAGCAAGGCTTCATACTCTTTTTTTTTTTTTGGTGGCCTGCAAAGCAAGTTTGATGGCCCTAAATATATAGAAAACATTAAAATTCATCAAAACTTTGGTAGCTCCCCCCCCCCCCCGGATTAAAGACTAATTTTTCAGCTAATCAAAACTAAAGAAAGTTGACAAATTGACATTCTGTCAGAATTGATGTTGATAAAATGCCCCCCCCCCCCCCCTATTGTATGAATCAACATAATTATAGGGCTATTCTGTTATCAACTTTATATTTTTTTACATCAAAGATATAGAAAACGGTGGCTTATATTTTTGCATATGCATTTTAAACTAAACAAAACATCTTAGCAAACAATATGAAACCCATATAAAATCAACGTACTGGTACTTCACATACAGCAAAGCAAACTAAAAATCCAAAATCAAATTCTTATACATGTTTTTTATTACTGGTATGTAATTTCATGCACACATGCAGTATCAGGATGGTGAAATCACAACATATTGAATGATTTGATATAAAATGTTCATTATATTTACTGAGAGAACTAAGAACTATTAGACCATAAATGATTGTCCCCAAGCAATCAGCTACGATATTGAATAGTCTGCAATATTTCTTCATTCTTACTGATCGTCATACATGGGTTGAGGATTCAGTGTCATGATGTGCCATCTCAGGAAACCTTCTGTCAATATAAACTGGGTTCCAAAAAGAAACTTATCAAACTTCGCAAGTGCTCTAAACAAATTCCACTCAGTCAAAATGAACAAAGTTTTGACAAAGGCTAGCTTGAATAACTTTACCAAGTACATGTTAATAATTAAGAGATAGGTTCAATCACAGAGAAGCTATAGCCCCTTACATCAATTGGTTCCGAAACCCAAAGTCACAAAATGGCAAAAGGAAGACCAATGAAAATTAGATGGGATTAAACAAATTTACCAGTTTATTAAAATTCACAATATGACCATCATCATGTTTAACTGATTGCCTAAGTAACTAAGAAGTAACAGGAAGTTAAAATTATCATTTTAAACACACCTATTGAAGTTAAAGAAGCATAATGCATGAATGGCAATGACTGGACTCAATGGTAGTAAAGCAAAGTATGATGCTTTACTCCCATCTCATTTGCATTGGTCTTTCTTTTGCTATTTTGTGACTTTTGATTCTGGAACCAATCGATTTGAAACGTTACAGCCTCTTTGTTATTAAACCAATCTCTTAATTATTTACTAGGTCCTGCAACATTAGAATTGGTCTGGATTAGTTGCAAATCAGTAAGGACTAGGTCTGCAAGTTAAAGAGGGATATAAAACAAACATATCAGGCGTTTCCTTCATAGGCATAGTGGGAATTAGTAATCCTTGGTTGGATTGGCAATATAACTATTTATCCCTTGGGGAAAAATAGTTATTGCCAGTCCAACCTCAGATAATTAATTCCCACTATACTTTCTCAAAGTCTGATATATTTGTACGATACGACCCCAATGCCCGTGTGATTAAGGTTAAACCGAGAATCAGGTTTAAATTTCCAAACAGGAATAATAGCAAATATATCTAATATTATTATTCTTAAATCATATATTCAGAGCAGCCACTCTTAAGAAATTTTTTCAATTTTATTTCTTTTTATCCTATTTTCAAGGCTAAAATCCTATTTTTCTTTAAAATTTTGAAAAAAAACATACCAAATTATCATCATTCTTACAAGTTTCAAAAATCCCATTTGGTGTGACTTTCACCCTACTAAATAGGATAAAATCCTGCTAATTGAAAGCTCTGAATATTGACCACAAAGCAAGTTCAATCTCAGACTACAAATAAATAAGACAGGTAACTTTGCCTCAGTGCAATTGATTTGGGACACATAAATCTCTTCAAATTTTGAACAATTTGACTAAGAGGAGGTATGAAACATGTTTTTCATAATCTGGTCAAAAATTGCTTTGACTAAGGTGAATATTTCACTTTTGGATAGTTGAATCATTCGAGCAAGTTGACCTGTATTTGAAGTTATGATCAAGTTCAAATGAATTTTCAAAGGAGATAGAAAATGAGGCAAAGAAGCCAGGAAATTCAATCACATTATTACGTTAATCATTTAATTGACATTCTTCGGTCACTGAGCATTAATTGATTTGTTCACAGTTAATAATGCTCTACTTCAGCAAATGGAAGCAAGTATAAGTGTCATTCCATGTAAAAAGTAATAGGTCTCGGTCATTTACAAAACACCAATTTATAAACAGTGAAACCTGTCTATAGTGATCACCTAAGGGGAAACACATTATGTAACCTTAATAGAAAGGTGTTTGCTAAACAGACATGTTCTTATACACATAAACTGCCTCCATGAAATTCAGTTTTTAGTGGTCACTATTCAAAGGCTTGACTGTATATAGATTGATGGATGACTATCAACATATCTTATAACAGGATAAATTTCCTCTTTTAAATTTTTCCCACAAGAAAACTTCAATATGTGATGTAAACTCTCTGTTGATTAAAATGTCATTTGCTTCCCTTTGTCAAAATAGAGCAAAACTTTACTCCATAAAAAGCATAATAAAGTGTGGGTTTTTGTCATTTAGAAATACATTATGAAGAGATATTCTACTCATAAACACAGTGATCAGATCACTATTCATTTGACAGAAAATATGGACAAAAAACTACAATCCCAATTTAGACAAGCATATTTCTTAAATAAAACACATTTGTTGAATGTGTACGTATTCAAAATAGCACCATCTGCAATGATCATCTGTATGGCCATGACCTAGAAGCCCACTTATCTGCATGGTTCATATAAATAAGCGACTGAAAACACTGTTATGATGAAGAAGCAACACTTCTTTATAAAAGGCAGTATAAAATGAGTAACAGCATGCAACACGACATGAATATTTCTTTGTAAACAAATCTCTTTAAAAATTTATTTTAAGTTGAATTATTTAGCAAGAATTCATTTAAATTGGCCCCAAGTGAATACACATGAACATATAATCATATTGAAAAGGACATCATCATACAAAGTATAAATACTTTTCACGACAGCTAATAATCAAATGTAGGGAAGTTGTAGCTGCTGTGCTGCTGCTTGTCTCATTTAATAACTTTTGTTGATAATCATGGGTTTCAGTTTAAAAAGTTTTATAAAAAAACACTTTTGCATAACTCGACCTATGAGCATGGCTGGCTGACATGTGCACTTTTAAAATTCATACTAGTATCATGATTATTATCCAATTCAGACTATTTCCTGCCATAGAAAAAGATTATTTCCAAATAGGAAAGGGGTCATTCTAGGTGACCTTTTTTATCCATCTGAAGTGACAACCCTGATTATTTTCCTTTCATTTATAATCAGTATATGTAATGAACATATAATCATAACCAACATGTATAAGCTTTATAGAACACAATGATTTAGGGCAATGTCAAATTTTAAATTCCAGTATTGACAAAAAAAGATTCAATGAAATAATGGAGAATGGTTAAAAAATATGATTATTTTGCAACATGCTATATTACTTTACACCAAGCTCAAGTGAACATGATATACTGAATGGGGTATTATTCTATGTAAGAATAAACAGACATTTTAGTAAAGGCTACAAATGGATGGTTGGAGATACTGCATGGGTTACCCAATGCATTTGAATGACTTGTGTCTGAAGAATGCTATGTAGTGTGTGGTGGTGGGGCATGGCCATCGTTCACATCTGTAAATTCATCTGGGCACAAGAGAATAGTTTGCAGACCATCTACCAGTCTATTGAAGAATGGTAATCCTTTCTCCTGACATCTTCCATTCACATATATGCATTAAAGAGGATGACACATTGCATTTCAACTAGTCCACTCAAGAAAGGTAATCATTTCATATTTTCATTCAGTATTTCTCCAATGACTTCTCCATGAATGCATAAAACCTATTGAGCATAGGGCGGGGGTCTTCTACCAGTCCAGCAGCTATCATTCCATTATCATAAATCTGTAGATAAAAAGCAAGAAAAAAAATTTAACTTATACTAGTATCTATCATATTACAACTCTATTACAGAATTGTTAAATTTAGCCTTTTTCAATCAAAGGTAAAGTGCTACAAATCATCTACATTATTAACAAACAAGTTCTCCATCCCAATAAAAAGTTGATTTGAATGAAATAGGACAAAAAGAACAACCATAATGCTGAAAATTTTATCAAAATTGGAAATATAATTTAAAAAGTTATGACACTCTAACATGGAAGGTAATATGCAAATAAGTGCGCCAATGATGTCCCTATTTCTTTTGTGTTATATCAAATGAATTCTGGAATATTTAAATTTTTGAAAATTAAACAAGAAAGAAGATCTTCATTGAATCACATAACAATAAATGCCATTCCACTTGGTTAAGGGACGAATCAAACATTGTTCTAAATTAAATTAAAGATCAAATATAAAAATTTCATATCATGTAATAATATACGAAAAATATCATACAACTGTTCTGTGAAATTAGTAATACATTCAAATGTCATTACTTTCTCATTGTACATAGATTTTTATGAAATTTTCAGCAATGTGCTCATTTGATTTTTCTCCATTTATCTTTAATCAACTTTAAAACTGATGGGTGGACTTGACATTTACATTCCTGTGGTGGCAGGTACCGGTAGGTGGCAGCCTTTCATGAAGTTATTTGCAAAGTCAATAATAACTTTACAACACACTGTAGTATGAGGTGCTAAATTTGGCACAAGAAAGGATCATCAATTTTACATAAATGACATCCTCATCTTACAAACAGCTTGACAACTGCCTGGTACTCACAATAGTCGTATTAAATTATCAATAAGCTTTTAGTTTACTGATCAATGAGTAATAATCATTAAGGCTCAAAACACATGGGCCCGAATTCACAAAGGTGGTTTTTAATTATGCCTATTTACTGCATATATTAAAAATTGACCAATGCTGATGCGTGCTTTTGTCACAGTGCACCAAATTGATGCCTGTTGCTGTGGTTGAGTACATTCTTTTATTCACGAGTCCACCGTTTTGAATTAATGAGTCCACTTTTTAAACAGTGGACTCAAGAATAAAATAGCGTGGATAACCATGGCAACAGGCATCAATATGGCGCACTGTGACAAAAGCGTACATCAGCCTTGGACAGATTTTAATCTATGCGGTAAAAAAGCTTCATTTATACAGGAAATCTGCATAAGCCATGGGTTCAATCAATGGTTTTAAAAATCACCATTTCGGGCCATAATGTTGACAATTGGCATATATGTAATAATTCAAAAAGTAAAAAAAAGAACAGTTCATAACTATGATTCATTGTCTAATCTAAGCGTAAAATGTCTATCTTCTTAAAAGACTTGTTATCGTGTATTAATTTTATTGTAAAAAGGCAGAAGATTTAAAAGTATCTGCATAGTGGAAGAAGTCTGTTTACAGAATAGTATTTCATCTTACCTGTTCTGCCAGCATCTTGGCTAAATCTGGATCAGATGTTTTCAAAGTAAATAATTTCTTGATGATTGGATGGCTGTAAAACAAAACAAAAAACAAAAAAAAACAGAATTTTAAAATGACATGCTGCATTTGAAAAAGAACACTAGTTGTAAGCACCTGGAAAACATCTATATTTCTGTTGTTACTTTATCATCATTCTAGATGTTGGTATCATTAACAATCTTCTTATTAATATTTTAAACATAACTGTCATTAGGGGATGCTGGGATTCAACCCACGACTTCCTGTTTGAGAGTGAGAACCACCTGTCATAATACTACAACTACTCAGCCAATTATGTCTGCTGGTTATACTTGTTATTGTTCAAATAAAATGTCAAGCTCCAAAGTTGTTAATACATATGTTTAAAAGAATAGATGACCATTGAATAAGTAACATAATAGTTCACTAAAAAATTGGAACAAGTTAATAAAGTGCACCATTGTTAAATTCACTTTGAAGCCAACAAGATATTTTACATGTATTTTGTCATCTTGAATCCTGCAGACAAGACTATGGCCAGTATCCTGATAATTGAACTAGGTTTAACCCGAGTCTCAACTAGAATTCAAACCACACTTCTATGAAATGCTGGACTTAACAATATTTCTTCCATATTCCTGGCAATTATTAATTGATTCAATTCATAACATTTTTGTATTTTCCTATTATTCCCATTCCACAACTCAATTAATTCTGTGACAACTTCTTGCATAAGGAAAAAAATAATTTTCAATTAGTGAATGAGTTGACAACTGGCACTCCATAAAAGCATGGTCCAAGTTATCAAGGTTTTATAACTAAACCATCATATCAGAACACCACCCTCATGTTTACTGGAGTGACACGAACAAATCAGCTGTTACCAAGGTACTTGTAACATTCATCTGATTGGTTTATATGTTAAGGTGCCTGTTGAGTTGCAATCAAACGTAACTCTTAAAATCATACACAACAACTTTTTTTTCAACCATTGTAGATCGTGCATTTGAGAATTGGTCTTAACTTCTCTGATTTGCTTTTAAAAGCAACATTTTCTGCAATAAGACCAAGACTACCCCATGATCCCATCTTGTATCTAGTCTTTAATATCACATTTCATGCAATACCCTTAAATATACAATGTATCTACATTTGCTACATAAACAAATACCAATCATAGTTTTACAAATTATAGAAAAAATACCAGTAATTGTGAATTACAAACTGCCTTATGTCTAATATAGAGGGATATACATGTTTATTTATTTGGGTTTTTTGTAGAAAAGTTTCCAATTCAATTACCTTCCATTAAGTTCTAACGTAGGTTGGAGTAGCTGCAACTTTTCTGCTTCAGTACGATTCTTCATAGCTGTTCTGAGGAAGTGTCTAGCAGCGCCCATCTCAGCTACTGTTATCATTGCAGGGTACTGCCCCAGTCTCTGTGTTACCTAATATCACAGCAACAAAAAATCACAATTCTTTTCTTTTAAGAAACAAATATGATATAAAAATTTATGTAGGGGACATAAAGTTGAGTGTATTATGCAACAGAGGAGCTGAAAGTAATCATGAAATTAAATGACAATTTATTCTAGAACTAAATTTCGAATATATAGAAGGCTGATAGTGTGACACGTTAATTGCATAAGCATATAAGAATTAGAAGATTTTACCCATAAAAATTATATATTTCTCACTCACATATACTTCAGCAATACATCTGGCTATTAATGCAATCTCTAATTGTAGAAGAAACCCCTATGAGCAGCAATTCCAACTTGAAAATTATCCAGAGGTGTGTTCAACCAATTTGATTTAAATAATAAATGTAAACAAATTTATTTTGTCATAGTGTTAATTATGATCAAGATGAAGTTGATTTGAAAACCCATTAAAACATTGAAAAAAAATAGTGCAAACCTCATGAAAGCAGGTTCCAAACAGTAAAGTTAAAGCCTGTATATCTTGATCAGGCACCCAATTGAATCAAATTCTTATTTTGAATTTATCCAATAAAATGCATTTTTACTTTATACCCTTCAGAGAACCGTTTTCTGGCACTAGTATCAATATAGTCTGGCAATGAAATGGAATTGTGACATGCACATTGGGGCAAGCTTACCAAAACTAAAGATAGGCTTTAGGACATTTAAAACCCTTTAATAATTTCACAAAATATCTTTATGCATAACAGCGGTGATGTCACATAATCATAACTTCTTTTAAATATAATTACATGAATTGTCAAATACATAATTTCTTGCTAACTTGATATATGTTTTGCTGAATCATAATGAGCTATATTACTGACAATTTCAAATGCTCCAGGAAGAGTCACAGTATGTTTTATATCATTGGTATGACCATGGGTGTTAAATAAACATCACATATTGATAAGTAGACTATGAAAATGAAATGAGTCTCACCTTGACATCATTGACCTTGGCCCCTAGAGATCCTTTCAGGAATTGGACAAGAGAATCAACTTCCACTGTGGTCAAACTTCCTTCAACTGAAACGTAAAAAAATTCAATGAAATCATATCGTTTAAAACATATACTCCTGTTTGCATGAAGAGAGCAGTCGATAACAGTTATAAAAAAAAACATATTTCCAAATTACCAAATGTGGAATTAGCGATAAGTTAAATTTCAAAACAAAGTTTGCAAAGCATTAAAAAAATTGCTTTGTGATGGCCCACAATGATCAGACTTCCAGGAGTAATGTTGGATTTAACATCTATTCCCTTTAATAGTTCAGTGATATCTCCCCATATCATGGTTATAATCTAAGTAAGGGGGGGGTCCATTTATCTCTGACAGAGAGACCAACAGTGTAATACCAACTTTTTGTGGTTTCCCATACAAGTACCCTTAAAAAATGTTCCAGATTGATTTATATCAAGTACCAGTATAGTAATGTTGAGATGAATTATTTTGTCAAAGTTCACTTGAAATTCATGGATACGTACAAAAGAGCCAAAGCAATTAGGTAATCAATTAGTTCAGTAGCAAAAAGGTTAATTTATCTCACCATTTTCTTGAGATGTTTCTTCACTGGATTCATCTCCTGCCATTTCACTCTCTACCGACCTAAGCAGCTTACGATCAAACTCCCTCAGCTGTAGCATGGTGATTTCATCATAGTCATCATAACAGAAGATTACCTCTCGATCTTTCCGCCGGAATGCTTCAAAGTAAGGGGAGCCCTCAGCCAGCTCTCGACTGTCAACAAGATAAAGGCAAATTACATAATGGTAGCAAATTTATAGGGGAAAGCTTTTACAGTATTTTAATATATGGCCTCATCGGCGAAAAACAAGCTAAAACAAAATTTAATCACTGTAACCATTTTGTCTTTCCTCTTGATAAAATAGAATAATTGCAGGTATCAGAGCGAAAAGTTTATGATGACGCTGATGATGAGGAGGAATAGGGAAAGCATAAAGGAAAAGAAAGATGATGAGGAAGAAGAATGTGTTGCTGGTGTTCATAAAGATGAGTTATTTTTCATTGAACTATGCAAGCATAAGATCCTATCAATATCATATATGACATTAAAAATTATGATAACTACATGATGATGATGATGACAATAGCAATGACAACCATGCTAGCTTGGTAATCATGACAATAGTTGTTTTAATAGTATTAAATGGGAATATATGCCCATTCATATTTTAATCCCCTTGCAAGAAATGCACATATGACCTTGCAGTATCAATGAAAGTGTTCTCACTGCAAGCAATAACGTCAAAAAGTCTTTGGCACCCCTGAAAAAAGTTATACTTTTAAATTTGGGGTTGGAAGATATACCTTGGTGCACAGATGTAGTATATATTCCGTTCTCCTCCCTTCATCCTTTCTCCATATTCAATCAGACTGGTTTTCTGTCCCTCTGGTAAGGCTGATGATTCATATCTTAGCAATCTAGCTATCTCTTCCTACAGAGTGAGAAATGATCAGATTGTGGTAATCTGTTCAAATCCAGAAATCCCTTAAGATAACATATTGCTCAACCACTATACTTAAAGGACAAGTCCACCCCAACAACAAATTGATATTAATACTAAGAGAAAAACCCATCAAGCATAACACTGAAAATTTCATTAAAGTCGGATGTAAAATAATAAAGTTGTGACATTTTAAAACTTTGCTTAATTTCACAAAACAGTTCTATGCACATCCTGGTTTGTATGCAAATGAGGAGACCGATGATGTCATCCACTCACTATTTCTTTTGTATTTCATTATATGAAATATTCTAATTTTCTCCTCATTGTCGAGTGAAACAATGATTAATTCCTCCCTGAACATGTGGAATTAGCATTATTTAATACCATGTGGTCGGTCCCTATGGTCAAATCTGTAAAAAATGAAATATGAATATATATGAATAATTCAAACAATAAAAAAAACAAAAGAAATAGTGAGTGTGATGGACATCATCGACTGACTCATTTACATGTCACTGAGTTGTGCATCACTGTTTTGTGAAAAATAAGAGAAACTTTATAATGCCATAGCTTTCTTATTTTACATCCGATTTTGATGAAATTTTCATTGTTATGCTAGTTTCATTTTTCTCTATTCATTCAAATCAACACTTAGCTGGGGTGGACTTGACCTTTAGTAATAATATACAAATAGCGAATAAGCATAAGTGCAATAGTGCGAGATTTCGCATGAGGTGAAAGAAGGATGCTCTATATAACAAGGCATTAGCCGAGTTGAATATAGAGCGTCTCTTTCTTTTACAGAATGCAAAATCTAGCACCATTGCACAAATAAGAATATGCGCTATTTGTGTTGTACAACGCCTCAGAAATTAGTGAAAATATGGAAAAAACAAGTTTTTCCCTGCAGTAATCTATGAAAAGGGAGCAAAAGTATTGAAAGCGAAAAGCAAAATCTCACAAGCGCACATGACCTTGGGCAGCTGTTGCGCATTAAGGCAGCAGGCTTATACGCGTATTGCACTTTCATTTTACTGAGCGCAATAAATTAAATCGTATTGTGAAGTCACCTCCTAAAGCCATGCAGCGGTACATTTTGGATGTTACGTCTTTTGTGCAACGGATTCAGCCTCCCATTTGCTCGCGTACAACAAGCTAAGTAGGCGTTGTACGATAAACAAACACAGCATTCATTATGTGCCATCTACCTAGTAAAACTATTCCAAAGCATATCTAGTTACAAAAGAATCAATCATTTACAGGCTTCTTACATACCACACAACATACCATAGCTTTATTTCATATTTTCCCATTCTTTTAATTATATCTTTATTTTGCAACAATAATGATGGCCATTATGACAAACTTGGTGTAATAGATTCTGAAGCGGATTTGTCATTGCTATGCACTGCACCAATACGCAATCAAGGACAAGCAAAACTAAAAAATAAATGTGCAAAAGGTGTCAACATTTTGTATGCTTTTATAACAGAATTGATGATTGATGGCAAATACCATAATGGCACAATTTATATAATTCTTCAACTAATTTTTTGAAGAAGAATTTGCTGTTGATATGAAATTGAACTTCACAAAGTTTTCATCATGGACAAGCAAACATGCAAAACAGATATGCAGTTTTATATCAATCAAGTTTTGCTTTTCTGACTACTCTTTCTAATGAAATTTAAATACATGAAGCAAACAAAATACCGACCCAGAAAAGCTGCCAACCTGAACAAGAATATTTCAGTATTTTCAAGGCTGAAAAATCAGTATTTTGGTGAGGAAATTAGTATTTTCACAGGAACACCATAGGACAACACATAAACTGAAACTTTAGAAATCAGTATTTTGCATGAAACCATCAGTATTCTTCTCTATTTTCAGTACTAAATACGGAAAATCAGTACTACTTGGCAGCTCCGACCCACTATAGTTTTCAAAACTTACAGTAGTTCTTTTAATGTGATGTCTATAATTGATACAACTCACCTTCTCTGACTGTTCCTGTGCAGACACAATACCCTCTCGGAGAAACAAACTATACTCATTGGTGAATTCATCATATTTAGCAGGATCTTTCTTAGCTTGGTCAGTAAAGAACTTGACCAATCGAGTGGTCAGTACAGTCCTCAGCTTTCTGAAGCAGAAATGACCAGAACAAGATGAGTTTAATTCTCTCCAAATGCAGAATCAAATTTCAAACTAATGAATATATTTCACATTACATTTCTCCTAAGTGCACAAAAATTGTTTTTGGAATGTATGATATTTGTCCCACTTCAATTTGCTTTGACTAACTCAAAAAGTAAATAAAACAGTCTAAAAGAGGAATGTTTCATTTGCTATCGACCAGACCTAAGCTTTAGGTGACAAAACTTCCAATGCTCAGGGGGAGAAAAATCAAAGATGGTTGCTATTATAATGTATCCAACTAGACTGTCTTCTTTTTAACATGGTAAAATGAATCAGACTGTCTTCTTTTTGACATGGTAAAATGGCTTATGTTTTCCTCAAGATAAAAAGGAGATTGAATCAAGACAGAGCACCATTACACTTTCTTGTTAAAGCAAAAAACAAAAAATGGTTCTCCTAAATGCAGGGTCTTGTCAACTCAGCATCAAATGATCAGAGACACAAACAATTACAACTGGAGAATATAAGCACAGAATAATCAAAATGTGTATGCAACTGTATATTCCCCAATAGCAGGTGTCGATATCATACACGGTTTCATGCACCCAATGCAATGATTTTACATTTTCCCTGATCAGACATATATGTCGAAGTTGTACATATATCAGCATATATTGAAGTTGTACATTACAATGCATGATTCTGTTGTCAATGAAATCTCTATTCAGGGTGATAACTAAGTTTACCTTATAAGGGCACTGTCCTGAAGCAATTCTCTGCTAAGATTCAAAGGAATATCTTCACTATCTACAACACCTGTAGTAAAATATATAGGATTGAATTAACAAAGCATCCTGTATTATCTTCCATCAGCAAATAATCTAATCTAAGCACCTTTTGTATGGTTGAAACATACTTAAAAAAACATAATTATATGAATCACAACACTTGTAGGAAGTAATGAGATAAGTTTAACAAATGATGTTGAAATTGAAATATTACAAAAAAAACTAGCTTAAATTTTTTGTTTCATTTGTTAAATAAAGTCTAGTATCAGGTGGGATTTCTTGCTTTTTTTTATTTTCTTCTTCATAAACCTTGTATTTGTATGAAATACAGAAAGATAAAGCCAATTATAACAAAAGGCAAATTATGAACATAAAGGTTGAGAATATTTATGGAGAACCCTTACTTAAAAATAAGACAGTCTATAAATATTTTCTGTCTCATCATTAATTTTGTTTCTTAAAAAGTTTATAGTTTCCTTCAATTTGCCTACCAAAATGAGCAATAGCAAAATTAGGAAAAGTAGTCTGATCTTGACCTATGAGCATTCTTTTAGAAGCAGGGATAGAACAAAGGCCGAGCTCGAGGCCACTTTTTGCCGGCCTTTGTTTCGTCTTCGGCCCCTGTCATGTGTACAAAGTCAAATTCAATATAAAGATCTGTAGTAAAACACCTTTCTGTGACTGGCAACAATTTACAGAATGGAGAAATCTATCACAACCCTTGGCACTCTCAATCCTTGTGATCCACATACCTACAACAAACCGAAGCCACTTGGGTAATATTTTCTCCGCCTTGTGCTGGATGAGGATCTTCCGACTATAGAGGGATACTCCACTATCAGCTTGCTGACTGTACTCCCACATTGCCGGTGGTCGATTCGGGACGTAGAACAGACTGCGTATATTGAGAGGGGCATCGGCCTTGAAGTGGAGGGTGTAACGGGGCGTGTCGTAGGTGTTCTTTGTGAGGTATTGGTAGAATTCAGTGTGGTTCTGTTCTGTGATGTTACGGGGTTCCTCAGTCCAGAGGGCCTGGGTTGTGTTGATTAGCGTACCATTGAGAAAGATGGGAACTCCCACAAAGTTACTGTGCTTGAGGAGGATATCTGATACACAGATGAGGATATAAAAAAAATCAGAACCTCAGGATAGCAAAACATAAAATCATGACAATAAAAAAATACAAATGAGATAGAGAGGAAATTCTTATGAAAATGATCACAATATCCTAAACATCAGTGGTCATGTTTTCTTTCAGTTTTCAACATGCTCATTGAACCCCATTATATAAGATTGTAGGAACACCCTAATGGTTAATGATATATCTATCTTGCAATTTTCCCCAATACATAATGGATGCCATCAGTAGGAAAAACTCCCCTAACAAAACATTCTCAGTCATTTTACTTTTTGATTTTCCAAAGTGAGAAATGATGATGATGATAATGACGACAATGATTGTGATTGTAAAGGTGATCATACTGATTAATGATTTTGATGCTGCTGTTTATGATGGTGGTGACAGTAGTGGTGGCGATGACAGCAATGATGATTTACATTCAGAGCGCCCATTGGTTAAAGAAATATAAAAAACTCAGTGCTGCAATGAAAGAACAAATTAGATTTCTTTTTGTGGTTTAATCGAATACTGGCATGTCTTACTAGTATGTGATGGCAGTTTATAGGGCTTGAATACTGACCTTTGACATCCGACTCCATTCCAAACTTCCAGCAATCCTTCTTGAGATGAATCACAATCTTTGTTCCTTTCATCACTCCATCAGCCTCACTCATCTCATATTTACCTGACCTAAAAGACAATTGCAAATGGTTTCACTCCTTATCATCACACATATATGAATTGTTACATTACAAGGTTCTTGCAAGTTATCTATTACTTTGGAGGTTGTCTTTCTTACAGAAAGTACACTCACCTCAATACAGCAATGCAACAATTGCATCAAGAAATTGTCAAAATGACGATACTTGTTACTATACTTATCCTTTTCCTTATAATCATCATCGCTGTCATCCATCTCCTCCTCATAAATCTTTATCATAATCATCATAACCATCACTACCACCACCACCATCACCATCATCACCATCATCATCATCATCACATCATCATCATTGTCATCATCATCATCATCACCATCATCATAATCATCATAATCATCATAATCATCATCATCCTTATCCTCCTCCTCCTCATCATCACCATTACCATCATAAAAAACACCTACCTAATACCATTTACCCCCTTCATAAAAATAAATTAAACTTCATAACACTCCAACTTATGGCAGCCATAACTAAGGAGGTTCCAAAGATGAACGAAGTCACTTCTGATGGGTGGGTTATGCAATTAGCAAGTTGCACTGCTATATCAATTCATTGCTAGGCATACTTAGCCCCTCCCCCCTCCCTCTTTCATTTGTAAATTATCATACAAACCATCAGGATTGGTTTATACTCACCCATCTGAGCACCAATACCAAGCTTTAGCATCCTTTTGATGTGATTTAGAGAAGACTTCTACCTTATCTCCTACCATGAAAGCTGAATAAAAACCCACTCCAAACTGTCCTATAATACTGCCATCAGAACTACCACCCTTCTCTTGCAGTTCTTTGAGGAATGCCTGTAAAAATACAGATTTCCATGTTAAACAAGTATGTCATTATGAATACATTCAAACCTGTCTATTATTGCCTTCCTAAAGAAAACAGAAAATGTGATCAATGATGAATGGCATGCATAACAGGTGTCACACATTCCAACCAAATGGGAGACAAATTCTGGGGTTTAGGTTCATATACTAGAAACATAATGTATATACATTTTGGTTTTGTTATTGTTCTAATTCTTGTTATAATGCGCTTATTAACAAATACCCTCTAATTATTATCATTGTTATTATTATTATTACTTATTATTTGTACTGCCCTTTTCCCATTAGGCCCAAAGGGCTTACAATGAATAAGATGTAATATTATAATCAAGCTCTAGAAACAATGGCCCATATTCTGAAGTCGCATTTCATTTTAAATTGTGTTTTAACTATGGAAAGCCATTTGTTACATAAATGGAAAGCAATTTGTTACATAAATCTAAGAGATTCAATGTATCAGCTCATTTGACTCCCAAAACATTATTAACTGCATGGGAAGGATGAATATGACAATTGTCTTCACTATTAAATAATTAGTGAAGAGCACAATTAACATGAGAAGCATTCACTGTAAAAAAAAATTATGAAATGCTTGGCTTCCCATAATTTTAGCACAGAGTTAGACCATGGTCTAAGTAAAACCAGACTTCAGAATACGGGCCACTGTTGGTGAGTTTGGTCACATGACGAGTATAACCTACCTTTGACCCTGATCTTGCAATGGTTCCTAGATTCTCAACCATCTCCTCTTTATTCATACCAACACCAGTATCCTGACAAACAAAAACAGAGTGAGAAGAAAGGCAATGTATTAATGTCAAAGTGTTGACATCCTATTAAAGACATTTCAATAACAGCAGAAAAATGAAGAAGAAATATAGATGAAGATTTGACAAAAATACATCAGATAATGAATTATGGATTCTAAAAAGATTGAAATTTTTGACGTCATACGCTGGCAGCAACCCCTATGTAATGTGATGAAGTCCATATTTTTTTTTATGGTTCAAGATGACTAAAAATATTTTTGATAAGAAATGGTAAGTCTGATAATGAATGCACAAATACATTTTTGTCAGTTTTCTGTGAAAATTACAATTTATGGAATTTGTATCACATGAATAAGGGGGAGCTGCTCATATGTGACTTTACAAAAATCAAACTTTCAAAATCCCGACCTCTGATTGAATTTCACCAAATCTTCACCAATGTTTTTGTTTTTCTGCTTTTATTAAAACCAACTTCTCACCAGCATGAACTCCCCTTTAAAAAAAAACTGTGTCTACAAAGAATGTTTCAAAAAGCAGACCTTGTCAGACCAGCAATCAAAAAAAAAAAATCTGATACCATCACTCATGTGACACCATTCAAGTTCTTAAAAAGATACAAATTAAATGTTTGTATTCCGACAATAATGAGTATAACTTTGCAAACCAATCTTCTAAATTTTACCCAAAGTCGCATAGAAACCAGAATCTTGCAATTATTATTTCCCAAACCAAACCTTAATACAGCAAACCTAAATAGGTCACTCTAACCCTAAGAAAATAAAGTTTTTAAATGACCACTGGAAGATTATCGAAAAAGGACCTTATCACCAGTCTTTTTGGAGTAATGATTGGGCAGAAAAGATCAAAGCAATTTCTTTCAACTGCCATGGGTTTATACTTATCCTTAAACAGCTTTCATTACTTCTATTTTCAAAAATTAGTTTCATTCAGGCACTTGTGGAGTACATTGTCTGATGCAGAAGTGCAGTTTGACTCCAGTTCAACTCTATACCAGTCCTGTAGTTGTTCTACTCAAATGGCTAAAATACTAATCTCAAGGGTTCATTGTACAATCACGGGTGTGAGAGCAAGATTTTTAAAAAATCTGAAATAAATAGTGTACATGAAGTGCACACCAAGAGCTCAAAACGCAAAGTCCCAATACGCCAGAGCTTCCAGGGCCACCTAGGGTTCTAGATGCTCTTTGGTGAAATCTAGGCTTATTTTAAAAACCATTTCTTACAATTAAAATCGTTGGTTTGGGGGATATATTTTTTTTTTAATTACAGAACTGTTTAATACCTTGATACCTCAGGCTTCAAACTTGACATTTAGAACTACTATGGTATGTAATTAGTTAGTGACAGATTGAAATAACAGCAGACAACCCTGACAGCTTGTAGTGATATCAAGTTCTTGTTGAAAAACATGTTGGGAAATCACATGTCAATTTCATTGTTCATGCATTCCTGACTTTAACTTGTTATGACTTGTTATCCTTTCTTAAAAACCAAATCAACACCAATGAAAATCATGTGTGTATCATTTACCACAAGGAAGGATCACCAGTTGTTTAAGTTGCTCATAACTTATGAACAACTTTAATGCAACACCCACCAGGATCATCAAGGAGGAGTTACTAACAATTACCCGGCAAACCGTACCTGTATAGTGAATGTTCCCTTGTCCTGGTTGGTTGCTATGTGTATCTCTAATGCTCCTGGTCTCTCAAGGTTATCCTGTGTCAGCTGAAGATATCGAAGCTTCTCTAGGGCATCACTGGCATTGGACACCAGCTCTCTGATGAACACCTGAAGAACAGAACCAATCAGGTGTTAAGATTTCAGTAGCTTATAACAGTTGTAAGTTAATATCACTAATACCAAGTTCTTGGGAGTTTCAAATGATATTAGTTGGAGTGTACACATTGATGTTATTTGTTCAAAAATTTCCAAAAGCATTGGTGCAATGAATTTCTTAAGAATATAGTACCAAAACAAGTTTTTAAACTTTATATTAGTCAATGATCAATAGTCAATAATCAATAATAGTCAATAATAGCAGGGCACGCTGGGAGAACAGTTTTCGGAACTGAAGTGGCTACCCTGGGTAAATATGATGCTATCATTATTATCATTATTATCATGATCTTACCACATATAACTTACTCTTGTATTGTATGGGACACTCTGCCAATTACCTATTATATCATGTTTTTAAAGTAGATAAACATGCCATCCGTATCATTAGCGATGGACACACATTTTCTCACACTGCTAATCTTTTTTTTAAAGATAAATAGGATCCATAAGATCGTTGAATTGAATGAACTACATGTTGCTACAAGTATATAATCATGTTCTCATGATTAGAAAATATCTGTCTTTCAAATTTCAATGATTTTTTTATGACCAGTAGCGATTTACACTTGCCATTTATACAAATATGAATTCTATTGTGTAAATTATTTGCTTTTTATGTTTTTTATTAAGATTATGAACATAGCTGGTTCGATGAAAAAAAAAGTTTACTAATGCAAAAGGAATGACCAGAAAGGTTTCAAAACTTCCTGTAGGGTTGGAAGAAAACAAAGCACACCATGCATATTTTATAATTTATTCCTTGCCAGAAAATTGAGTGTGGACAAACTGCAAGACAAGAGATTACCGGGTATCCCAGAAGGCCATTCTCCAACACATCTCAATTGGTTCAATGACCTTCCATTTTCTATTGATGCTGTACACATTCCCACGTCTTCAACAATCAAGGGTTTGGATGTTGTATTTGATGAGGAAATAAAAATGTCTGACCACGTAATATGTGTAAAACTCTCTACTTTAAACAGGGGTCTGAGGTGTGTCCTTACAAACAAATCAAATGTCCTTGGCTTCTCCCGCCTTGGCCTCCCCTTCTCATAAAGATCAAACAAAAGTAAATGTGCAGGTGGCGAGACAGCAGTCCAGAGGATGTGCTTGTTTGTCGACTTCATAGTACATTAAGTTTCACAGTGTGTCTCAAGGTTGTTGACTGTAAGCTCAGTGCTGTGATTGATATGGCAGATAGAGTTACAATCATCTCAGATAAGGTTTGTATGTCTCCTTAAATCCTACACTACATATTTAAGATCTGTTATGTTCAACACTGCCCAAAGAAACATGATGATGGATGTGAAGGTAATGGTTCCTGCAACCATGACAATGGGTGAGTTTAATTTTGAAGATAAAATCTTCAACGTTTCTCCCATCGGAGATGATATATCATTGGGATTAGATCTTTTGAAGAAACATCAGACCAACATTGATTTGTCCAATTTCAATCATTTTACAGAATTGAAACCCCCTATTTTGGGGGGAAAGTACAACACCAAAGATTCCTGTCTTTGTTAAAGGTGCAATAACCACTCTCCTAATGTCAATAGCAAAGGTCTCTTGTAGGATTAAGGTACCTCTTTCACTATTTGTGGTTGAACCTTTTGTCAATTTTAGTAGTCTTAGTCCTAGAACGTTGCAATATTCTCTTGAGGAAATTAAATTTCAGGAACCACCCACTGATCTGAATTTACACTGGGCCAAAGATCATATTGTGGGTGAAGCTTCAAGAAGCCCCACCAATAGATCCTATGATGTATAGGTAACAAGACCATCAAATTACAAGGAAATTCCATCCATCTCCAAGATTTGTATGATCACTCTTCTCAAAATCCAGAGGATCAGGAAAATCAAATTCTTAGAGATTTACTTATGGAGTATTTGGTAGTTGTTACAAGGACAGACTATGATGTGGAAAAGTTTACATAAAGAGAGCATCAGATTGACACTGGGGACGCTTAACCAGTAAAACAAAGTATGCGAAAGATGCCTAAGAATCTAGTTCTTGTGAAAAAGAGCATCTCAACAAGATGCTAACTGCAGGGGTTATTCAACCCTCAGTGAAGGAATGGGCATCTCCTCTAGTTTGTTTGCAAAAAGGATGGTGGAGTCAGTTGGTGTATTGAATATAGAAAGTTGAATAATGCCACCAAGAAAGGTGTGTTTACCATTCATTATATTGAGGAGTATTTAGATATATCAGGTGATTGGTATTCTAAACTAGATGCTCATTCTGCATAACAGCAGATCAAAGCAGTCTGAGACAAAACAGCTTTCAAACATGGGCTTTATGACTTTGTTAATGAGGTTTTTGGTTAGTGTAATGCTCCCCACACCTTCTCAAGAGTGATCATTTTGATTCTCCAAGGACTATATGGGGACACTGCATTCCTGGATTACATAGTATTTGGAACTACTTTCCCTCCTCCTTTTATTATCTGTGTGTCACTAATTTACCCAATTTCACTACTCTAGGCTTTGTAGCTAACTTTCACTTATCATCTTGAAGAAACCCACTATCTCTTCATTCATAATATTATGTGCAAAAGGACTTTTCAATATGTCCTCAACTTTTTTGTCCAAAAGGGGTGTACCATGTACCATTGTTGGGAGACGTAGTAGTGGTTTCTTCGCTGAGTAAAATAAGGAGAACAAAAAGGTTTAAACCAATGAAGAGACTAAAAGGCACAATCTAGAACTTGTAATTCAGTCATTTGTCTCCAAGTTTAACACAAGGAGATGTGAATTTCCATCATCTGCATTCCATGATAACAGACTAGAGACAGCAGAATCAGTGAGACGTCGCAGTCTTGACCCTATCAGGAGGATATGGCCCAATAATGGAAATACACCTCGAGTGTTTTGTCATGTTAATGGGCAAGAGGAAACCCTTTCAGTAAAGACAGAAGAAGGCAACGAACAGTCAAAGAGCAATGGTGCTGAAATTAAACATTTGGTATGGATGAATTGAAGCTTAAATTTAGTTTTTATTTTGTAAGGAAGTAGGAAAAATTGATGATATTGATAATGCTCTATGAAGTATGAATTGGTGTTAAATGTAATGTACTGGAATCTCTACAATGAATAAATTAATTATGCCACAAGTCACATGTACTTAACAAGTAAAATAATGTATTGGATGACAAACATATTATAAGTACAACTGTTCAACCTTTTAATCTTTCAAATTGAATGTGACAAGGCTGTCAACCTGAACAAGAACATTTCAGTATTATTTAAGATGAAAATCAGTATTTTGGTGATGATGTCAGTATTCCCAGAGAAATACCACAGGACAACACATAAGACTGAAACTCTAGAAATCAGTATTTTGCATGAAACCATCAGTATTCTTCTCAATTTCACAATTAAAATAATGAAAATCCGTACTACTTGGCAGCTGTAATGTGAGGAAGTGTGTGAGAGAGTTACACCCACTACCCTTTTGGGTGATATCTGCCTGCAGATCTGTCAGAGATGATGTTTCAACACTTTAAAAAGAAGATCTAAGCTCGGATTGGATTCACCATGTTCGCAACATAAAAGAAAACAAGATGAATATCCAAAGGTCAAAGTAGGATAAATATGGAAATTAGCCAAACATACCGCACTTTTGTACACGTCAATGAAACAACAAGTACAGAGAAGATGAAACATGCAGTGCAGCTGTAATTGAATAACACATTTTAAAATCTACATGTTCCTCCCAAGTCATCATCAACAGCACTCATTTTCTGTTTTTGACTGACAATTCACCTAACGACCAAAACAAAAAATATACAGCATTCTGGATGGAAATGTAAATCACCTTCCACCGTGATCTTCAAATGAGATAGTCATAAGTGTGAAGCATAAAACTGCAACCTGTCAATGCACACCCCTGATCTCTTGTGAAAACACAATAGTCAATGAGAGTGACTTTCTAGCATTCCTCATTGTGAATATCAGCAATGAAAAAGAAAGATTTCTTATTGAAAGACTTGGCTGTGAGGTCACCAAGATCTGATACTCACCTCATTCTCTGAATACAAAGACTTAGCAACAATGTCTAAAAGCATTCTGGTCTCAGCTTGAAATTCATGTTCTTGAAAGTCTCCTGCAAGAGAAATGATATATAAGTAAATGCATGTCCTCCCATTACAAGACATCAGTTGACTATTACAGTTTGATGGCCTCATATTGAAACTCCTAGAAGCAAAAGAAAAATTATCCCAAAACATGCAGTTACATAATCCTTTGCAATGTTTCATCCCTTTGAAAATGTAGTACTATGAATGAACTTATGGGTTCTTCCTTATATTATTCCTTTCAAATAATTTTCTTAATAAATAGCGAATTTTTGAGACAGTTATAATTTTGAATTATTATCAGTACAAGACATCTGAGTAGATTGATTTTATATCATAATGAAAACCAAACAGATGTGATATGAATGAAGACAAGCTAAAAAAGAAGACATTTAACAAACCCTTGGACTTCTTGGACTTTTACTTTGAGATACGACCCTCATTGAATTTCAACCTCGGCCAAAGCTTAATCCAATATGATATTATTTGGAAAATATAAGTAATAACTCTATCAAGGCCTCTTCATATCATGTACCTCATGAGTTTTTCTAGATAGAAAGCACTATCATGCATAAATTACCTGATGATACCTCTGAATCTTGGATAATATTGTGTTTGACAGGCTCCTCTTCTGCATTCTCAGTTTCATTTTCAGTGATTCCTGTTATAGGTTCAGAACTTGACTCTGTTTCTGCAGTGTTTGACGAGTACCGTCTGATAATACGGAGATGTCCTCTTCGATGTCTTGAAGTTTCTTGATGGTTAGCTGATATTGAATCTAAATGCAAAACAGTTTTTTCATAAATGAAATGAAGTGAAAAAGAAATGACTCATCAGACTAAAACATAAAATGATCTCGATGGATTAGAGTTCATGCAGCCAAATTTTATAACCTCTCCACTGCCAGAACAATAAGTAAACAGGTGGTGACAAAGCAATGTCAATTTGCCAATTGCTCTGCAAGACAATTGAACCATGCAGTCTTTGTCTCACACAGAGTGATCTGCCCATCAATGATTCAAAGTCTGATTAACACAACTAAACTAGATGGTGGCATAACCATCAGCAATTTTTTTTTCCTTCCTGTTCCTGAAAGGTCAAGTCCACCCCCAGAAAATTCTTGATTTGAATTGATTGAAAAAAAACAAGGGTAACGCGGAAAGTTTCATCAAAATTTGATGTAAAATAACAGTTGACAGTATCAAGTTTCCCTTATTTAAAAAAAACTGTTATATGCACAACTCAGTGATATGCAAATGACAGAATAAATGATGTCCTCTCACTTTTTTTTCTTTTTTTGAATTATACATTTCAATTTCTACACATTTGACAACAAAGACAAACTTGACTTTACCATAAACTTTTAAAATAATGGTAATTCTAAATGCCCAGGAGGAAAGAAATTTAGTTTCACATGACAATGAGAAAATTAAAATTTTCATATTTCTTATAACAAAATACAAATGAAATAATGAGTGGGTGACATCATCAGTCTGCTCATTTGCATATAGCTGTTTTGCAAGCAACATTCTCGCCAGTGTAGAACCCATGCGTCGCATGCGACACACATAAGTTCCACAAGCTCTTGATGCGTCACGCACAAATAGCGAGCAAATAGCAAGCGCTAGCTGAGCGGGACATGCATGCTATGTTTGGAACTGAATTGTCCGCTGTGCGACGTAGCCTTTCATTTTTACATGATACCATATTCTGATAGTTTTCAAGAAAATTTGATTTTAAAATGAATTGTTCCTCATAATTTTCCAACTAATTACTTGCTAAGTAATATTTTTAACAATCATTCTCAATTTGGAATTTGGCATGTGATCGTATGACATATCGATTAGAAATCGAAAATCATATTTTTAGGTAACTATTTCTAATCGATATGTCATGCGAACCCTTCCCCCCCCCCCCCCCGATCGTGCAGATCAGAAATATGCCTAAGACTATGCAACATCTTTCTAGAGGGAATTTGAAATGCAAAATGATGAGAATGGTCAACCCATTTTTTAATTCTCAACCTGAAAGAAAAATAAAGCATGGTATAAAAATAAATGATAAGTTATTTTGTATATTTCCAAATTTTCCCAACTGAAAATTAACTTACTGAACACACTCGTGATACGTAGGTGTCATTTTTAAGTGACCAAACATTAAAGTGGGAGTTCACCCTGACAAAAAGATAGCAGAAAAAAATAATAAGCATTTGATGAAAGTTTGACAAAAATCCATCACAGACTTTAAAAGTTATTAGAATTTGTATAATTTGTTTTAATATGCACAGCTGCTGATTGAAAAAAAAAAGAAATAAATGAAATGTCCGTCACCACCCAAAGCAATTGCTCACATGGCTGATGTTTTAAAATTATCTCAGTGGCTGCCCAAATGAGTCCCAAGAGAAACAATTTTTATCTCATGTTTAGCTGATTTAATGGTTCAGCAAATCTCGACAGATTATCTAAATTTGTCGTCAGTGTCGACAGATCTGGCCCAGCTGCTTCACCCAAGGTATTATGCAATGTACCTTATGATGAAGGAGGTATAGATATGTTGGTTGTTCAGCTGAACTACGTTGGCTTCACTCACCAAATACAGAGACCGAAGTTCTAGCGCGATCTGTACAGGGGACTCAATGGCCATATGTTTATGTACTTAAGATCGGATACTTAAGATCGGATAAAATGGGGAAGTGAATTTGCACGACAGCCGAGGTAAGTCACTGTTTTTGTTCCTTTTAACTTGATTTTCTCTGTTTTTTGGCACTTAATGCCAAGAGGGAATTAGTAATTTGCATTTTTTGGTCGCGTTAATTTTCAAAATTTTTATTCATTATTTAGACAAAAATTGAAGAGCCCTGACAGGGGGATTTTGCATTGCAAGTCCCCTAATGGTGGCTGCACGATAGCGAGCCATCTGTGTACGAGGAGAAATTTATTTTTAAAAAATCTTTCACACCCTTTTTACTAAAATAACTATGACTTTACATCATAGCTTAGAATTTCATTTGTGCTATGACACTTACCGAACCATATGGATCATTTGTTGAATTCTCTTTGCTGTTTTTTTTTAAATAAAATAAGAGCATTTTTCGTGATCTTCACGTAGATACCTTCTGCTCAGCGTGGATATCAATTTTTGCCTAAAGAGGGTGCGCGATATTATTCACAAAGTAGGTAGGCACTTAAGAACCAAGTTTGAAAGGATACTCGTAAAATTACGTCACTCTCGCCGATGAATATTCATTAGATCGTGGTCGTGTGTGTTCAATACAAACTCTCTGCATGCATGCACTCAGTGTGTATTGAACACGCACAAGCACGATCTAATGAATATTCATCGGCGAGAGTGACGTAATTTTACGAGTGTCCTTTCAAACTTGGTTCTTAAGTGGCTACCGTTTGTTTACGGTATACCTTTGTTTACGGTTTTGCAAGCTAGCTGCATTCTAGGCGATCAGCATTATTTTCTTGCTCGTTCAATCCACTTTCATCATCATCTTGTCAAAAGATGGTGTACTTTACCAATAAGTATATACATGAGATATATACAGCACGACAATACGCCAGACGGTGGCCTGTACTTATAGAGAAGAAGAGATGCAACCTGTTGATTTTTGGTACAATTTCCTATTATGCGCTGACGACTTGAATCGAGAATGTTCGATAGGAAAAATTGCTTTTTGATTGTTGTTTGCGTACTTTCCACCGCAGCATCAAGGATAACTAAGGTAAGGACGGATTTAGACCAAAAGCTTCGGTCTCTGTTATTTTGGTTGTTCTGCTGAACTCCGTTGACTTCACTCACCAAATACAGAGACCGAAGTTTTAGCACGACCTGTACAGGGGACTCAATGGCCATATGTTTATTTGCACGACAGCCGAGGTAAGTCACTGTTTTTGTTCCTTTTAACTTGATTTTTCTCCATTTTTTGGCAATTAATGCCAAGAGGGAATATAAATTTGCATTTTGGTCGCATTAATTTTCAAAATTTTTATTCATTAAAGACAAAAATTGAAGAGCCCCGACGGGGGGATTTTGCATTGCAAGTCCCCTAATGGTGGCTGCACGATAGCGAGCCGTCTGTGTATGAGGAGAAATAAAAAAAAAATGTTAAAAAAATCCTCGAAACTGACGGCTGCCAGCTGTCTTAGTGTCTAGGACGGATTGAACGGTTGATATTTCACAACGAACAATTGTCCATAGACTGTGTACAACGGATAGATCGTCTCCGCACAGCGATTCGAAGACCGCTGATTGGTCAATCGCGCAGATCACGTCATGACCACGTGGTCCCAAAAATAATTCCTTCGGACTGCGTGCGGAAGTATCGATAGCGATAACGATATCCGGTCGCGTTGTGTGCGCCGTAAATAGTTTTGGTTCGTGATCGGATCGCTCCGGTATCGATCGAAAATTATCGAAACTCTGCAATTTCATGCATATTCAAGCGACGCTCCGAAACCCGGAAGCCAATTGACTTTGTGCACGTTGCGATAGACTCTACAAATTCCAACGAACACGATGGCATATAGACGCTAATTCGTAAGATTTTGACGGAAAAGCAAGAAGTAATCGAAATTTGCTTACCTGTGCAGTATCGGTGAGAAAATAGATCCTCCGAGAATACCTTTCATAATTCATATAAAATACGGGAAAGTGAAATTCTAGGTCGATTTTGGTACGAGGTGATAGAGAATTGCACACTTGTTTTGGTGGAATTCTGTGTGGGGAAATAAAAGGCTTGCACTGCGCATGCTTACTATATTTTCATTCATAAATTGGTTCTCGGCAGGGGCTGGATGACGTCATGTAATATTCTGCCCAAAAGGCAGTGTATACAGCCACACGCGTGTGTCTTTACCATCCAGCCACACGCGTGTGGTTATATCCAGAACACCTATCTGTGGATACCGCCACACGCTGCCAGTAATAACAGTAAAACACGTACTGGTATGTAGGTCTGACCGTCTATATCACGATCAAAATAACCTCATTTCTTCATTAAATTCTTACATTCTAAACCCCTTTGATATCCTTAGATCGTTTCAATTTCATTCTCACCGTCTTCTCTCCTTGCTTTTCTTGTCTTGTTACAAACGGTCGTCTTGTTGTATATGTAGACCGCAGTTGGGCAAAGTCTACGATAAATAATATTTTACGGTAAGAAATAGAAAAGATATCATAACAATCTGAATACAAAAAGAATCTGTGTGAGCATAAACTGATGAAGTGGTAGGACCTAAGCTCTCAGATGACTAGTCTCACCTGGTTCTTGTGCTGAGACGGCTTCGAGCAAGTCCACTAGCTGATCTGACTGAGCTGTTGAGTCCCGACTTGCTCTAACAGGCAGAGGAAGGATACGCCGACGGCAGCTCCGTAGCGAAGTCTAAAAGGGCTCAGCTCCGCAGTCAATCCAGGCCAGGGTACGGTGGAAGCGTTGCAGCGGCCAACCGACCGCGTAGAGGCTCGCTCCGCGGATACGGACGTACGCGAGAGATGAAGTATGGCGGTTAGTGAACCGGTATGTGAGAGTCAATGTCCGAAGTCATGGGCCCATGTATTATATGCACCGCGAAATATGAATGTCCAAACGAAAAAGTAGGATGAAAATAAATCTCTCCCCGTAGCTCGAAAAACCCCAAACGTGCCCAAGGTTGGCCAGGTGGCGATCACTCAAACTCACGCTGTCCAAAAATTGATCCAAAACGCCCGGATAACTCGACAGGATTTAGGATTTCCAACGATTCCAGAGGTACGTCGTAACGGGTCGAAGCCATGAGAAAACACTGCTCTGGACGGTCCTCCGCCGTAGCTGGCGCTCTTTCCGATCGCACTCTGCTACTTGCTCACAATAGGCCTATAGCTTATGAGTTGCACAGACGTGCGTACTACATTTCTCCCGGTATTGAAAAGTGAAGATCCACTCACCAGAAAAATGAGTTTCTCCCGGTATTGAAAAAAGGAAGATCCGCTCACCAGAAAAATGAGTTTCTCCAGGTATTGAAAAAGGAAGCGAAGGTCCGCTCACAAATTAGTCATATACATGTAGGAGAACTCGTGGGAGACTTGTGCACAGATACATATTTAATAATCAATAACTAATCAATCACAGTTGCAAGTGATTGCTGACTACTTATCAACACTAAAAATCAGTTATTACTTTATTCTACATTACTATTTAACTACCGTATACCAATTCAGTTTGTTTTTTCACATCATTCTCTAAATCACATGCGTAATAGAATGTGTGAGGAGCTTTGAAATCAACGGAATTAAAAGTAATACTATAAATAATACCATGCCTTACAATACTGTGGTTCCTGTGAACAGTGAATATATTTTTGAAGTTGACATCAAAATTTAGGTCACTTATCATTTCCAACTCTTGTATGCTGTAAAAACGAGAAGATAAAACGGTTAGAACAGTTATCACACATATCATATAAATGAACAGCACATATAACCAGGCTGTCATATATTAGCAATAAACTGTTTATTAATGTGAAGTTATGATGAAAGTTAATCACACAAACATGTACATGTTCTGCAAAAAACGTAAAACCTATGTTTTGTTAAGACACAAATTATGATCAAATAGAATGATTTTTACTGAATATTTTGAACTGTTCATATTTAGACTAAAATGATCTTTCTCTTGATCCCCAAAATCCCACTAACAAGTTTTGGGAGATGATTAACAACTATATATAAGCATGTTAGAATTTATAGCATGCTTAGGCTTAGTTTTAGCCCTGAATAAGAATTGTTACCTCAACTGAATTCCAACTGAAACGAAACTGTGATTGAAGCCTGTCTTGTTCAGCTTACATCACAAAAGGAGTTACCTTCTCCATGCTACTTATTCCTGTATAAATAAAGAAGTGCACACAACATAAAATGGTATAAATTATTACACTCTAGACATTTCATCTTTTAGTAACGAGGGGTTCCCCTGGGTGCATGGCACAGGGGACACACATACGTTCGGATGGCTATGGCATCCGCAGGTGAGATATTTACACATGCTCCATGGAACCAATCTCCACAGCGATCACATTGTATCATCAATTTTCCATCATCCGGCTTCCTGCAGATGCAATAAACATCAGCATTCAATTGTGACCCTGGAGTGGTGGGGAGTGTACGATCATTACATTTCTTTATTCGATCATGATTAACTACAAAGAATGAGTTCCTGTATCGAATCCGAAACAGATATGGGGACAGACATTTCGTGATTTGGGCTGGTCCCGTCCAGGGGGGACACAACTTCTTAGACTTCCCTTTGGGGGTGGCAAGGTTCAGAAAATAAACCCAATCATCTTCTTTGTAGTCACTTGTCTTTATACGCACATCATAATCACGCTTCATTGTTCGCTGGGTGGCATGAAGGTTTTTCCGTGCAGTGTCATGAGCAGTTTGAATTGCATCACCTAGCTCCTTACAAAACTCGCTGGGGAGTTTGCGTTCCTGGCTGGAGGGAAGAGGAAATACTAAATCAGTGGGCTGATTCACTTCACGTCCCAGCATGAGTCTATTAGGTGTGAATCCTGTGCTGCGGTTAACGGTTGCTCTAATCGCTCCAGCGATCTGGGGAAGATACTTATCCCACTGCGTCTGGGTCTTGTCGACGTAACAGCGAACTGCTGCCATCAATGTACGATTATAACGTTCGACCTGCCCATTGGCAGAAGGTCTGTATGCAGTGGTACGTGTCTTTTGAATATGCAACAACTGACAAAGCTGATGAAAGAGGGCACTTTCGAAATTTCGGCCTTGATCGGTCTGGATTTGAAGAGGATAACCGAACCTGCTGAAAAATTCATTTACTGGTGCCCGCGCTGTCACTTCAGCGGTCTGGGAGGGTAGGGGAATGACTTCTGTCCATTTAGTAAACTGATCGACGATCATCAAGATATACTCATTCCCATTAGTAGTTTTAGGCAAGGGGCCAAGAAAATCTAGGTGTACCCTTTCCATTGGAACACCGGCATGATACCGGGTAAGGGGAAAACGCTGATGACGATCCGGCTTCTTGTTCCTATTACAAAGAGGGCAGGCCATGACATACGACTGTATGTTGTCTTTCATGTGATACCAGAAATACTTCTGGCGTATCTTCGCAAAGGTTCGATCACAACCAGGATGTGCTGAAGAAGGGAGATCATGATTAACTTGCATAATCTGTTCTCTTAGCGCACGGGGCACAACAACAAAGAGCTGTTCATCCTTCTTCCAGTACAGTAGACCATCTTTAAGAATGAGAAGATCTCGATTGACCCATAAGAACTTTTGTTCCGCACCCCAAAGCATGATTTCCGCTTGGGACGGAACTGTTTGAGACTCAAGCCAGGCACGTATGGGTCCGAAATAGGTCTCTTTCTCTTGCGCTTCCCTTAAGTTTTCATCCCTGATGTCTGAAAGTGAAATGGCGCTCACGGTGGGAATGCTACACCGTAAAATTGTGAGTTCTCGTAGCTCACTGATTTCCTTAGCCTGGGGAGAAATGCTGGGCGGAGAATCACTTGGAATTTCTCGTAGCTCACCGATTTCCTTAGCCTGAGGAGAAATGCTGAGCGGAGACTCACTTGTACATGGTACCGTCATACTTACTTCGCAGACTTGGGAGCGTTTGGTTAACGGCACTGCGTCGTCCACTTCCTCAACGAAGTACGCCCACCGCTTGTGCGCACGCTCACAATGATGACATCCGCCACACGGCAGGTCCTTCAGCTTACTACCTAGTTGATAACAGCTACAGGAGGAGGGAGGTTGAGGGATTCTGGATAACGCATCTGCATTAACATGTTTGTTCCCTTTTCGATGCTCAATGTGAAAGTCATATTGGCTTAATTCTTCGATCCAACGCGCAATCTGACCCTCTGGTCTCTTGAAGTTCAATAGCCATCGTAAGCTGCTATGGTCCGTTCGGACAAGAAAGGGTTTTCCTAGTAGATAGTGGCGATAGAATCGTGTAAACAAAACAACCGCTAGTAACTCTTTTCTTGTCACACAGTATCTTCGTTGTTCCTTGGCAAGTACACAACTTCCATACGCTATCACTTTTTCCTCACCATTTTGGATTTGTATAAGTTCTGCTCCAAGGGCAATATCGGAGGCATCCGTGTCTAGCACAAATCCATCAGTGGAGTTCGGGAGAGTAAGTACCGGAGCTGTACTAAGCATGTGCTTGATTGATTCGAAAGCACACTGGTGCGCTTCGTCCCACTTGAATGCTTGTTTTCCTGTTAGTGCGTATAAGGGGGCAGCTACCTTTGCGTAGTCTTTCAAGAAAACCCTGTGGTAGTTTACGAGTCCCAAAAAACGCTCAACTTCACGGGTGTTCTTTGGCACCGGCCATGATTGAACGGCCTGGACATGTTCCGCTCTGAGATGAATTCCAGTGTTATCGACGTCTCTTCCGAGAAACTCGACCTTTGTTTGGAATAAAGCACACTTCTTGGGCTTCAATTTCAGTTCAAACTGTTGAAATCGGTTCAGCACTATCCGAAGATTTTTTAAGTGTTCTTCAAAGCTCTTTCCAAGGACCAGGACGTCGTCTAAGAATGCGAGAGCGATCTCCCAAGTCAGCCCGCGCAAAATGAGATTCATTGCCCTTGAAAACGTCGCGGGGGCATTACATAGTCCGAATCCCATTCGCTCGAATTCAAACAGTCCATATTTGGTAATAAAGGCTGTCTTTTCCTGGTCAGGTTGATCGACGTGTATCTGCCAATAGGCAGCGTTCGCATCCAATTTCGAAAACCATATGTTTCCGGCTAATGTGTCCAAGCATTCCTCAATCCTAGGCAATGGATATACATCCTTCCTAGTCACATTATTCAAGGCACGATAGTCTATGCACCAACGCACTGATCCGTCACGCTTCCTGATCAGAACTGGGGGTGACGCCCATTCAGAAATTGATGGTTTGATGACTCCTGCCTTCAACATCTTATCTAGATGCGCTTTCTCTTCTTGGGCGAAATTGATTGGTGTCCGCCTCATTTTCTGCTTGATGGGATTTGCCGTTCCAGTGTCTATCTTGTGAGTAACTGCTCTGAAATTTCCCAAATCGAAATCATCCCTAGCAAAGACGTTCTGATATTCTGATAAAAGATTATCTAAATAAAAAATCTGCTCTGCAGAGAGAGATTCACTCGACCTGTCTCTCAGGTCAGTCAAATGAGATGGGACAATACTAGGCGAGTCCATAACCGAAGTTTGCTTTACGGAAATATCTGTTTCTTCAAAGTCCTGTCCATCTACAATATTGGGTTCCTCGAGGGTCACTTCTTCTGCCGTTCCGAAGGGTAAACCAGCTGGCAACCGGTGGTAGGAATCTGTCAGGTTAACTACATACACGGAAATATCCTTACCCCGGTCAAAAACAATCCGCGGTGACCATATAGGAGACGGGTGAGTTGGTTGGAACATGAAGGTACTCTCCATGTCCCCTTCCACATTACAGTTCACCCGCTTGACACAATTCGGGGGAATGACTGTGGCACTGTACACTGTACTTTTGTGTCTCAAATATTGATGTCTATAAAACCTAAATATTAATACATGCCATGTACAATGTTAGACTATTGGTGTGCACAGTATCACAACAGATTAGCAACACTAGTCAACACACACAAAAAAAAACAATGATTATTTTTTGTACAAATGCATTAAGTATTATAGGTGTTATTAAATTGAACAACTAAATATAATAGTAGTCTCTGTTCAATGCAATACAGACAATTGGGCTAAGTTTTTTATTGAATAGAGAAAACCTTTGACCAATAATTTGCAAAAAATAAATACAAATTATTACAACCAGGAAATGCCCTTTCTGAATATTGGGCACACTATTATAGAATTTCAAAGTTACAAACAATAAATGTTCCCCAAAATCTCACCTAATTAGGGGACAATCGTTAAACCACGAATATTATTTCGCAATCATCTCCAAAACACATGAACAATTTTCACAGCATTAATTTTAGCATGAAAAGAATATCATGTTAAAGTTATCCAACAATCTAGGTTCAATGTGTTTGATTTCGACCTAATAATATAATGACCAGATTTGTCTCTATTCAGCATGCATTTCCAAGAAATATCACAAAAGAAATCTGGATGCTCATAAAAAAATAGGTATAGACTTTCCCTGTGCTTTGCCAGAATTTGTACTAGAAAGTTGAAATAAGCATCCGTTTCTAAGTGTTAAATCTCTTACACTCTTATAAAGAAAAATTAAAATAATTTTTATTTTCTTATTTTTTTTTCTTCAAAGTAATGAACTGCTTTGCGCTATCTAAATTGTTATAATAAACAACAAAACAATACTGACCTGTTAATATATTGAGGTTAGTACAGTTAGAAATGACAAAGACTTCCTTTCTCTTGATTCCTCCGGCAAATGCAAAAGAAAAAAGAAAACAAGAAATAAGTCAATCTGCTCACAAAAACCAAGTTTTGAATCAAACTAATATATTGTATATCTCCAAAGACAAGATTCAATGGGGAGCAATACACACTGTTCACGTCACATACACACGTTACGTGTACATGAAGAAAATTACCTTACTTAATTACCACCTACATGTAGTGAAATACCGAACAAGTTCTGCTATAATACAGTAATGCACCTTTAAAATAGAACAGTGCTCCAGACTTCTAGTCTTCCTTTAAAATTAAACGTCCTGACTATAAAGTTCACAGGTACTTTATCATAGAGTTCACATTTCACTTGTAGCTCTGTATATCTACTCAATCATAAATTTAAATAAGTTCAGTTCTAAGACTACCATACCAGCCCTGAGATATATCGCTGCTGGTGTTTATTGATTTATTAAATTGTAGAAATAAATCAAAAGCTTAATTCAATTTTTTTTTTTTTTTGCGTAACTAAAAATTCTACCTGAAGTAGCCTTAACTAAGGATTAACTAAGTATTAACCTAGATAATTAAAGCCACTCAACAATTCCAGCACAAAACATGAATCATGCAAAAATATTTGCATTGATCTCCTTCCTCTCGGCTGAAAGATTAATAGCCGTAGAGCTACAAATATACAAAGACAGTCTTCAGAACTTCCTTACAAAAATACTAAGCAGTCCGAGACTGATATAATTATAAACCTATAACTATAAGTAAACTACAAATGTCACTGTCAAAACTACACCGACCACCGACAGTGCTGTACTGAACTACACCACTTATAAAATTGGTGCCAAAAATATCTTCAACTACACCCTATCCTTTAGTCAGAACTTGTAAAAAAGATCTAATTATATTAAAAGCAACCTACTAATTTGTATCTCCACTAATATCAAGCCAATTATTGTACATTCACTGGCGTTATAAATTCCAGCAATAACAATAAAAAAAAAAAAATATATATATCAATTGAGATACCCCACGACTGACCTTGAGTTTTCGACTACGCCAATTGTTGTATACGTAGACCGCAGTTGGGCAAAGTCTACGATAAATAATATTTTACGGTAAGAAATAGAAAAGATATCATAACAATCTGAATACAAAAAGAATCTGTGTGAGCATAAACTGATGAAGTGGGAGGACCTAAGCTCTCAGATGACTAGTCTCACCTGGTTCTTGTGCTGAGACGGCTTCGAGCAAGTCCACTAGCTGATCTGACTGAGCTGTTGAGTCCCGACTTGCTCTAACAGGCAGAGGAAGGATACGCCGACGGCAGCTCCGTAGCGAAGTCTAAAAGGGCTCAGCTCCGCAGTCAATCCAGGCCAGGGTACGGTAGAAGCGTTGCAGCGGCCAACCGACCGCGTAGAGGCTCGCTCCGCGGATACGGACGTACGCGAGAGATGAAGTATGGCGGTTAGTGAACCGGTATGTGAGAGAGTCAATGTCCGAAGTCATGGGCCCATGTATTATATGCACCGCGAAATATGAATGTCCAAACGAAAAAGTAGGATGAAAATAAATCTCTCCCCGTAGCTCGAAAAACCCCAAACGTGCCCAAGGTTGGCCAGGTGGCGATCACTCAAACTCACGCTGTCCAAAAATTGATCCAAAACGCCCGGATAACTCCACAGGATTTAGGATTTCCAACGATTCCAGAGGTACGTCGTAACGGGTCGAAGCCATGAGAAAACACTGCTCTGGACGGTCCTCCGCCGTAGCTGGCGCTCTTTCCGATTGCACTCTGCTACTTGCTCACAATAGGCCTATAGCTTATGAGTTGCACAGACGTGCGTACTACAGTCTGTTTAACAGCAAATTCTCTTTTTCTACTTGTGTCGATTCTGGCTTCCTTCGCGGCGGCGGCAGACCCATACAGCGTTAGCGCAGCGCAGTAGTAGACGCTGTATGGGTCTGCCGCCGCCGCGAAGGAAGCCAGAATCGACACAAGTAGAAAAAGAGAATTTGCTGTTAAACAGACGACCGTTTGTAACAAGACAAGAAAAGCAAGGGGAGAAGACGGTGAGAATGAAATTGAAACGATCTAAGGATATGAAATGGGTTTAGAATGTAAGAATTTATTGAAGAAATGAGGTTATTTTGATCGTGATATAGACGGTCAGACCTACATACCAGTAGGCCTACGTGTTTTACTGTTATTACTGGCGGCGTGTGGCGGTATCCACAGATGGGTGTTCTGGATATAACCACACGCGTGTGGCTGGATGGTAAAGACACACGCGTGTGGCTGTATACACTGCCTAAGCAAAAATGTACACGACCGCTACGTTCACGCTCCGCTATCCGTTGTACACAATTGTTCGTTGTGTATTTGGAGGTAAGCGATAAAAACAGTTTTATAAATAATTCCTTTTTAAAATGAAGTTAAAATACGAATGTTCAATTGCAAGAGTAATAGTGGAAAAATAGTGAAAAGTGTGGCGTGTTTTATTCCCTCACATTCGTGTGATGAATGAAAATATCAAACTCCACTATGAAAACACATGCGTTTATTGTGCGAGGTTTATAGTATTACTAACCTCACATGTTGTGTGAGTGGGCCATCGCCAGGCCATGCGCAGCGCAAGCCGCAGCTAGCAGCTCGCACTCGCAGCAGCACTTTTCGACCACACAATTACAAATAAACTGACTTAACTAATTACCATTTTGACCAAATGGTGGTATTCCAGTTGCCTGAGAAATCGCTCCGTGATAGGATCGTTGTGACCTACTAACTTGACCCCTTGAAAGACTGAAAATTCGAGCTAAGCGGCACATGCCGACACTCCTGGAGGCTGCCATCTTGAAATTTGATGACGTAGAGGTCAATGAACTGTTGCTTTCGCTGTTTGTGCATGGGGCCGGGGCTTTTCATAGTGAACAAGTCAAAACCAAATCATTCTTTTATCAATTGACTGCAGGGGAACTTCTAGTTTGCAAATGAATCTATTCAAAATAATTGCAATAATATAATTGCTTCAGCATATTCCTTTCCCTTCAGAGGGGAGACCTTTGAAGGAACTATGCATGGAAGACCAGCTAGAATTTGGCAAGGTCTTACAGCAGTCTGCAAGATAACTGAATTTTGTCATCTCTGTGGAATGGCTAAAAAAAACTGTGAAAGACAGTTTCTTGTCTTAATGGACTTAATAGACTAGTCCTATGCTATAGATATACCTTTCAATGGTCTTTCAGAGATCTTTTATGCAACAAGTGATCTGTTTCAGAATTTTTTCCATGGACTTTTCCTCAGTTGTCTTTCAATCTCTCATACAGTGATCTCAGATCATGGAAAGACTAATAAGAACTTCGAAAGTTCATCTAAAGACCACTGAAAGACCACCAAAAGATCATTTTTTTGAAAGACTGTTTTGAACCGTTTCAAAAAGTTTGGGGAATCACGATGACCACAAAGACCACATGAGAGATTCTTCAGGAATCGTGAAAGACCACCGAGATCTTTGAAAGTTTGTTGAAAGGCCCTTGAAAGATCAAGCAGGTTTCATGGTCTTACGACAGTCTTTCAGAGTCTTGCTCTCTGTGGAATGGGGGTTTTAAAGTTGTGGTTTAACTATGGAGAGCCAATTGGGGCACAAATCCCTAACAAAACACATCCAATTTATTAACTCATACGACACCCAAATTGTCTGGGAATGATAACTGAAGTATTTTGAAGTATACATTATGAAATGAAAAGGAAACAAAACAGTAAACTTAAGAAGTATACAATATAAACAGAATGTTAGAACTTTTGGCTCCCCATATAAATTTTGGCACAGACTTTAGACCATGGTTTAAGAAAAACCTCATTTCAGAATACAGGCCCATGTATATTTTTCATGTTAAGCTGTTCCTGTTCATAAACAACAGCTCCCCCTCCTCCTCCAAAATAAAAAAATCGTTCCTTTGAACATGCTGAATAAAAATATTGTTTTGTGGGGGTATCTCCCGGCCCCCTCTCTCTCACACACTATCTCCCCCCCTCCCTCTCCCTCTCTATAACTCCCCCTTTCTCTCTCTCCCTCTCTCTCTCCCTGTCTCTCCCTCTCTCTCATAGAGCTCTATATATTTTCCACTCTTTCAATTTGTTGATTTTATTTCTAGTCATGCAAGGGTAAAATAAATTACATTATTTTATTTTCATTTCTGCATGATTGGAATTTGTGGATTAAGGGGGGCATTGCTATTGCAAAGTAGTCATCATGCATTTTTATTTCACAATCTGCTCATTGTGTAGTTTCATTATTATACTATAGTAACACCTTTACAGTAATACCAATTCTTGCTATGAGCAACCTACAACATTCTTTCTTCTCCTTACAACCTGAAGAGGTGGGCCAAGACTGAAAATGAGAATTGCTATAGATGTGGGGGGAAAGGGTTCACTCAGGCACATTCTATCAAATTGTCAGGTATTTCTGGCAGAAGGCCTATATATATGGAGGCACAATGAGATCTTGAAAGATCTGAGCAATGACCCAAAGAACACCATAGACAAATTAAACCAGACAAAATCATCAAATGCTCTAGTGATGATCTCATTTATGAAAGCTGGGACAAGTACTGGAGCCAACAGGAAAGCTAGCCCACAGACAAGTAGGCTCCTTTGTCTGGCAATAGACAGGCAGTTGGTCTCAGACATGGATGAGCAGATGACCTTCCTAAGTGAGATTGCAACTACCAACATGCAACCAGATATGGTAGTCTGGTCGAAGTAGTCCAGGTCGGTTATCCTCTGCAAATTGACTGTCCCATGGGAGGAGAACATAGAGATGGCCATGAGTACAAAACAACAAAGTATGCAGACTTATCCTAAAATGTAAGGAGAGGGGATGGAAGGTAAACTACTACCCAGTGGAGATCGGTTGCAGAGGTTATGCAACAAAATCTCTCCATTTCTTCCTCTCAAGGATGGGAATAACCAACAGAAGGAAGCTGGCTTTGGACTTAATGGAGATTGCTACAAGGTCCTCAGCCTGGATTTGAATAGATATAAAGCCAACTTACCAAACAAGCAGCTGGAGGTGGCATCTTGTCTTGATGCTGCTGGCCCGCCTCCTGCCACATAGCCATATCAAGGATAATGGGCCAAAATGGCTGTTCTGGAGGACAATTCTCTGTCCTGCACAAGGTGTGTTTTGTTTATCTCAGGGTGGGCTGCTGCTAGAACTCATAGCCTTTTACAACGGTGGTATGCAACTATCTTGCCCCCTATACATTGGGCATGTTCTGAATTCATGGAAGGCCTATTAATAAATATTTTATTGACTTTTATTTTCAGATTAATGCTAATGGCTAAGTAGATAATCTACTTAATGTATTACTCAGTAGAAATGATAATACAATCCAGCTGAATTGTGAAATGTAAGATTTTAAATGAGTTTCATGGTTGTAATGTATGTAACACCTCTTTTTTTTATTAAATTTGATTTCATAGATTTAGGGATGACACTGATAAAAAGAAATCAAATCAACATACCATTCAACAAATTTTATTGGTAGATTCTTAGTACTTTAATTGAACATGTGTGATGTCATCAAAAGTGAAGAACTTGAATCTGTTTTAACCATTACTTGGCAATGATCAAAATATATACATTTTCTTATTTCATGTACATGTAACGGTTTCTTCAAAGTAAACTCATTTAATTCATAATTGATCACTGTGCAGTCATATTCATTTCAAGATAAATAACATAAACCAAAAAATACCTTTATATTAGAGCAATAATTTCAGTGTTTAAGATTACATTCATATTGACATTTACAGGTTTTCACTTGGTTAAAAATAAAATATGATATGATTACAGAGAAAATACATACAATACACACAAGTAATTATCAAATACAATGGCTAAGATATCAGTATTAGCACAATTACATAAATGATACAACTATATCAATCTTTACAAGAATGAGAATGTTCCAAATCAGACATTGGCAAAAAAAAACATGTGATTCTCATTCAAATATGTCATACTTTAGCACAAAATAAAATGAAAAAAGGCACTCTCAACCTCAATGAAGAAATGCAGTTAACATAATAATTGAATCTATATTGAGATAATTTCTTGTCCCCTTTGGATGTAATTAACAAAAAGAAAAAAATTATCATTATCACAATATTTCCTTCACAAAACATATATAGTGTGAAAACTTATAAAATACTCGATCACAGAAAAAAGGAAATCTGTTCTAATTGCACAGGAACAAAAAAAACTGAGATGTAATGATAATGATAATATATGTAGGTAAATATAAGCTTTCAATTCAAGAAAGAGTCACAAGATTTATAGTATACTAGTAGAACAATTTTTTTATGAATGAGTAACTATATCGTTTATGGCTTTCAAACAATACATTCCAAAAAATCAAATGTTATCAGTAAAATAATGATATACACAAAAACAACTATATAAATATACAAACTCTTTGTTAATGAAACAAAACTAATAATGATAAAGTGTCACTGTATAGCAAATTTTTCTTTGCTTGGATCTTAGGTAGCGCTGATGAAATAAGAAAATCTATTGATGAAATAATAAAATCTATATAAAAAAAATAGCAGAGCACAATGACAGGTATATTTTACGAGTAATTATCAAAGTACCATGTATGTTTGTTTACTGTTTTAAATGCACACACATAGCCTCCATCGGGTGTTGTCGAGTAAATCCCTTCATAGAAACAAAATAGAAAGAATCATTTACCAAACAAACATGATAAGATGTGATAATGGTAAAAATACAATGAAAGCAATATAGATGTTCACAATGCTTTGAGTACATTACAAGCTGTCCATTTAGCAATGGATCATCCTATTCAAACAATTAAGTGGAAGTAGAATAATAATAGGTTACATGCATACTTATTCAGCTGATCTTTGCCTGAAATCTGTTATTATAGGTATTCATACTCATTTACATTAATCCACATGATATATGAAATAACACCTTTAATACCGATCAAATATTAGTATGGACCAAAGGGGTAAAAACATCTTAATCTTGGGTACTAACAATCTGCTACCATTTTCTCCTCATCTTTTTTCCTCTCTAGGTAAATTTTCCTGTTATGATGACTTACAATTACTTTATACTGCACACAAAAGGAAACAAACAATGAGCGATAGATAATAGAAATTCAGCACTGGAATGCCAAGGACATGTCTTACTCTTATCATACCATGGTCTATACTGAGTTCTTCTATTGCTTATTTTACCATATTCATCACCATATTAAAGTCACATACCGGTAAATGGTTGCAACATACAAAGACTGCCAAAAATCTTCAGAGATAAAGTAGTCTAAAGGACTTAAGTGCAAGGATGTTGAAGAGACATTTGCTACTCCAGCCATTGTTTCTGTACTCATTTCCCCTAAAAGACATGCTAAGGATAACAATGTGATTAGAATGATATTGCAAGGATTTGAGTTAACATTTGGTTTGTTATTAGGTTTGTGACTGGCAGGTTTCCATGGGAACAGAAGCACAGGTCATGGAATCACTGGAAGACATCAATGCAGCTCATGATGGGAAGGAAATACTGAGAAAAAAAAGAGATGAATGAAAGAATGGAAGAGAATGACAGGAGGGATAAGGGAAGATAGATAGAGAGAGAAAACCAGTGAATGACAAAAGAGGCAATGAAGAGAAGCAGAAAAGCAGGAAAAGGATATAAGAGCTGAGAAGAAATAGCAAAAAAGATAAGAGGAGAAGAGAGAATTAAGAAGAGAAGAATAGCGGGTAAGAAATAAATGGGAGACAGAATTTTAAAAAAGAAGAGAAACAAAGTCATGAAAAGTTAAGAGAAGAAAGTAAAAAGAAATAAAAGAAAAGAGAATGAAAAGGGGCAGAAAAAATTAGAGGATTAAAAGATGAAGAAATGTTGAGGAAGACAAACAAAACAAATAGAATAGAATTAGAAAAAAAACTTTGGTACATACCATCGTATGAAAGTACACAAGGTCATCAAATTAAATTGAATTCACAATGATGCATGAATTCTAAAGCATATATGTGCAGTTATTCTTCAATTCCTTTGAAATTACAGTAATACTGTGCTGCACAAGTGTCCATAAGATAATATTGGGAGAACAATTTGGGGGTATAATAGCTACAAAAATATATGAAGTCTTAACCTGTAGTTTCAATGAAATAAAGTCTTTAACTTTTTGATTCTGTTGATTGTTGGATTTTGGAACTCTAAAAGGAGACAGAAGCCAGCATGTCTCATGCAAGCTGTGCTCAATTATCTTCTAAACAGTTAAAGGTTTTGTTATCATGGCAACACTATTTATGATATCACACAATGTGAACACTATCTCCAAACCTCAGTTATATCCATAAAATGTTTGCAAGAATGCACAGGCAAAATCTAAACATCTGTCAATAAAATTCATAATAATTAATTTACCTTCTTATAAAAAAAAATCACTTACAATCAACAATTCTATTACAGCTAAAATGTGTCCAATATTGAAGTAAATTGCTTTATTCATTTAAACTTAATTATAAACTTTATTAACATCTATTCCTGTAACACAAAGGTTTATAAACACTTGCAAATTAGTGACCAATCAAGATCATCCTGGCATGCATGTTTAGTTCAAAGGCATGACCAACAGCCAATCAGAATCATCATTTCAAATAAGCAATTGATTGCAAAACATTTGTACAATGCCTTGATAACAGATTAACTTTGGGATCAATCTTTTGATATAACTATTTAACATAATATATTCTAAAGCTTAATCTTTACTGATCACACACAAATATACATGTAGGCCATCACTTTTAACAAACTGTACCAGTACAGTAGTTGAAATACAGAAAATATTCTTCTTGAAGACATACAGTATGAACATTTATACAAATGCTATTTACAAGTAGAGCTTTATGAAAATAAAACAATTTCCCATAGAACAGGGGATCCACCAAAAAGGTTAATCACAAATGCACACAAGGTAGACATAAGCAAGAAATATCAGATTAAAAAAAATGTTTATTCTATCTAGGCTCTCTTATTTCAGATCAGATCTTTCTTTCAAGTAAATGGAAGAGCATGTGTTTGAATGGCGTTTCCTGCACACATAAAGGCCACTAAATCATATTAACAAACAGAAAAAATACAAAACAAAATGATTTACATAAACACTAATGCCAATCTTAGATTGTAACAGCACAAGAATAAATCTATTTAAAGCTTTAGCTTAATCAATATATTATTTACATTACATTAACAAACAATAAATTTGAATCCTTCATCCTTTTTTAATCTGTACAATGTTGAATTATATTTGTACAGAGCCTACATTAATCTCTTCAGATTCGTTTCATAGTCATTCAAGTTTAACAGAGGTACATGTACGGTCCTATTGCCTTGCTCAATTCCTCATTTTCATCATCATAAAGTTTAACAGAGGTACAGTCTTTCTTGCTTTTACTAATCAATCAGGTTTAACAGAAGAATGGTTGAAGAATCTTTCTCAACCCTTTATTTTCACTTTTTCTTCCCTCTGATTAAAACAGATATCTTCCAAACTATGATTCTACCTGTCCCCTATCTACTGCTTTTAATCCTCATCTCTTCTCATTAATACCTTTGAAATCTCTTTGGTTCTAAAGCCTTCCTCATCAGCTCACTTTCACAGTGACGATATCGATTTAGTGTCTGTGATCATAATACATGGAATATCTGCCTCGCTTGTATTTGTACTCGCACTCTGTCCGCTTCCAATGCTTCCACCACTATTATTCCTAGACCTCTCTTCCTTCAGAGCAAGTACTTTGTTGATGGCTGCGACCTCCCCATCGATGTCTTCAATGGAGTCGGTGTCGATGGACAGATTGTCTCCACCCCCGGCAGCACTCTCTATGGTCTGGTGAGAGGATTCACTGTCATAGCACTTGTAATCTCTCTTTGGTTGAATTAGGTCTAGACTGGCATTGCTAAGAATATTCTCTGGGATAAGGGCCTGTAACTTAGCGATGGTGTCCAGAAGAGCTGCCCTCTCCAGGTTCAAGTTCCGGATTTCCAATCGCAGATTGTTCTCGGTTGTCTGCAATCACAACCAAAAGAATGTTTCAATGCACATCATACATCTTGTGCCAGAAAGTCATGCACAGTACTTGACTAATGCCAATAGCTGAAGAAACAATCCAATTTGAATTTAGATTGAATGATGGGAAGTCATTTTGTATGTAATTTTTCAACATTTTATTAAATTTGCATAAATAATAATTTTACACATTTTCTGCAGTTATGAAACCCTCACCTCTCTCTACCAGTCATAGAAGAGATGACAGAAACCCAACATGAAAATTTATCCGAAACTTTCTGATGGGTTGAAAATTTATGTGAAATATTGTAACAGACATCATAATGATGATAATTTTTAGAAATTATTGAAGTGACTTCAATCATAGGGATAAAGGTCAGTTCAAGTTGTGAGCTAGACTAGTAATTCAGTACAACCGACCTCAAAATCTTCATACACAGTGGATTCAAACTAGCAATTGTGGATTCAGACCTATGGCAGCCATAAAAAATAGGGTGGCTACATCTATGATATATTAACAACCACACCCACCATTAAATTCTTCTTCAAATGAATTGATTAATTACCAACCTGTTTTGTTTGCAGTAGAGATCTCTGATTCTGTATTGTATTGTGTGTAGACTGAAGTTGTTCTAAGAGCTCGTTGTTATGACGACGTAGGTTACGATTACTGAATTCCAGCTGATCGATGTCTCGCTGCATAGACTTTGGTTGGACAGGCGAGGGCAGCATTTCCTCCTGAATAACATGGTACTCGACTTCATAGGCATGAAGTTCCTTTGAAATGTCCAAGTGGTAAGCCTACAAAGACAGAGATCATTGACTAAATTGATCTTTAAAAAATTTAACCTAAAGCCACAAGAAATAAGAGGTTAAAAAAGTTCAGAAACTGTTTAACCAAGAAGCTTGTTAATACTGGACCCATCTCAGACAGCCAAGGGGGGGGGGTGGATCCACTGTTACTCCATTTTAAATTCTTTTTCAAACGGGTCATAATAATAATGATAATTATGTTGAGTCAATTGATGAATGCAGGAGGCAAAGTATAGCAATGTGTAGGATGATAATAACACAAACTATACAAAAAGACCTAGAGATAAAACATATGCCAGAGGCAAACTTGATAAGCTATTAAAAATAAACACCTGAAGTAGACAAAACTAAATGAATACAGAAAACTAACATTAATCTGAGAGATTAAGATTCATAACCCTCTTCAAATATACCATGCAAGTTTTTCATGAAACAAAGGTTGGCAATATGCTTGTGAAGGATATAAGCTGTGATTTCTGACCTTGTTAATGACTTTCTCCATCTGGACGATACCAAGGGATGGTAATTGATTCTTGATGAAGTCAATGATAGACTCAAAGCCATCACATTGTAGGATCAGTTCTTCATGGCTACCAAGGATGACAAGAGCTACCTTGAAGATCACCTCAAACCCTTGAAGGAAGATCAGATCTAAGGGATAGAAAAACCACAAAATAGAGATTAAGATCATAGTACTATCTTGAATAGAGGTTATTACTGACATTCATGAAAATGTGGTATAAATCTGAACTGTCAGAATCACCAGAATATTGAACCATTTTTACAGAACAAAAATATAATTCTATATAATCAAACAATTATTAAGCCAATAAAAACCTTTGTGTCACAATCCTGTTTATATATCCAAGAATACAGGTATTAAAAACCACTGATTGTTTCCACTATAAATATAAAGTGAGGTGAATCACATGTGGAATAGCCCACAACAATACATTCTCTATTATACATGTAGATTGGTGAGAGCTCTAGATTTCTAATCCATGAAGCAGAAAATTCTGACTTGGGACATTCGGACAATAAACTGTGCATGAGTAAGGAGTAAAACGCATAGTTACCAGAGACAATATTCGGCAACAGGATGCGAAATCTAAAGCTCTGTAATGGTTTGCATCGGGGGAATTAAAATAACTCACCAAAGACCTTTGAGACAAAGCCAAGAGGGAATTGAGAGGCAAAAAGTGTCAGGAACCAAGGAGCTGCATAAAGAGATGGAGCCACTTCATTCTGCTCCAGGTGATTGTGTAGACGATGATAGAAGTCATGAAGGAGACGTGAAAGCTGATACATCTGGATCTATACAAGAAGATATGATTATGACAATAAATCATTGATCATGATTTTTTTTTAAAGCAGTGACACTGTTTTAGAATGGGATGATTTGACACTCTCTGGCCCAGCCTTACCAGAAGCAGGGAAAGAAGTCTTGTTGATTCTATGGGACAGCATTAACTGGCTAAGCCCTAAAGACACAGCTGCAAAACAGTTATTTCAGAATTACAAAGGGTAAAATTCAACCCCTCAACCATTTTCGGACATCTTTTACAACTAAATCCTATGAAATATCCACTAATCCAAGGCAAAGGGTGTGTAGTCAATCTATTTCTGAGTCAATAATCTTTTGTGTTTTGATGTCATGAATTTACATTAAAAAAAGAAAATAAGCTTTGACATTTAAAATGAGTACAGATTACATCATTAAGATTTTCAATGTCAACTTCTGAATAAGTTTAAACCATGTGCACTTCCTCTAGGAATATTATAATCTTTCTACAATTTCAGCAAGATTTCAACAGTGCTATTGCCAATTGAAGAATGCTATATGATCAAAGTTAGCCACAATCATAGATTTTGACCCGAGCTTGTTGAAACATTTTTTGAGAAATCTTGAGGTAATATGAGATATTTTTGCTTGGTCTCCTCAAGTGGTGAAAAAGAATATATCCCAGGAAGTGTTTTCATAAAGAATTCTGTGGGTGATTTTCACTGGCTAATTTGCTCATCGGCCAATCAGATGCAAAGATTTCATTTAGCTTATAACAAGTCAGTAAAAATCACTATTTGTTTCATGAATTACTCCGAAACTTACCTGTAGAGCTGTCATGTCTGGTTTATACTGTCTTCTAAAACCCCAGCTAAACATGAGATAGGTCAACATCTTAAAGGCATCATGTTCTTCCATCTTAAAAACAAATACAATATGAACAACAATAGGTACAAAATCCTTATTTGTGGTGCTGTAATGTCTGGTTTTTATTTTGTAAGTTGAAGCAACAGAACCACTGCATGGGCTTGTTTTAAATATGCAATATTATTATTAATATAAATTGGACATCTGGGCCCTGTTGTAAAAAGAGTTACGATTGATCCGATTAATCGCAACTATGGACGGCCAGCAACATCAACATCTATTATGCATGTTTGTTCAAAATATTTTACAGCTGTGATGTATATTCATGCATTCATTGTTTTCTTGAAAATTCACTGCGCTTCTCTTTGCATAAAAAGGACATTGTGCAAATTTTCGTAGAAAAAATTATGACACTGATGGATTTCCATTGTTACGATTGATCGGATCAATCGTAACTCTTTGTACAACAGGACCCTGAAGTAAGAAATTCTTGACAGATTTTACTAGCCATAGTTAAACCACACATTATGAGCACAAAGTGCCTATGACCAAAGTTTAAAAAAAATTGTTCATATACTTGAACACCTGTTCACATGAAACCTATCTTCGATGTTCAATTTTTATTTCCAATCTATGTCATACACTATATTCATATAGTATTTATGTACAATGGCATAACCATTACAAGCCAAGATGAGTTGAAGGGTACGTGCATTCTCCTGTTTAAAACTTATTGTTAATACAATTTCCTCCTCATCATATTTATCAAGTTATGTAACCCTCAGAAGCCCAATATGCTAAATTGCAACAAAATTATATTTGTTATGATTGAAAAAATAAATTGAAAACCAAACTTACATGCATGAGAAGAATTCCAGCCACAAAGCTGAGGCCTTGGCAGTAACCGACCTCTGCATCAAGGAGTGAATAGGCCTTCAGAAGATTGAAGAGAGATAACTGACCACGACCAAGAGCATTGGAGAAATATGGATGGTTTGGGTAAGTGCGTCCTGTCAACAGAAATATAGGTAAAATTTGCCTAAATTTAATCTTTAGGGATTACAAAATTTCTTTAGACTTTGGAGACTCCACTCAGAAGAGGTTACAGTGGTGCTATAAAGTTAGAGAACACCACAAGAAAATGAACAAATTTAAATGTGTTCAAGTTCTGCTATGTTATAGATATTTAATTGTGAAATCACGTGATAAAATAGTACATTCAATAAAGCGTGTTTCTCTGGGCAGTGTAGTGTTGTTGTCTACATTCAACACTCAGCATGAATGAATTCACTAACTGTCTAGCACCACTGTACAGAACATGTTTTGAACCTATGTGTTGAACCGGTGTGTTAACTCAGTTGATAAAGTGTCCGTCCACAATTGGGAGGTTGGGATTCAAGCCTCGGCTGCGTCAGACCAAAAGATATTGAAAGATGGGAGTTGCTGCTACCCTGTTTGGCGCTCAAACATTCAAGGGATAGAGCTACATTTATCTGGTGCTGCACAGTGGATGCAGGGCCCACAATTAATTGAGCACAAAGAATTTTCAAAGTATTTTTGTTTCAGGTTTCATTTCGAACAATAAAATATGGATTTTTCTTTCCTTTTTATTTTGTATAGTCGAAAAGATTTCTTTGACTTAGGCAAATATTCAACATATGGAAGGTCCATTTATGCAAGTATAGCTGTAGAATGTTCTAAACCACATCTCCTTACATATAAAACAAAACATGAAATCTAACGCAATGATCTGAGAGAAAAAAAGAAGGGGTATATGCAATGTATTGCAATCCATAATTGATGTATGGAGAATAGGTAAGTAATGTGTACTGAATGTAAATTTTACCCAAGTCAATGAGGATAGCATGTTGGTGTGTTGTGAGTTGTTTTAGAAGCTCTGTGTATGGTTCAGATTCCGGTATCTGAGATGCTCCAGGGACCATTCTTAATAGATGCTGTTCAGATAACATCATCCAAATATCACCTCGTCTCGTCCTCGGTACACCTATAAAGATGGACAAAATTGAAATATAATATCAATGTTCAATTTTTCTGTAGCACTCCATACATCAGCAGTACCTTCAACTTAGAAGAATAGAGTGAAGTTGAATATACAGTGGTGCTAAAAAGTAAGTTAAAACCCCACCAGAAAAAGAACACATTTCAATTGTTCAAGTTCTGCCATGTTTTACATATTCAATTGTGAAGTCGGGTGATAAAATAATACATTCAATACAGTTTGTTTCTCTGGGCTTGCCGAACATTATGTGTCGTCTCCATTCAACACTCAGCACGAAGGTGTGCATTTTCTGTTGGGGTTCACTAACTTTTTAGCACCACTGTACATGTATATCATAGTGACAGGGTAACAGGGTGATTGATAAGACCTCAAAGTGTGGAGTAGGATCTTCCAGGGGAGGGTGGGGTTAGTAACTTTCAAAATAGTACAACACAGAATTTCAAATGTGTTTACTTACTATACAAAAAATCCTTAATGATAATGAATGGAAGGATTGGGATTGGGAATAGACTTCAATTAAATGATGCCACTAAACCAAGTCAAAGGAAAGCGATATGCCTATCCTAAACTTCCTAAAAATATTTCAAAATGCATCATATCACTATCAATACTGAAATGACTACAATGACTTAGGCATACTACATGTACCAACCACCTATAGAAAGCTTGGATGGAGCAGAAATATCTCAAGGAAAAGTTAAATGAAAAATGTATATTGTATAATTTTCAAAGAAATTTTGAAAATAAATGGTTTTGCAATATCAAGAAGTGCTATAAAATCAAACTCCAAACCTTGTCATAAGAGAATAAGTCACAAATATTTTAAAAACCACAATTTTTCACATAGATCATATACAGTTCTGCAGTTTTGTTAACTACGAATTACAAAATGAGAATAAGTGTCTGGTTCTATTTTAATAATGATAATAATTAAACGAGCTTTTACATTGCTCAACTCTAATGGTATTAAACTCTCTGAAGTACTCTGTGATAATGTGGCATAATTTTCTTAGTTGTAGAAGAGTAGCTCTTGTATGCTAAATCACCAAAGATATACATCCCCTTACCTTCTTTGAATAAGGTATTGATTTCATCATAAGGTATGATGGTGTTTGCTCTGTTAGGTATAGCAATGAGTTTATCCCATTGTTTTGTGACCTGTACCAGACATGGTGTGATTTCTTCATAGTCCAACTTCATCTTCTTCTCAATCACTGCATCTTGGCGAGCTGGTATTGTTAAAAGATAATGTCAAATGATAATAAACAGATTAAAAGAAAGCAACCATCATAAACATCCAGTAAAATTCTATGCATCTAATAGGTTAAAATTTCTGAGATTATTCAAATATTAGGGTTGGACAGTATGAGTTTAATAAGCAATTGATACATTTCATTGTAAATATACATTCCAGTTGCAGAACTAGCCAGATTAGAAACAGTTATTTGGACAGGCTCTCCTTTGTGCACAAACAATATGTCCTGCGAAATGAAATAGCATCCTACCTGGCTACATCCGCTACTGAATTCTGTTATAATACAAATTCCCTGATCTATCAAATATCATTTCGATTCTGTATTACTATTGATCACTGAATTCTAAATCCAATATGCTTTCAAAATGGACATTACAATTCCTGTAGGTTCAGAAACTTTGAATGCCTAATTCAAAACTTGATTCATAGACATATGACTGACCTTGCAATCTCTGTATCCATACGATTAAGTATAATCTGAAATTGCATCTAACCCACCCAGCAAGATCCATCACAGAATTCTTTCACAAAACAAAATCCATGCTCTATCAGATATGCTTAATTAAAAACTGAATTCATAGACATAAGACTGACCTTGTATTCTCTTGTTTTCTTTATCCATACGATTGAGTATAATCTGTTCCCTAATGGCTCGTTGCCAGAGCGCCCTCACTGCTAGTCTGGAGGTGAATCTCTTGACGACAGGACTAGATTTAGATTCCTTCTTTTCCTCATTGTCTTCCTCTTCCTCCTCGAACACACTCTCGCTCTGGTCTGGAAAACCTGGGCAGATTCAGTAGAGAGCATTAGAAAAAGGTATGCCATATTTACCTTACATTCTTCTCTGATTTGGGAAAATTTCACGATATATCAAGAAAACACATTACACAAGTAAAATATGTTTCCTCAAAACTTTCCAATAGTTACCATCTTCTATGATTCATTATCATAAACATCATTATCACGGTCATCAGCAGCAGCAGGAGCAATATCAGTATTCAAAATTATCATAAAATTTGTGCTGTTGTGATCGTTTGAGAAAATCTCTAATGTCATTCTTTTTTTAAAAAAACTTCAATTTAAAAAAGCATGTCTCCATATGTATATTAAACATTAAACTGTCTTCACATCAATTTTTACCTTGCCTGTGAATTGAAGATGACTATAAATCATCTTCATATCATCTATATAGCCTTCTCTTTGTGTTAAATCTGGATTTCTGGATTTATATTAGTATCCATTCATTTTCAGTGACCAGACTTTTATTTATGATTGCAATGAAAGATGAGAATTATCTTTGCCTGGCTAGCAGAAAGGGCTTCGTTTAAATGCGCTCTGTTCAAAATGTTCAGTGCACCAGAGAGTTTATACTCTCCTGCCTGACCCTAATAAATGGGATTTGACACATGTATACATCCTAATATCAAACTGCCAGCCAGACGAAGATGCACCATATATTCTGTGATTTGGAATTGATGGGAAAATTGGCAATTGTTCAGTTTCACAATTTCCTTGATGTTTAATATAATGTATAAAGACATACTAATTTGTCATTTAAACTTTTGTGAGGAATGACACAGAATCTACCAATAAATAAAAAAATAAATAAACATAACCACCATAGTAAATCACTTTAAAGATTAAGAGAACTGATCAAGAAAGTGAACTTACGAGGTGGTGCCTTGCTCTCACTCATCGGTGTCACAACTCGGTTGAAGATTGCCTGACGCCATGAGGTACGGGTGCTAGAGGTCATCAATGGGGTACGGGGGCTATGTCCTGGGGAGCTCAGAAGATGTGCTCTTCCACCTACACTCATTGCCCTACAAGAAGGATAAATTAACAAAGATTAATTAAAATTTAATGAAATAAACTCAATACTTTTCTAATTCAACTGTCAAAATTGAAGGTAGAAATAGTTATTGACTTTATTATTTGAGGATACATAATTTTGAGTTCTGTAAATTTACGATGACTTCAAAGGACAGAAACTGAATAATTCTTATATTAAGTCTGTAAAACAAGGATCAAACACATGTCTTCAGACAATTATTCATGTAATAGTTGATATCGGTTAAATGGCATGACAATCTATTTGCAAGTGCACATTTGTTTTTTTGTTTTTTTTCTTTTGCTAACAAAGACGTTAGTCAAACTGGATAGAAAGTAAGTAAATTAAATGATATCTAGATCAATTATGTTTCAAATAGATATCACAAAATTTTCATTCATACTTACATGTATGTCATAAATGTGATGGATAAATATGCTGACATCATTCAGTCACTATTATCCCTACGTTTTATTAATGATATGTCATAATTTTCCTTTTCACTCACAAGAATCATCTATATCAAAGCTATCTTCCATATCAGAGCAAGATATCATTTGGTGATTGGGCATAAAAAGATTAAGGCCATGTCTTATGCATCTGAAAGAGTAAAAGTTTCTTAATCTAAAACAAAATAATATCCCAATCTACCTGATCAGGGGTGGCTTCTGCTTAGGGGCTCTGAGGGCTTTGAACTGATCCCCTTCAAACTGAAACGTGGCCCTTGGTGAGGTGGGCGTGGTCGGGGTGAGGGGCGTGTCTCCTAACGTCCTACTCCTCTGCCTCATCGGTAACGGGGTGATAACGGAAGACTGTCCAGCATCGGCTGATTGCTGCTTGGTAGGGTGATGGGGATGATTCGGGTTATGAGGGTGGGGCTGGGGGTGATGGGAGGGGTGGGGTGGGGGCCTCCTCCCCTCTGGAATATCTGTATTCTCACCGGAGGTGGTAGAAGAAGCAGTAGAAGTGGTAGAAGTGGTTGACGAGGGGCTGGTTAGGGGTGATACAAGGTTGGGTAGAGGGGGTGGGGTGGCGCAAGGGGAACCAGTAGGTGACTCCTGGAATACAGAGGAAAGATAGAATATGGTTAACTTTCTGAAAGCCAATTCTCCTTGAACATACAGTATAAATGTGTCGTGGTCTAGAGGTTTTGACTCTCATCTTTCAAAACAGATTATTGTGTGGGTTCGAAGCAAGAAATGTATCAACATTATGCTGCACACAGGCGAGGTGAATGGGCAATCGGTATTCCTTGAATGCACTGAACGCTACTAATGACGCGGCAACTAGAGCTAAAGCTGGGTAATAAGATGTGCTTTGTATTCCCTAAAAGAAATGCTATACATTTCTATTTATTTGTGATTACATTTTTTTATCGATTGCTTTAATTGATTTGGAAATAAAGTTTACCTAAAAGTTTATATAAATCCAGCTATTCCTTCAAAAATGAAATAGAGGTAAAGCTACAGAAACTATTATTCAGTCAAATATCAATATCTGTCGTTTAAAAATGATTTGAATTCTTTAATACTATGTTGTCTCTCTGTTGTAGTTTATTTGTCAGACTGGATGTTGAAAATAGTTTTCTTATTTCTGTTTATCACTGTTTGATTGTCCCACTTACCTCTCTCCCATTTTGTAGGACAAGCCTGTCAGGACCAGGACTACTTCGATGTTTGTTCTGAAGGACAAAATAAAAGCAGTAAACAGGTTTGATTTTTAATATCAGGTTCTGGCAAATGACTGAAGATAAATGGAAATTTAAAACTTTAAATCAAATTAGATTTGGTAACAAATTCAAGGTCAATATGAATGAGATTGGAGTCTATGAATGAAAACAGAAACATTGAACAACATGATAATGAAATATGGCAAACGGCATCGTAATAAGGGAAATTTCCCTCCTATGGTATTTTTATATCCATCATAATTTGCAAAAGAGACCCTGTATTTGAAACACAAAATAAGGATATGGCAGAGCTGCAAATGTGAATAAAAATATTGCTTTTTATCTCATTTTCAAGCCAAAATCCTATTTTTTTTTTCAAAAAAAATTGAAAAAAAAAACATACCAAAAATCATCATTCTTACAAGATCAAAAATCCTATTTCTAATGAAAAAAAATCTTATTTAGTGTTACTTTACCCTAAAAAATCATACTAACTAGGATGAAATCCTACTAATTGTCAGCTCTGAAATGACCCCCCCCCCATACTGTGTGAAAAAATTCATAGTCAGAATATTATACATACAAATTCTGCTCTAAAACCTTTGAGTTAATGAGATTTTTTACGGGTGAATTATCAAGAAAAAGAAATTATTAAAGGTACTATTCTAAAATCATACATTACTGATATAAATTGAATGACAAAATATGAGCCAACTGACTAATGAATTTGTTGTGCCAAATGAACTATTTTATTAATCAAAATAATCATGGTCTGGTTGGCATCTTGCCATTAGTATATAATGCTCAGACATCAAAACAAGGACATTATCTGTGCTCATATAATTAACAGTAACAAATAAATAATACAAAACGCATTATATTTTGAAAATATGCATTTTTTGCATGTAACGCCACAGATCTCAAAAACTATTTCATTGAATGCTATCTATCATGGCTCTTCTCTTCAGAACCATTTTTCAAGTAATGTTTGTACTTGATGTCCCCAACTATTGGGAAATAATTTTATGAATTGGATGTCATTATACTGACAGACATTATAAAGATTAACAATTAATTTCTCATAAAGGGGGGGGGGGAGTTCACAGTTGATTAATAAATACTAAATTAGATCATCTAATAAAAGCAAGAAGCAATTACAAATCATACTATAACAAACTTAAAGCCAAGTGATCATTATCTGTGTCCCTTGCACTCTAAATTCCAAGGATTTAACATAAATCCAGATTGGCTGTGAATGGTAACCAGCCAAATTTTGGATTAATTTTTTATCTTTAGGATTAACTTTTAAATCTCAAATGATATAAATTCATATCTTTTAACTTTCTGTTTAAATCTTAATGGTTTAAATCTTAATCTAATATTCAGCTGGTCACTATTCACAGCCAATCTGGATTTATTTTCAATCCTTGGAATTTAGAGTGTACATGAACATGATTATTACATTGTGGAGGTGCCGTGGCCCGAGTGGTCTAAGGCGCCTGGCTATACATGAAAAAGTCCGGGGTTCGATCCCCGGCCGCAGCAGCTATGCCCGTGAGCAAGACATTTAATCTAAAATGCTCTTTTTCCTTGCTTTCAAATAAATGGAAATGCTATATGCATTATTGATAACTAGGTGTGAACTTGTTTTTAAAAAAATTATTAAATTGTTCAAATGATTGAGACACTACGACAAAACCAAGACTATGCTTCATTCATATAGACATGATGCCAACCTTGAAGTAGTGTATAAGCATAGACTCAAATTCATCAAATAGACACAAGTAGACTCAAAATTTACAAATTATACCATGTCTATGTTAGAGACTACACTGAAGTCTGGTTTAACCATAGTCTAACTCTGTGCTCAAATTACGGGAAGCAAAATGTGTCAAAATTTATATTACATATTACATCTAATGTGCTCTTTTCTTGATTCTTCAACTTACTTATCAATCACTCCCATGCTATTAAGAATTATTTTGAATCAAATGAGTCTATGAGTATGAGCCGATACATTGGATCTCTTATTATTTCAGACTTATCACTGTGCACTATGTGAAAAACCAAGGGTATACATGTACGCCTACTAAACCTAAAGCGTGAATAATACTTTTGTGGCTTAAACACATCAAGTCCATAAATAGCATCCAATACCACAATTAAGCTGACCATGAATTTTACTGGCTATTCCTCAGCTGTCTAAATGCTGTATTATTTGTGTAACATGATCCATTTTTCAACTGACAGTGAACAGGAAGAAAGGGAGGGTTGGTGGGTCAAAATGGAGGGGGGTGGGGAAGATGTGCCCCCCTCGCTCCCCCCCCAAAAAAAAATTTTCACTGTGTTCATATTCAGTAACTGTAATGGTCGAAAGTTATTTAAAAAGATATAATCTTTTATTTTTTTAAATGACAATTCATTCACACCCATCTCGGCTTCTCAGACACAGACACCGAGCAGAGAAGCAACACAGACAAAAAGTAGTCCCCTCACACAGTAACAATGCATCATCCCTATGCATGCAAACAGTCAGTAAGCAAATGGCCACCATCTTCTCTTCTCATCCCAATTTTGTTTCCGTCTACTCACCCCCCCCCCCTCCCCTCCAGGAAGAGGGTTTCAAGAAGCATTGGAATTGAAGGATACATGGAAATACATTAAGTGAAAGGATCCTCCTCTGTATGGAGTGTGATGTAATAACCTGTAACTTAAACACATTCTCCTTCGATCCATCTCATTCATTGATGCCATCCATTCTCTAAATGTTAACGATTGTTGGACACTGTACGGTTTCAGGATGCACTGAAGAAGTTAATTTTGAACATTCCTCACCATCCACAACAAACACACGCACAAACACACACCCATCATGTTCCATTACAGTGGTAAAAGCTTTCACCATTGAAATATTCCAAATATCTACATACACTCACATGGATTGATACTCCAGATAAATGGTATTACAATTTTACATATTCACTTTTAAGAACCAGAAGGTAACTCTACTTCATCAAATGTACATAAATGCTCTTTCGTTTGAATATCGATCTAAAATATGAATGCTAAACGGTTGTATTAATTCAGTGTTCCTTCAGCAAAATTTTTTTAGCATATCATCAATCACTTGAAAGGAAATCTAGAGAGCAACAATTATTACAAAATAAATATCATAATTGTCTAAATAACTTTCTCCTTTGATTTGTTGAATATATTTTAGTTTACCTGCTCTTTAAGGAATTTTGTTCACAACTACTTATGTGTTGTGGTGTGATATTAATGAAAATGAATAAATTACATACAATGCTAATCCAGAGAAATCATTGTGATCAGCCTCTGAAAACCACTTCTCTTTGTTTTTATGTAACACTACACTATGCAATGAACTAAACAAGTGGAATGCCTCTGGCCGTCTCACCTGCATCACGCGATTCAACATAGCAGCAGTGCTGACTTTGAAAACTACTTTAACTCGCACAAGATGTTCAGTGATACTTGGTTACTCTTATTTCCACGTTTTATGAACTAGACCAATACACTTATAGAGATAGGATGGTAATTCAACAAATACCCCCAATGAGGCCAAAATTCATTGACCTCACATGACCTTTGACCTTGATCATGTGACCTGAAACTTGCACAGGATATTCAGTGATACTTGATTACTCTTATGTCCAAGTTTCAAAAGTCAGATCAATAAACTTGTAAAGTTATGATGGTAATTCAACAGATACCCCCATTATGGCCAAAGTTCATTGACCTTTGACCTTGGTCATGTGACCTAAAATGCGCACAGGATGTTCAGTGATACGTCCAAGTTTAATGAACTAGGTCCATATATTTTATTTATGATGACATTTCAAAAACTTAACCTCAGGTTAAGATTTTGATGTTGATTCCCCCAACATGGTCTAAGTTCATTGACCCTAAATGACCTTTGACCTTGGTCATGTGACATGAAACTCTAATATGATGTTCAGTATTAAATACTTGATTGACTTTATAGCCAAGTTTCATGAACTAGGTCCATATACTTTCTAAGTTATGAGGTCATTTCAAAAACTTAACCTTAGGTTAAGATTTGATGTTGACGCCCCCGCCGGAAAAGCAGCGCCTATAGTCTCACTCTGCTATGCAGGTGAGACAAAAAAACAAAGTTACTTGATAGCTGAAAGTTACCTGAATTTACAGTCACTGAATTACCAATATTTGTGTACGTTTTATGAAGTAACATGTATCATAATTGGGTTACTTACTACATACAGCAAAACCTAACGGTTGGCAGCCCTGCCCGAGTTATACTCATTCACCAAAACTGATAATGTACACCACCACAAAAAATTGTGTCATTACATGCAGATAAATCAATCATGATTTCAATCTAGAAACTGGCCTCAGGGCAAGAAGAACACTGTCACAACTGTTTCTCAATGCTTGCTATATATATATATACATTTTAACCCCCCCCCCCCCACACACACACAGTATCATTCATTTTGCAATAAAGAAAATCTTAAAGAGACACTTATGAAAGGTCAACCTATGAAAACAGGATTGCACAAAAAAATAAAGAACAAGAATAGATGGAATATCCCACGAACATTGCAGGCATGTAATAAATGTATGCCCATCTATTCTTGTGCAATACCATCATAAGCTGTCAAATAGGTAATGAAATGAAAAAAATACAGCGCAAGGATGATGAGAATGATGTTGATGATGATGACGAGGACAACGATGGTGGAGGTGGTGGTGGTGGTGATGGAAATGGTGAATGGTGATGATGATGATTATGATGATGATTATGATGATGAAGATGATGATGAAGATGACGATATTTAATGGTGAAGACTTCTAACACTTCCCTTACGTTTGCCCAATACTGTTACTTGTAGATCAATAAATTGAAAGGTCATGCCTCAAAAGCCTGAAGGATGTTAGATGCAATCAAAATCAAGTGCTTCCAGGCCCCTTTCCATCTAAGAGTATACATGTATCCTAGCCTATGAATTATAAAAAAAAACGCTGCTCTTGTATTAGATTCTCTCTTCATTTCTTGCAAACCAATCTGAAATTACAGCCATTTGTCCATATTAACGAGTAAGAGGAGACAGAAGAAAAAGAAGAAAAAGGAGGATAAGGTGGAGAAGAATTACCAAAAAAAATCAAATCTGAGGAAGAAGCAGTTAAAGAGAAGAAGACAAATACGAAGGAGATGAAGGATGAGGATGTCGAGAAGAAGAAAGAGAAAGAAAATGAGAAAGAGGAGGAAGATTGGCGAAAATATTTATAAAGTAAAAAGAATAACAGCTTCTTAGGTCCTTCACCCAAAGATAGTTTATCTTTCTATCCAGCCCCTTTTGAATGTTGTTTTTACAACCCCGGAGATCCAACGCAAAGATCACTGCACTGGGGATGATCATTCTGTATTACGACATCAAAGGTATACTGGCATGAGTAAGCACATCTCTCAAGACATTGATTGTCAAATGACGTTATCTGTTTACGCTGCTGCATACGCAAGCAATAGTAGCCAATCAGATGTATCTAATGTGATCTATTCTTGTGATTTTTGGAGACCACTCATCTCATCCAAAGTTTTAAAGGTTTGGTAAGGGCAAGGATTCTAAGAGGTAAATCAAACATTTCTCTTTTTTCACAATGTATTATTTACTTTTACATTTTCAAAAAATAAAATAATAAATGAAAAATTACATTTTTATTCCCTTTAAAATGAGTGAAAATCAAGAAGAAAAAGCAGAGATACAAATCAACTGTTAGATTTGATATATATATATCTGTCACTCTTGTTATTAATAATATTCAATAATCTGTGCCTAATCATCTTGAAAATTAATTAACATTCAATAAATCATTCCATAATTAGGACACAGTTGTTTTCTAATGCTTTTATTATGTTGCTTTATATCTCTTTAAGGGCTGACAGCATATCAATCAAACAGCTTATTTTATATTTCTACACATGTATCTAGTTACTTCCTTTATTTCAATTCACATCACAAAACCGTTATTGATGTAAGGTGGAATTCTGGGTGAACAAAACACCTCCAATGGATGATGGAACCTTTAAAATCTGACCTAAAATTGGTTATATACCTGCGAGCACACGCACAGATGCTGCATAAACGTAAGACTAGGAGCAGGGGTAAGTGTCCAAGGGTGGAACACCATTCCTAATGCAAATGTACCCCACGGCGTTGCTTTTAAGGGTAACATTGGTTGTTTACCATCAGGAAATCAAAGCACCATCAATAATTCATACTTTCTCCCGTCCAAGACTTCCAACCTATTGGAGGTTTTTGTTCGTCTTCAGTACAATACAGTTGAGAGCTTGTGGCACAAGTGATTTTTGCCATTGCACAATTTGCATAATCATAGTACAGTATTTTCATTGAAAAGTGTACACTGAAAAACTCTGTGTTTTTCATCTTATCTTTTCTGCCTCCAATTATTCATTTTGCCTTTAAGTGAAATTTGCCATCTAGTTAAAAGCTTTTAAAACATTTCTCTATACTTGGAATGAAATCTACAAAATCTGATTCACAACCTTTTCTTCCAAAAGTCAACATAGAAGGCAACATTTCAAAACCTTATGAACAGTGATGTCAGACATCATGAATAATAAACAGACCATAATTCAATTTTTAGAGCCTAATTTATCAAAATCCACTTTGATTCTTGAATATTTCCTGTTTTGAAAAATAAAGTCTTCAAATGGTTAGAGTCCCTGCAGAAAAAAATCACCTGGTCCAATATACACAAGCCTAGCACCTGATCATACAATTAATTTATAAGATAATAAACATCAATTAAAAATCAACCATACCATCAATCACTAACATTTGTGTTCTAGGGCTCTTAATGTACACACTCAACCTAAAAAGAAAATAATTCTTAAAAATGATTAAATTCATTTGTCACTAAAATAAAGTCAAAGAAATATGGTAACCACTCAAATCTTAAGGTGCCATTATACCATAGAGTGGGCGTTTCTGTAGGAAGAAAAGGAGGGTAACTCTAAGAGTCATGTGACCACAAGGGCCATGTGACCTTTAATAGCAGGTGTGTTGGTGGTTGGGTTCTCTATTAGAATTAATAACAAACATTGATTGCTACTCACTCTAGTTAGGAGGTTCTCAAAGGAACTAGTCAGAGACTTCTTGGCTTTCTTCAAAGATTCCAGCTTGGATGTGGTTGGTCTATTGGAATCTGACTTGTACACTTCCTGTGAAATTGGAAAAAAAAATGTGTACAAGTCCATGAAGGAGCAAAAAATGTAGTTATTTGCAGAAAAAGGGGTTGAAATCTTGTGCTCATGTGTTTTAATTTTATATTACATTTATATTTTACTCTGGAGTGATGATCTCATTCAAATATTGTGATCTAAAAATCAACAACGTAAAAATATAGAAACTTTCTATGAAAATAAAAGTTAAATTGTACATTCCATACCATTTCATTTATAACACAACAGTGACATCACCCACCAATTAATTAATCAAAGCATTAAATAGATAAAAAATGAACAAATGAATGAATTATTCAATTCAATTCTTTTATCTCATTTCCATTCAAAACATAATACAAACTAATATAAAGCAATACAAATCAAGTACAATTTTATAGGGCATTCTTACTTCGTAATTTAACAGAAAAAAAAAGTATAAAACAGAAAAAAAACAGTATGATATAGGGCATAAATGGAAATTATTAAACAAGCCCAGAAGTAACATACATACTGTCTGCAATTTTTTTTTTAAATGAATGAATGTAAAGAGACTTTAAACATTATTATATCATTGATATGTCAGCATAGACAAATCTAAAATCTGCAATCATCATAGATCTGCTTTGACCACTCCATCTATACTAACCACACCCCTAGATCAAATTTGTTTGATCATATATTTGATATGGGTGTCACAAACAGGGTTCATATTTCCATCAAAATACTGCATCATCACGACAGTCCATTTAGCGACCAGTCCTTCAAATCCTTCTCATAAGCAATCTCTTTGCATGATGTATATTGATAGGATGATATGGGTGATGCTGTGATGGTTACACAGACCCATCAAAATATCATAAGATATAACCATATTGCAAAATATCATACGATATAACCACATTTCAAATTAAATTTTCAAACTGGTTTCCAACACCACTTATGATCTCTTCAAAGAACACTTTCAGCATTCACATTGGACATTAAACTGGTTTCCACTAAACTAGTTTGAAAATGTCAACGAGAATAGGGTCCTAGTTTTACAAGCACAAGAAAATCTAACCCTTGTAACATCTAACTAAACTTAAATGGCCCCCATCTCAACAGCCACCACTACCTACCACCACCATCATTCATTGGTCAAACACTTCAATCAAAGCATCATTGCATCCATCATCGTTAATACCAACATTACCATCATATAACACACCACCATCACTATTTGTACGTATATGTGGGCGCGCCGTGGTCTAGTGGTTCTGACTCTTGTCTTTCAAACAGAGGATCACAGATTCAAATCCTAGCCACAGAGTGTTTTCCTCCAGCAAGAAATTTATCGACATTGTGCTGCACTTGACCCAGGTGAGGTGAATGAGTACCTGGCAGGAGTAATTCCTTGCATGCACTGAGCACCGGTGATGGTAGCTTGAGCGATAGCCGGGGTAATAATGGCGTGCGCTTTATATCCTCAGGCAAAAAGCGCTATATATAAATCCAGATGCTATTATTATTATTATTATTTTAACACACCACTCATTCATTTCTTCATTATATCATACCTTTTGTTTGATTTCATCACTAATATGAGTATGGTTCTGTTGTTGTTGTTCACACACTTTCATTAGAAACATCATGGCAAGGTGGTTCTGCTCCTGCTGGCTTGAAACTTGACAATTCTATTATGACAAATGCACAAGTAACAAACAAATGAATGAACAATGATGATTCATTGGTGCTAGATTCATAAGCAAGCACTTAAACTTCTACACTCAATTACGAAAGGATTTCCCTATAAAGCAATTTGATGAATAGCATAACAATGAATCAACCATTCAAGGATTGGATTCCATAATGAATATGATTTTGACATTGTGCCATTAATGATGAAAACTGAGCAGTAATTATGTATGTGCAATGTAGAGGAAGCCTTGGCCCCATTTGAATAATCCGACATATTTGATATTGAAAAAAAACCTGTTCAGAATAATGCCTTCAAAAGATTTTTTTGTCAAATCTACACAGTAAAAATACTATTCATGATTTGACTGAAAGCCATGAAACTACATGAACCTTACAGTAGTTGTTTTACAGCCATGCCTTAACAATTTTTAAGGATTAAATATCAAAATAATAAAAAATGAAGTTTCTTGTTTAAACTGTTTAAACAACTACTGTAGGTTTATATTAGTAAACAGCATTGCATAAAAATGTATATAGCATATTTACTGTGTAAATGGATGCTTTAATGTAATTTTCTAGTCAGTTGAAACATATACTTTTTACTGGGCATTTGTTTTCCTTTGTTCTTAGACATGATTTATTCCAATCAACCCAAGTGTTTTTTATCATTATAATCAGTGTTGTTCAAAACTAATCACTTATTACATTACACATCCTGTTATAATGTATCAATATTAAGCAAGACTGTACATGTATTAATTTTGGAAAAGAATATGTTCAAATGTATGATCTACTTGTATTTTATTTGGTACAAGAAATCTTGTATACATGTAAGTATAAGCAACAAAAAAAACATACAGGAATTGAATAAATTCAAAATAATAGATTTCCTTTAAAAGAGATATCTCATTTTTCAGTTTCAATAATGGATATACAAAAAATTGAAACATTCATTATCTGATCATATCAATAGAAAGAACATCGTCCCTAATATTAATCTCTAATAATGAACACACTAGAATCAAGTACAATATCAGGAAAAATGTGGAGTACTCACTAAATAAAATTCAATGGAAGTTTAAAATAGGAAGAAACAATGCAATGAAACCATGTGATTAAACGCTCTTCCGGAACAATTTTTCCATTTGGGTTTTGATTTTTATAATTTTTGATTTATTGATAATAATCTGCTTTAATGAAGTGATTAGTGTTTTAACTATGGGAGAGTAAGACAAGCTGAAAATAGTACAAACTGGATTTACCCTAAGTTACTATGTAAGAATTTTTTTTATACTTGTCTAGACTCTATCCTAAATAATCAATCTTTTACCCAACTGATCCAACTATCAAAATACAAGTATTTCATAAGAAGTGAATGGAATTCATCATATCCAGGCACCTAACAAAAAAGATGGTTTTGATTTAAAGAGGAGAGTAGCTGATTATTAGTTGTTTTTCAATATTTCTGTAAATCCTTGACATGTTCCCACCTTTATAAACAAACTTTAATTACTTTTGGTATCTGGTTTTAATATATATTCATTTATTCAAAGGTTTCCTATTTAGGTGCACCACTCAGCCATAAGGCGGGATGTATATGGGTCAGTAAACATCAAGGGTTCCAGTATTTACACTGCATGCATAATCCAACAACTAAATTTATTTCTGGATTTCTTTCTCTGCTCTATTTTGTTTTCCTGTGGCATTTAAAGTTTTAAAGTCACAAGGTAAAATGAATATGACTGTTGAAAAAGACATTAATCAATTGCATTGCTTTTACATTCTCTTGATTTCCTGTACTCTCCTCATAGGCGGCGGAAGCAGGGGGGACGTGTCCCCCCCTAAATTGACATTGCATGTCAATTTAGTGGGGGGCTTGTCCAATTTTGTACCTGTGTCCATCTCAAAATTTCAGGTGGACTCCCCCTAAATTTTTTGGCTTCCACCGCCAATGATTCTCCTTCAACCTCAAAGGTGTACTCCAGGCTGGAAATAATTTGATTTGAACAGATGAAGAAAAATCAGACAAAAAAATGGATCATCATCAGAAAATGCATAACAAATTTGTGACATTTCAAAATTTGCATTATTTCAGTGAAACGGTTCTCTGCACATCTTCGTGAATATTCAATGAGAAAACTGATGATGTCATATCCCCACTTTTTTTTTGTATTTTAATATATGAAATTATGTTTATTTGATTTTTCCCCCAAGAACTAAAGAAAGTTGGATTGAGAACTGATTTAATGCATTCGATATTAATTTTTTTCAGAAGGGAGATGTATCATTTACACTTGCATGAAAAATTATGATTTCATGTAATAACATAAGAAAAGAAAGTGGGTATGTAAAATCATCAGCTCACCTAATGAATATCCATGACGATGTGTATATAACTGTTTTCACAAAATATTTCTTAACTTTAAAATTTAATAACTTTGTTGTTTGTTATCAGATACTGATGAAATATTCAGCATTTTGCTCAGTGAAGTTTACTTTTACTTACTTTCTTCCCCTTTAAATGCATGTTCTTCATTCTTATTACATACATTTTTGATGTTTTAAAATTGGACTTACTCTCATCTGCAGTGCAAATGTATTTGAAGAAGACACTCCCAAGGCTGATATTTGTTGCTGAAGACGAGTCCAAACCAGCTCTTCATTTAGACCTAAGATGACCCCCAAAAGAAAACAAAACAAGGGAATTGAAAAGATTATGCTTTGATGGATGAGATGATTAAATGGCTAGAGGTTCATTCTCATTTTAATTCATATTAAAGAATAGATGAACTTTATTCAATTCCTCTCAAGCTGTGGGTCCATTAAAGAGGAAAAGATGGTTGAATTTTTTTTCAAGAAAAAAAATCCTATGCAAATTTATAAACCTGAAAAACTTACCATCAACTTTGCATCCATCAAATTCACAAATTGTCTTTTAATTTCCATCCACTCGGGATTAAAAACTTGTTTGAAGTTGATGTTACTTTCCAGGAGGTTATACAACATGGGGGTAAAAAGGACATAAAAGACATTTATCATTATTCAATTGAACTTATGTTTCACTTTGTTTGATTTTTTTTGTGTGTTTCGTGTATGATGCAATCGATTCACTCATTTGCATATCGACCAGGAAACGCATAAAATATTAGCAAATTTAGAAGATGAGGCTTAATTTCATTTTGCTGCCTTGATGATAATGAAAATTGATCCAACACCAACACTAAAACTAAATTTGAAAAATCCCAGTGTGGTACAAAGAAAATCAAATGTATCACATCCAATATAAATACATGCTCAACTGATTAATTGTCCAAGTTTATTTTGAGAAGGTTAGGCCATAGCATAAAGAGAGAGTGACAAAAAAATGAACAACAATTTAAAGGTCAGCTTGTTTGTTTCGGTTGATCAAAACTCATTTCCTCATCAGAGTTTCGCTTTGAAATTATCTGGAGTTCACGACCGGCCAAGCATCTCTGAGCTTAATAAAATCATCCATTTTCTACCATGAAACTAAATGACAAAAATCTTACCAAGATATTCCACTCATAGTGAAATAAAACTAAACCAAGTGGATTGACCAAATTACTGAAATTTAAAATACATTTTCGGAAGGTAAAAAAACACCTTTTAAAGTTGTTATTGTGACATAAAGATGATTTGCAAACATGACAACAGATGATTAAGATTTCAAAGTTGTGCATTAGTTGATCAATTGCATTTTCTTTTCTTTTTTTCAAATCAAGATTGTGGTGTTTATGACTTAATTCTCTGTAAAAAAAAGACTAATTACTTTGATACATAAACCAATGACTAGTCAGTTCAAAGAGTTGTGTATAAGGACCTTTATTGGCCCCTAATCAAATCTTCTCTGCTCTCCAACCTATTTTTTCCCTGTTTTCATTTCCCAACTCTCCTCACACCCCCCCCCCCCCCTTCTTCTCATTATCCCCTTCTCCTTCTCTTTATCATTTTTTCTATACCACTGATTTCTTTTTCAGCCTGTTTTCCCTTTCCTATCCATTTCCCTTCATTCACTATACTTTTCTCTTTGTCACTTATTTATTTATATTTATATTTTAAAATCCTCACCCTTATTCCCATTCATTTCCCACCTCTTTTCTCTTTTCTGGCTCCACCCTTTTGGCTTCCATCCCTTTCTTTCTCCTCTTTGAACATCTCCATCTTTCATATTTTCCTTTTTCTTTCAACTATCTTCTCCTCCCTTCTCAAATAAATTCCTCAAATCTACAGCTCAATTCCAAAGGACTTATATTTGTTAAATCCTATATGTATGTATTGTAGTAAAAGGTTGCTTCTTCATGATGCAGTCCAAGCAGACAGTATTCAACACAAAGATCCGCAGGACGTGTCAAACTCGCCCTTTTTGTTTCAGTATAAATGCGATCACATTGCCGTGTTGAGCACAGCTCGCACGTCAAACCCCTGAGCCAAGTCACTTTGTAAACACGGTGTCTGTATTGTGTAATGAATAGGACAGTTTGATCCCAGCCTGGCATTAAGAAATGGTTCACATTACAAATACCGCTTCTTATCTATAGATGTCTTGTCATTCTGACAGGGAAAAGCATGTTCCGCCTGTTGTTGGGCTCATGATATACCAAGGAGCTTCAAACTGTTTAAAGCTCCTTGGATGTACCTACCGTTAAATTAAATATAAATTCATTGTGTAGTGGTAACAAATAGGCAAATAACTTATACCTGAGACAATATTTATTAAAATAGGACCCTAATCAATCTCATAAGCTTATAACATGCTTTTTATTGCTTATTTGTCGGTAAGTACAACTGAACCAAGCTAGCAAGGGCCGTCCAGCTCTGTGCGCATAATATGAGCTCCCACAAGTCAATGATCGTTACATTTAGACAAAGAATTATCTGAAGTGTAAGTGAATAATTTTTCATAATCAACAAGTTCATATTACATGGTAAATTCTCTCTTTGGAAAGAAATATTGTTATATATAAGAATTGTAAGAGCAATTACATTCATTTTATTTAGTTATTTTCTCTTTTAGGTTATTCATAGCATAGAATGATTAAGAACATTCCAGAATGTCTCACTAAAGCTTTGCTAGGCATGTTCCTTAATAGGCTGAGGAATTTTGTTACTTCTGAATAGAGATTGCTACACAATAAGATTCCCAGTGGTAGTGGAAATGAACAATAGCATTAGCGATGTTGTTTACAATTGTTAATTTCACTGAGGTCATTCAAGAGTCTTTTAGAATTTGATTACTCCAGAAAGAAGGAGAATGTTCTTTGTGTAGACAATACTAGAAGCTTCTAGAATAGTGAATAATTTGTATATAAGCTGGCAGTTTCTTCAGGGAGATCATCACATCACATCATATCAGATCAGAACTTAGAGTTTCACACCAGACTTTATGTCAGAGAAGAGTTTATTTCCACCTGGAATATTTATCTTCTGTGGAATTATTTGCACGTCATCAATGCACTGTTTGCAGTTACTTTGAGAGAGGAATTCTCAGTTCTCATCGAGATCAACAACCTGTTTTAATGAATGCTTTTCAACCCATGGATTGCTGAAATTGACTGTTAATCATCATCAACATCTTCACATACATTTCAACTCGTTACAGTGACTCTTGTTATTCATTGTGCTTCAACATCAGTTTCATCATCGCCATCATTTTAAACTTTAATTTAAGGGATTTTCGCCCAGCCAACTTCGATTTTATCTGGATCATAACTTTGTATTAAAACCAGCACTTCAAGAGATGTAAGATATTTTGTTTGATTTTTTTTTTATTAATTTACATACATATTTCCTGTAATTAAAAAAAAATCAAATTTAAAACTAAATTGTCATTGTTATTTGTTGCAGTATTGTAACAATATATTTCTCAAATTATAAGCGAAATTGAATGATGAAAATTGATAATTACACAGATTTAGATGTGAAAGCTCTGATGTCTGTTTACATGATTTACTTCATTATCAGTGAATTCTAAAGTTGCCCATAGTTAAGTGTATTAAACACCAATGTGAAAGCTCTCTGAGGTGTCTTTACATGATTTACTTCATTATCAGTGAATTCTAAAGTTGCCCACAGTTAAGTGTATTAAACACCAATGTGAAAGCCCTCTGAGGTCTCTTTACATGATTTACTTCATTAACAGTGAATTCTAAAGTTGCCCATAGTTAAGTGTATTAAACACCAATGTGAAAGCTCTCTGAGGTCTCTTTACATGATTTACTTCATTACCAGTGAATTCTAAAGTTGCACATAGTTGTATTAAAGACCAATGTGAAAGCTCTCTGAGGTCTCTTTACATGATTTACTTCATTATCAGTGAATTCTAAAGTTGCCCATAGTTAAGTGTATTAAACACCAATGTGAAAGCTCTCTGAGGTCTCTTTACATGATTTACTTCATTATCAGTGAATTCTAAAGTTGCCCACAGTTAAGTGTATTAAACACCAATGTGAAAGCTCTCTGAGGTCTCTTTACATGATTTACTTCATTATCAGTGAATCCTAAAGTTGCCCATAGTTAAAGTTAAGTGTATTAAACACCAATGTGAAAGCTCTCTGAGGTCTCTTTACATGATTTACTTCATCAGTGGATTACAAGATTAAAACTAATTGATGACTTCCTTGGTGTGTGTCTGTCTGATGATCAAATCAACAGTGATTCCCCTCTCAACCAGACTCCTATCACTGATCTGATTCTATTAGTTGCTTCCTTCATTCTACAATACAAGGGATATAATTTATCCACCTTGATATGCATGATTCTGTATTGGTTCATGGGCCCTATTCAATCAATGTTTACTACCAGAGAACCATGTTTTTTGTGAGCCCTGTTTCTAAGGTTTTTACCATTGAGGACAAAGTTTTAACTTGTAATGAAAGAGAGTTTTCTGCAATGGGCCAACCATGGACCAAGGAGCTTGGACCTACCTACTCTCAGTCCATGGCCAAACAGACAGTATTGGAGATTGGTTCGTGATCATGCTGATTGATAGTAGTCTCCAAAACAGTAAATTGCCAATTTGTCCACTGCCATCTTGTCCACTCACCACATGGTCTACCTTCATTTAGTCTAATGCTATAACCAGTTGGTCCAATATTTGTTTACTTTTCACTTATTTTGCCCAATAAACACTTAGTCTAATTAGACCAAATGGTATTGACTAAATGGCTATAGGACCAACTGGTTATTAGATGAAATGGTGAGTGGATGAAATGGCAATCTAACCATGTGGATATTGAACGAACTGATGGTAGACGACCAAATGATAGTAGATGAGTTGGCATTGAACCGAATGAAAAATAGAGCTAATTTTATATGAATTGTTGGTGTTCTAAATATTCAAATTCTGTATTCGCCTGACCTTTTTCACATTCTATTCTAAACAACTTTTTTGTTAGGGTGGTCTTCCCCTTTGAAGATACCCCCCCATAACTTTTCTTTCATTTCAGTAAAAAAAAACGCGAGTAGAAAAATGAACAAAAATGAGCATGAGCTTCAGAGCTATTATTTGGAGGGTAAAGAAACCTATTTCCTAATGCAGAATCCTGGCACCAATAATGCAATCTCCAAGATCATGGCTTTCTTTAATAAAACAAATTGAAATTTACATTAAGTCAAATCTTAATCTCCTGTTGTCGTGGGTTTTTCTCATATTCTTCGTTTCTATTGATTTTAGATAACTGTGTTTGATTACTCTTAGAGCATATATGCATTATTCAGGAAATGGAACATTGAATATCAATTAATCACACAAAATGAAACTGGAGTTAGTCAGAGCTAACAAAGTTTTTGATTGGATATAAAATGACAAAGATCATAAAGCCGGGTAGATACTCTTGTTTACCCCTTTGGAGACTGGCTAATTTTGGTATATTTTATGCATTTTCCATAGATCCCAGCCCGCATATATACAGGTTCAGTTGAAAATAATGAATTTACCATTTTCCGGTACATGTAGATACAAACTCTGATCAAAATACAAACTGACAAGCAAAACCAAAGAATTAAGATTTTATTTTAAGGCAGTTAGCTCCTCCCTCCCTCCCCATCCTCTCCCTTCACCTCCCCTGCATCTCTCCACCATCCTTCTCTTCCCCTCCCTCCACCTTCCTTCAAATACTACTCCCTTCCCTTTCCCTCCCTCCCCCCCCCCCCACTCTTTCTCTTCTCCTAAATCCCTCCACCTCCCTTCCCTTCTCCTCCCTCCCTCTACCTTCATCCCACTCTATTCTATTTTCATCTTCACCCCCCCCCCCCTTAGATTGGTATTCACACCAATCAGTTGCACACCCACTCACTTCACACCAGTATCTGCCCATCCTTACACTCTCAACTTCACCTCCCTATCCTCAAAGTGTTAAAAGATATCCCCAAATCATATTCCTCAAATAATATGCATACATTATCCAGGTTTTGACAAGAATTTCCTTACAAGATAATAATCTCTACAATATTGGGCTACTCTCTTAATCATGCAAATTCATCATTCACAGCTAAAGAAGTTTTTCCTCTTTAAAACATTTCTATAAACCACCATGCATACCTTATTTATAATTCAATTGATCTTCTCAATATCCAAACCACAATCCCAAAATAATTTATAATCATAAGAGGTGAGTGGGAATGTTAGAGAGGTGGAAAACCTACACTACATGTCCTACACTTTTACTATCTAGCTAGCTAACTATCCAATATCTATTACAAGTCAATAACTATGGGATAGCTTTATTTTTATCTGGGTCCCACCATTGTTAATGGTAAATTTAGTTAATGCTAGATGCATACTAATTAGTAATTATCATTCCCCCTATGACGGGCTAAACCACACTCTAAAATAATTTTGAGGTAAAATTATTTCATGATTATTTTAATTTCATATATTGCTTTATTATTTAGTAATTATGAATCCATTATTTGTAAACTTCTCTATGAGTTACTAGTTACCGAACCATAATATAAAATTTAAAATGATGGAAGCATTTGAGGGCACATATAATGAATATATTACACCACTGAAAAATCAGCATGATGTAGAATGTTATTTGCAAAAGCTATTATATCATTTATACCTCTGGTGCACAGCGTTACTTATACATTACACCAATATGTAGCCATTTCTTTCATCATTCTATTACGATTCATTTGTGGAGCATTACAGCATTTGGATATCTGGAGTGAAGAGACAACATATACAGTGCGTCCAACAAAAAACAAAACCGAGATTTATCGATGATTTATCATAACTTAATCACAAATACAATAGACAAATGACCTACCATTGTAAAGCTTAAAATCTCCTCTTTCAACTGAAATTACTTAGATTATTTTTCATTCACGCATTAAACCCAGATATAGCCCGCCAAATGACTTTTTGGTATCCCCTCTTCAAATTGTTTTTGCTCACTTATTCGTGAATGAAAAATGATCTAAGTAATTTCAGATGAAAGAGATTTCAAGCTTTACAATGGTAGGTCATTTGTCTACTGTATTTGTGATTAAGTTATGAAAAATCATCGCTTAATCTCGGTTTCGTTTTTTCTGGGACACACTATATAACATCTTTTTAAGACTTCAAGCTCAGAATAACACTTGAGAGTAGCATGGGAGTAAAAATGAGACATATCGCCATGCACTAGAGGCTCATCTTTTGGGGATGGTTGGAGAGGAAATAGATGAATACTAAATCAATTCTACTTTGAGGTGAATCAAACTATTCTGGAAGTGAATTTCTGTAAAAACATGTCCCTATAACTGAAAGACTGGGAGGAGCAAGCATGAATTATTATACACAAGTATTCTTGTGTATTACCCTGTGTAAAGAAGACAATAAAATAAAAATAAAAAATTCCCTGGTGTACATGTGTTACCTTGGATAGAGCTAGGTAGGTACGGATGAGCACATTGGTTTCTGACCGTTACCATCATGGCCAGTTTAATTTTGTCAGAACTTGTACAAACTTACCTTCTACTTCTTGGCAGAACTTGTGTAGTTTGTGCATGGGGCAGGTTTCACAGATAATGTGTAGTTTGTTGTGATGAAGAGCTGCATTAAAAGCCTGTCTCAATGTGTTCATTATACATTCAACCTGCAGATGCAAAAAGACAGAAACAGTAAAAAAAAAAAAAGGTATTACAAAAGCAAGGCATGAGTGATGTATCTTGCCCACTTGTGAAAGTAACCAGAAATATTGTGATTTGGGAGGGAACACAAAAGAATTGTATCAAAAGTTCATTGTAATATATTGGATGGAATAACATTTATCATAAGAGTCTTGCACGTAAACTGTGTCATAAGAGTCTTGCATGTAAACTCGTTTACCCGAAAATGACCTTTTACCTTACTATGTGACCTCTGACTGAGACATAACATGCAGGTCTCCTGAATACATCTACAACCCAATTTGGGTGAAAAGTGTCTTACGGTTGCAGTTATAAATCATAAGAGAGTCTTACATGTACTAGTAAACTTTAACATTGACCTGAAAATTACCTTTAAACTTAACATAACCTGCAACATAACATGCAGGTCCACTAAGTACATCTATCATGCAAGTTTGGTTGAAAAGTGACGTACAGTTGCGGAGTTATGTATCATAAGAGAGTCTTGCACGTAACCTTTAACGCTGACCTGAAAATGACATTTGACCTTATCATGTGACCCCAACAGCAGCATTACATGCAAGTCCCCTAAGTACATCTATCATTCAAGTTTGGTTGAAAAGTGACAAATGTTTGCGGAGTTATGTGTCATAATGTTTGTAACGGACAGACAGACGGACGACATTTGGATCCCTTAGTCTCGCCTTCATCACTGGTGGGCCAGACAAAAAATGGGCCTACATGAACATTATATGTGTACATATTTTGCACTGATAAAACAAATTTTCTTTAATATTTAACACATTTTCAAGAAAAGGTTTCAAATGAAAATATTCTTTATCACAGTAAATAGAATTGATTTCCAAATTCATATAATAACCATAAACTGACATTTCTGTACTCTGTACTAGACCTACTTTTTTATAGACTTAAATTTGAAAGGTCATTTCTATTATAAAAGGTCAAATAAGTAAAAAAAAAAAAAAAGGTTACCCTGTCAGGCTATAGTCCTATTCAATTTTGTAGCTTCTCAAATGATGAATAAAAAAACTATTGTCTAAAGAATGTAAAACTGAAACTGAAATATTGATCTTAATTTTCATTTATAAAGCAGTAGAGTATGTTGACCAATAGGCCCACACAAGCAAGGGAAGATGAACAAATTTTCTCGGAAACAGGTGTGAACAAAATTATTTTGGTCGCCTTGTTCCCTTATGGCTTAAAGGTTACCATGGCAAGACAATGTATCATTGCATAGTGTACCATGAAGCATAAATTACGACAAGACAACCCATACTCAAAGGCCTTAGAACATGAGGCAAAGTAGACTGAGATGACTGTTGCTATGGTATCAGTAATAATTGATAACTTCCCTACAACCCAAATAATGAATTGCAGCACATGCCCCTGACTTTATTTATCATTAGGTGTATCCTGATACGAAAAAGTCTGTTTCACATAAAAGATAATGGTAACATTGTCTTCATGGTTGCTACAATAGTAACTGGGCTCAACAGCCAATCAATATTTCTGTTTTTACCATAATTGCAAATCTATTATGATAGTATTTCTTTATAGTATGAAACAGACCAAAAGTCTCAAAATATGAAAAGAAATTATTTTGTACATTTCCCACCTGCCTGAAAAAGAAAGTTCTTATAGTCTTGAACCTGCAAACAGACTTTTGCAGCTATTTGCATCGGAACGGATATTCTTCATGGCTCACATCAAAGGTTTTTATAATTTGCTTTCACACTGCAAACACCTTGCCACAGCTTGGAAAAATCCCTGCAACTATCTTGTAATTTTGAAAAGTATCGTGCATGCATATTTCTTTTTGGGACGATACAAATCCTTTGCTTTCACACGCACAAATACCAGATTTTTTTATGATCATGTAGGCGTAATAGCACTTTCTAGAAATAAATGAAGATAAATTGTCACTTGGTCGGAGGGAGGGGGAGGGAATTGATTGGGCAACTTGTACAGGGTATCAAAACTGCCTATTTCAGGAAAAAGGGTGCACTTTCCAACAACCTTGTGTGCATGGAACATCAGGGTACAATTTAGGGAGAGGAAAATGTGACAAAATATTATAATGGTTTATTTAATAATTTTAGCGATCTTTCATCCTTCATTTCACACTTAACCTCTTCTCCCTGCAAACGTGATTACTTGGTCTTGTATTATAAGCACAGATTATTTCGGCGCACGCACCACGAACCATCCTCTCTGCGCACTTCGAAGCGAAAGTTAAGCGCACTGTATATATTCCACGAACCGTCCTCTCTGTTACGTTGCCCACTGTGGCGTAAATAATTAACTTCAAGAAAATATAAAGATACGGGATGAAACTTTGGAACCTCAACTTTTTAACGAAGACACTGGTAAATAATTTGCTCTCCTTTTGGGTGCACTTATTGCTGGTTAAAAAAAAAAATTAAAATGCATTTTCTGCAAAAGTAACTTTCGCATCGAAATGCACAGAGAGGACGTTCATGGTGCGTGCGACGATTTCATCACAAGCTAATCACCAATGATACTCATGTCATCTTGTACAGTAGAAGGTGATTTTGTAAAGCTGGGTGATGGTAATGGTGATTCTATTCATTGTCATGATTGGCACCCATCCATCCCTCCTTCCTCCCTCTCACCTTGTCTCCTCTATCGCCCATCTCATCCCATTCTCCTTTAATCTCCTCTCTCACTCCCTAGGTTCAGACTATTGTCTGAGTGCATGGAGGAGAATCCCCCTGCCTCTTAAAGGGCATGTTTATGCTTCTACTTTTTAGCCCAGAATCAACAATTTCATACATAATTAGTCCAAAACATGGTTTCGTCCATGCTTCTTTCATTTAAACAATGTTTCAGAACGCTGATCGTAAACTTACAAAAAGGTACCCTGTATGTTTCAAAACGTTGTTTGACCAGAATTAGGGTTTCTAGGGGAGTATAAACAGAACCACAATCGCAAATGTGTTTGAATGACATCATTTGGTACATATTTCCAGTGAGATGAAAATCCGCGGGCAAATAAAGTTGCATGGGTCTTAACAGGGGCTTACCTCCACAGAATCACCATTCCTCTCCTTGGTTCTAATCATGACCAATGTACAATTAAGTACTATCACTATTACTACTCATCTATTATTTGTCATCATGATGTATGATTCCGGAACATGAGTTATGGTGGAGAGACATCGCTGAGCCAGAAGCCAAAGTAGCATGAACAGATAGATTATTATTATTTTCTTACGTATACTTCAATATTGTTTATTTTTTCTCATTACTATCCTCACCATGGTGGAAAATCCTATGGCTATGTCAAGTAGCTCCATGCAATTACTGAAAGATCGGAAATTGTTTGAAGTTTAAATAATAAATGACCATAACAACACTCTGAATTTTTTTTTCAAGAACTGGTGCTTCTGATTTGACTTTGCTTTCCTGCTCAACGGAAATTACGATGCAAAGCCAGCTGCAAATCGTGATTTTACCTCTGAAAAACAAAGCATAAACAGCACTCCTTGAACGTTTGCGATCAGCGATCTGAAATGGCATTTGAAAACGCTGATTCTGTCTCCTCATGGGAAGCCTAAACACAACCAAAACTTCTCCTCCAATCTAGAACTCCCCCTCTCTCTTTCTTTTTCCTCTCTCTTCAAATGAGAGGTTCAGAGAAAACTTTGGAGGAGAGAGTGATCTTAGGTGGGAATCAATGAAGCACAGCTGTTTTTACTGAATACCTACATGCACTATAGGTGGTATCAAACTGCCTCGATCACAAGAATCCCCATTAAATTACGAGAACTTTTTAGGCTGAAAAATACCCATTAATTATTAATGCATTCACACCGCCCCGAAACATACCCTTCGGGATAAGTTCCTGAAGTTACAAGCAGTATGGTCTGATAAGCAGGCAAGGCGCGAGATTCAAAATCACCAGCCCAACAGCCACCCACAGCTCCCGCGCCTAGCGACACGCTGGGCTAAAAGTTCCCGAAAATTGCTTTCACATTGCCAAAATACCTGCGACCTTGGAAAAATCCCCGCGAAAGTTCTCGTAATTTCGCCAAGTACCTACTAATTAGTGGGTATTTTCTTTCAGGGAAATTCCGCGTAGTTTGCTTTCGCATGACCAAAATACCTGGTATTTTCTGATCAGGGTAAATTTCCCGAACAGAGAATACCTGGAAGTGACGAACTTCGAGGCGGTCTGAAACCACCTATTGTGTGATAAATGTGCGGCGTGCCATTCACGATTGTAGCAGCGGTGCACATTTCCCATAGACACAATTTGCATATTCTTTCCGCGGCCAAGATTTCTGACCGCAAGGACAGGTGTGAACAGTAGGTTATTAAAGAAAAGATCAGAAGAAAATGTCAGCTCCTATTGAACCACAGTCTGAACGAGTTCATCTCTCTCACTTGCATAAGATGCTATATTATTACATGGGCAAGGTTTTCATACCATCTCATGATACCAGTGACCAGTAACCAGATGATACTGGTGATGCTATCCATCATCTCAATCGATATCACATGACCTAGCAATGATAATAACTAGGTCATGATGTAACCTTCACAGATGGATGTTTGTGATGTAGACAAGTTACACAAGCTTGAAATACCGTAGGTCTTGGGTAATTTTTGGTTTGGTGTGAGAAACTGGTGTTAAATAGTTATTGGTGCATCAAGTACACTGCACCGAACTAGTCATAAAAATAGTGCTTTGATTGACACCACTACAGGTGTTGGACTTTCAATAATGTGATTGTTATCAAGTTCATAATTGGTGTTGCCTGTTGGACCTTGAATAAGCAGGTAAAATCAACCTCTAATACCCTTTTCATAAACCTATCCTCCAATTAGCCGCCTAAGAGTAATGCAGATAATTCAATAAAATTGCGTTCATAAACTCCGAAAATAAGCCGCATTATTTTTACGAGCGCCCGTCCTGAAAAAGGCAGATAATCGCCATGACAACTGGACACGCCCCCTCCGATGCAGTTGTGTTGGAAAAGGGTGACCTTGTGACCGCACCATGGCAATTATCCGCATTATTTGGAAATGCGTTCATAAACTCAAAATCTTATCCCGATGCCGCTATTATGCGGATAATAGCAGCATCAGAGTAATGCGGATAACTCTTGTCCTCCTCCAATTTTACGACCAAATTATGCTGCTATTAGCCGCCTAATTCATTTTAATTGGGTTTATGAAAGGGGTATAAGATCACTAACAGAATAACTACATGTAATACCAACATTGGACTTGAAGTTGAATCTAATAATACCAAATATGGGATAATATATACCTTTTTCATAAACCTATCCTCCAATTAGCCGCCTAAGAGTAATGCGGATAATTCAATAAAAATTGCGTTCATAAACTCCGAAAATAAGCCGCATTATTTTTACGAGCGCCCGTCCTGAAAAAGGCGGATAATCGCCATGACAACTGGACACGCCCCCTCCGATGCGGTTGTGTTGGAAAAGGGTGACCTTGTGACCGCACCATGGCAATTATCCGCATTATTTGGAAATGCGTTCATAAACTCAAAATCTTATCCCGATGCTGCTATTATGCGGATAATAGCAGCATCAGAGTAATGCGGATAACTCTTGTCCTCCTCCAATTTTACGACCAAATTATGCTGCTATTAGCCGCCTAATTCATTTTAATGGGGTTTATGAAAGGGGTAATAGTTTCCATAGGGTATTTCTTAATAGCCTGAAGTCAAACTCAAGAAAGGTTGGTAGCCTACAGCCCCCCCCCCCCCTAGGCCCCTTCCACCACATCTCTGGTGATGAGACTAGCCAAGACTCCAAAGAAAATCAAACTAGTTATTATCTTTAAAGACTTTCCCAGTCTCCAAGGATCAGATCTACACACTACATGTATGTCTTTCCCAGAGTAATGGGGCTTTTTCTCAATAGCAAATATCATACTCATTTGATAATTATCTATAGATTGTTACGTACATTATTCAAAAGCTGATGCCAACTGCTCGCATAAATTCTGGGGCCATATCAGAGTGAAATAAGATGAATTTCCAAATTGACAAAGTGAATATTGTTTCCTATACCTGAAAAAACATTACCCTTAATTAAAGCCAACAAATAAATAGATATCACACTTTGACTGAACATCCCATAAAAATTGCAAAAAGATAAATTCATCCTATAAAAAAAAATTTTCACTATATACCCCACATCATTAATGTTTAGTGCTTAAACGTAAAGATAGTACTTATTTGGAATAGTATAATGCACTTTGTGGAGAATTTACTCCCAAAATCAAAACAGGCTGAGGTGCATTTTCAGAATCTAAAATCTGTATGTAAATCGCCATAAAAATATTCTCTATGAATACATGAATATTACACCAATCAATGCATGTTCTTCATAAACAATAATACAATACATGCACCATCAGGTGCATATTGACACCTGCCGTTATATTTTTCTACCCGACAATCTCACAGCAAACATTATAATATTTTTTAAAATTTTTCTTTAAATCATTTTCTATGCTCATTAGACATGCTTGGAGAGAGGGCCTTCAAAGCAAGCATTCTTTGTTTACACAGATTACATCATTAATGATGATTGATCTGCCACATCATTAAAGACCTACTCCTGTACTCCATTTGGTTTTCATGTAAATTAGTTTTGTGCATATTACCAGACTTGATATAAAATGAGTGTAATGGTATAAATCTCACACACAACAAAACACGAGACTGGCAGAGCAAGTTCCTGCTGAGTATGCCAGTTGATTGTGTCAAAGTAGAGATCTGCTAGTGATTATTTAAGAGTAGGCGATACACACCAATTTTAAAAAGAAATTATGTCAAGTCAATGTTAATACTAACAGAATAGACAAGGAACTTTTAATAGCCCATGGATGGATACATCTGTGAACAGATTCAACTTATGCATTCACAAACACAATAGATTATGGTTTTAAATGAATATTTTTTGGGGTAAATATCCAAAATAATGTGATTTTTGTCTTTCTATTGGAATGAAATTTGTCGCCTCATTCTGGATAAGTCCCCTACTATGATATTTTTATATCAATTCTTAAGCTAAGAAATTTACAGAGCATAAATGGTTGCCTGAGGTTAAGTTGTAGCTGTTGCTGTTACAAATGGTGCATCAACGAGTTTGTGTCCTGTGAACCAAATAGTGCAGATATCTTATCTACCTTAATTAAAGGTACTGGTAAAAGGAAACCTACATGTATATAACTGACTCTTGAAAATAACCTAGTGAAATTTCTTGACTTTCACACAAAAATTACTGTAAAGTTTATTTTCTTTGCATGGAAATAAGGTGTGAATCGTTTGGTGTGAGATAGAGGACTTACCACGGATTCACTCTGGCACTTGAAAACATAGCACATGTAGTTGAGGCTTGAAGACTTCTCCCGACAGATAAACCCAAAGTACTCAGGTTGTTTTATGCCCTAGATATCAATTCAAAGAAAAAAAGAAACAGAATTAGAGAAAAAAAAATCAGTGATCAAATCCAATATTTTCACACAGAATTTGAGGACAAATCAGAAGGATATAAATTCACTTTTTTGACACCTCTGTCTGACTTCAAGGAAAATATCATGAAGAGTCACACTATTTTTTTTCAGGGATTTAACATAAATCCAGATTGGTTGTGAATACTAACTAGCAAAATCATAAGATTTACATTTACATTGTGGATTTGAATCTAATGCCAAACGTCTTGAATTCAATTAGTAAATCAAAGGATATAAAATTATATACCTAAAATCGATTTCACATGAAACATTCGAATAAAACAAAGGTGCCAGTATAAAAATAAGAAACAATTAATTCAACATGGAATAAATAAGGTTCATTTACAGATTACTTTTGAATACCTCAACTCTTTGAAACTGAACCCAATGTAGCATACAAACTGCATGTCCCACTGCTCTCTGTATGTTACTCATGCGTAAATGACATTCTGACATTATTAGAAGTTTCCTCATTAGATTGCCTGCTTTCAAAGATATTCCATTTTCAGACTTTGCTTTGTCATAGGAAATGAACAGGCATGTATTCAGATACTGTGCAAAAATAATGAATAACAATGTATTTTCCTGCATAACAATGATACTTATTACTGGATTTTAATGAACAAAAGGTCCATGAACAGGCTATTTCAGATACACGGACAAACCATTGAAGGTTGAATCATTATTAATTATAAAGAATCATGTCCTAAATACATGTAATATAAATCGGTGTTAATTGGATTTTAAATTTAGATGAATTCAATACAAAAACACTATACAAAAGTGAAATCACACTAAAAACAAAAGAATTATAGGTAACATTGTACTAATTGAAAAATCATTGCCCTTTTCAGTTATTATCAATGCTCTTCAAAACAGATTTCTTCAAAAGAGACAATAGATACATGTGTACAAAATTATATTGCACTATGACAAGTTAAAACCAAAACCTCCAAAACAGACATTCAATTCAATTCACATTTATTTCATTCTTGATTAAACAATATACATAATACAAAATTTACTAAATTATTAACAAGCAAAAGTTATAATGAAAATGAAAGGGGAAACTTAAAAAAAAAGCCAAGAGGCATTAATTGCATTGTTGAAGCAACTGGACCCTTTTCCATAAATCTTGGAAAAACAAAAATGAGAATTCTGAAATTTTAGGTTCATTAATTCATAATGGAATAATGCTGCATGTCATCTGAAAGCAACAGGGCCACATTATCTATAAAGGATGTCAACTTGTCAGTGGAGCAACTGTAGGCTTAATGTGCATCCTTTCATTGAGAGGTGCAGCAAAGTTCACAATGCAACAAACAACAAAAAGCGTTCATAGGTGGTCTACATTGTTTTAATTTTTGTGTATGAAAATTATCATTACTTTAAACTTTAAAAAAAAGGAGTGAAAATGTTAATTTCATTTTCTGGAGTTAACTAAAAACTTCATCTTGTTTTCAATTATTTTTGCTGAAAAATGGTGACTTACATGTAGTGAGTAACATAATACATAAATTGAAAAGTCAATTCACCTAGACACTTTGGCAATATACTATAAGGCCCCTAAAACTTAAATCATGTCAAATAAATCTTTTTTTTAAATCATTTACTCTCAGCAGACAGCAGTAATAAACATACAATGCTTTTACTCCAGCACAAATAAAATATATTTCATACACATTTTGGCATCTCAACTGCATCTCTGCAAGCAGCTATGAAATAAATGGGACCACTCAACTACAAAACCGTACAGATGCATCATAAAACACCCCCAGAAATGCCGGTTTCTCTTGTGTGAAGCAATATCTTAATCACACTTTGCTCAAGTGCATCATGGCCAGGTATCTCAAACCCTGTACTTTCATGTTTCGTGTCTAGGCACCTTAGACCACTACGCATGGCACCTGGACATTTTTAACAGCACCCTTTTCTCTTTATAGACTTTTTTCTGTTAAGTAGAACGATATAGTCCAGTGCCCCCCCTCCCCAGCTAAGGTTATGTACAAAGCACAACAAAAACATAATCAAGTTTACTAATTACAGACTAAAGTCTATACCTCCATACAGGTTAATCTCCTCTCCATAAAGTCCAAGTTTATGCCCACCTTTACAGCTTCATGACCAGTAGAGTCCACAAACACTTTAACCTCTCTGTTATAGCATCATCCCCTCGTTCCAAGCCATAAAACGTGATCTAATTCAACCGACTCCAAGGGAACTAACGAGGGAACTAACGTGATTCTAAGTCAGAAGCAACTTGAAGCATTACCCACGGGTTTAATCTTGTGTTGTAATGTGTTAATTAGAACATTTCCCTACATACATACTAGTCTACGAATCAACGCCACTAGTCTACCTTCTTTCAACGCTATGCAGTCTGATTACGACTAAAAGGAGAGTGAGGAGGGGGGAAGGAGAAAAAACAGGGACAGGAGACAATGATGGGGTAAAGGGAGTGGTGAGAAGAGGGTTATATAGAGGTAGGGGAGGGGGTAGGGAAGTAGAGAGGGGAAAGGAACAAAAAGAGGAAAGGAGGGAAAGAGGGAGTCTATGACTTTCATACTAATAATAATAATGATAGCTATCTTTTATATAGCGCTTTTCCAATAATGGCCCAAAGCGCTTTACAGCATAGTATTACCCCTGTCATCGGATCCTTGCATGCCTGCATACAATGCACATGTATGCACTTCTCCACTCCCTGGGAAGCATTCCAACAAGAGTTCCAAAACTCAAAACCTAGGCATGTATTACAAAGGCTTTCGCATCCTACTGGGTACCCATTAAGCCCCTGGGTCGAGAGTGGCAGTGTGGATTAACGCCCTGCCAAAGGACGCTAGACCGCGGTGGGATTCGAACACATGACCCTCTGTTTTCAAGGCGAGAGTCAGAACCACTACACCATGGCTCTTCCATAAAAGAATTAAAGATTGTAATTTCTAAAAAAAAAGTAGTTTCTTTTCATGGTACATAATTTATTTTTTCTTAAAAATGGAAATTCCTTAAAAGAAATGACAACTCAAATTCAACCTTTTGGTAATCAAAATTCTCATCAGGATGGGGGAAGCATACAATACCAAACATATTTTGGAAAAAACAGATAGATGCATTGTAACTGTCAACATTGTTATTTCATAAACATGAATATGTATGAAATCTAGGCCTACATAAACCTAAATCACATTAATACTGTACTGTCTGTGCAAAATATATCCTGGTATCGGCTACCAACAAAGTGACACGACTGAAACAGTTTACCTCCATAAAAACAACGAACACTTCCTCTCCCAGAAAATAGAAAAGAAATCAATAGATAATGTCCTTACAATCATGTTAGAAGGCCATTTCCTGCACACACAGGTGGTGAAAAAACTTCCAAGATAACACCAATCATCATATAAGTAGATTTCAAGCAATTAAAAATAATATCAGTGTTATAATCCTTTCAGGAATCAGACGGATACTTTGCCGTTTATGATCCAAACAGTGCTTAATTTTGCTGTGTATAATATTATAGATATTGTGCTATACCATAAATGGGGACATATATAGCAGCGCCTGAATATAGGGTCCATAATAGGGTGATAAGGTACTGGTACATATTTCATATTGATCCACTTCATTAGAGAAAGATGAAAACTGATCCCAACTCTCTTATCTTACATATGGGATAAATTTCAATATTAAACTTACATTATTTATAGCGCAGTATACTGTTTTAAGGCAACAATTTTTTAAAGGGTAGAAGTAACACTAACAGTATGTCATTTCTATATTACATATTCTATTAAAATTAACTTTTCAAGACTTAGATTAGATTTTTTAAATTAATAATACCCTAGATGTTTTTTTTAATCAAAGTTAGTACAAAGGTGAAATTTCATTCATTTGCATTTAGGAGCAAATTGCAAAATTGTTTATCACTGAAAAAAAAATATATGACATTAAAAACTTCCATTCTGTATTCCTTTAATCTCTCTTCTTTTTCCATCCCTCTCTCACTCTCTCATCTTCCATCCTTCCCTGATCACTCTATCAACCCATAGGTCCATGATCAACCTGAACCCATCCCTCAAATCATTTCTCAGATCTTCTCTTTGACCTTCGTCCATCCTCCCTTGTTCCCTCCATCTTTCCCCTCTTTTTTTTCATTAACTTCATGTTACATGTATTTTCCACCTACGATTTCTTTTGTAATTATCCTCTTGATTTTTTAATTCTGTCTGCTTCCCCCACCTCCTCTCTCCTTTTCTCTCACCTCCAGTCCTTATCCATCAGTATCACATTTAACATCTAGAAAAAAAATTGAGCAACCATCAATTTCATGGTTGGAAAAAAAGAGTAACTAAAGTAAAGATGCTTTTTAGGTTACAGTAGCAATGTAATACAGGATATTCCTAATGTTATCCATCTCCTACATGGTGTGGACCCAGATGAAATCACTAAAAATAAATTTCATTTCACAATGTAAAATTTGCACACCACTTCAAACAACACAATGATGAAGTACTATTTGTCTCAAGCCCCAAATAACCCAACATTTACTTTCATTTGAAATCATTCTTGAATCTACATTATCAAAGGAGCGAGTCACCTGAAAAAAATCCTTTAAAGAGGGTTATTTTCCCCATTTTCTGACCATTCTCATGTTAACGCTACAAATAATGATTTCTAAATCAATATGTAGGGTGGCTCGTTTGCATATTCCATTATTTCAGTGATTTGTGTAGAACCTCATACCTCTTTACAGTAGGCCTATATCATACTACATGTATGTAAGTCATTAAATTCTAAATTACAGAAAGGTCAGGCCAAACTAGTCTGCACCATGAAAGCTTCGTTCATAAACTACTCCCCTGATGTAGAGGTAAGTGTGCAGTCACCATGACAGTTCGCTCCCTTTCATACCCCTTTCAAACTGGCCTCTTCATTTTTCCCCGGCGAACTTCTCTGGCACGCATTCCTCACTTTACCATGCTTTCACACTGATTTTAGTGAAATAACCCTTGCTAGAAAAAAGCAGTATATTCTTAATTTCTGAAAGCTAATTTTAATATATCATGGGGATCTGATGTAAAAGAATTACTGAGAGGTACATGTGTGAGATGACAGGAGTCGAAATCGACTTCAGAATTGTCTATGATAAAAGGATTACTTCCAGGTATGAACTAGACAGTACAAAAAAAAATATAGGGAGCAGATGATTAAGAATAAATCAAAATGTGTGACCTTGCAAAGTTCCAAATATCAACAAATCCATTGTGACTAGTACCGTGTTTACACAGTGACACGGCTCGGGGGTTCGACACGCGAGCCGTGCTCAACACGGCAATTTTATGCTGTGTAAACGCGATCAGTGTGATCCGCGAGCCGTGTCGAACACGGCTTTTTTGATCCGCCAAAATCGTAGGTTTCAACCCGCGAGCCGAGTCAGACTCAGCAATTTTTTCGTGTGTAAACAGAAAGCCGTGTCGAACTCTCTTGACCAGGTCACTGCGCGCAAATTTCCCGCGTTTAATTTGCGACGTCATAATTCTTCTTCCGTTTGAGATCCGCGAGCCGTGTTGAACTCGCCTTTTTATATGTACGTATAAACGCGATCTCTGATCCCTTCTTCGCAGTGTTCAACCCGGCTCGCGGATTCAACACCCGAGCAGAGTCAATGTGTAAACACGGTATAGGTGAGTGGGTCATATCACACCTTGAACAATTTCAAATTTCTTGACCTTTTTATTATGTCTTGAGATAATTATATCAAAGCAATATTCCATCGGAGACCAGTTGATAGTAATAATGAATTTCATAACAATGTCACATGACCAAAATCCAGATCATTCAATGATGATCGAGCACACAGTAAATTGAACAAGTGGAATGCCTCTGGCAGTCTCACCTGCATCGCGCGATTCAATATGGCAGCAGTGCTGACTTTGAAAACTACTATAAAATAATTATTCACAAATAACACCTTTCATATAATGATACAATACTACGTTCATTGATATTTGACCTTGATTATGTGACCTAAAACTTGTCAGTGATACTTGATATCCACATTTCATACACTATATCTACAGACTTTGAAAGTTATGACAGCAATATATGCAATATATGACGATACGCGCTTAATTAAGCATAATTTATATACAGGAAATCTGCATAAACCATGGATTCAACAGTTGGTTTTCAAAACCACCTTTGTGAATTCGGGCCAATCTGTCTTAGGCAGGTGTACGGATGCATGAAGATAAATTACCAGATATTTTGAGGCCTGTACAACTTTTTATAATTATCAGGTATATTGAGGCCTTAACAAATTCTTTTATTCAGGTATTTTTCCTGGGAAGGCAGGTGTGAATAAGCTGATCAAAATGCAAGGAAGATTTCAGACAAATATGCAAGCATGAGGAAGGCAAACTAAAAAAGGATAGAAAAACTAAACAAGTGGAGCGCCTCTGGCCGTCTCACCTGCATCGCGCGATTCAATATAGCAGCAGTGCTGATTTTGGAAACTACTTAACTATAAAATAATTATTCACAAAAAACACCATTCACATAATGATACAATAATACGTTTATTGACATTTTGTCATTGATACTTGATTACCCCTATCCAAATTTTATACACGATATCTATAAACTTTGAAAGTTATGACAGCAATCTAATAATTACTGTACCTCCAAAATGGCAAAAAAAATCAATGACCTTAAATGACCTTTGACCTTGATAATGTGACCTGAAACTTCCACAGGATGCTCAGTGATACTTGATTACTTTAATGTCCAAGTTTCATGAATAAGATCCATAAACTTTTAGTTATGATGGTAATTCAACAGATACCCCCAACTTGGCCAAAGTTCATTGACCCTAAATGACCTTTGACCTTGGTCATGTGACTTGAAACTCAGGCAAAATGTTAAGTACTACTTGATTAACCTTATGTCCAAGTTTCATGAACTAGGTCCATATATTTTTTTAATTTATGACATTTCCAACACTTAACCTTAGGTTAAGATTTTGATGTTGATTACCCAACATGGTCTAGTTTATTGACCCTAAAATGACCTTTGACCTTGGTCATGTGACCTGAAACTAAGAGAGGATGTTCAGTAATACTTGATTAACCTTATGACCAAGTTTCATGAACTAGGTCCATATTCTTTCTAAGTTATGCTGTCATTTCAAAAACATAACCTTCAGTTAAGATTTAGTGTTGATGCTGCTGTCGGAAAAGCGGTGCCTATAGTCTCACTCTGCTTTGCAGGTGAGACAAAAAGGGGAGAAAAATAGAGAGCAAGAGAAGGAAAAGATAGAAGAAAAAAAAGCGATGCAAGAAAATCAAACTGACAGAATCTTAATTGGAATCCTGGAGTGGCTGAACACTTAAATCCTAGGATACAGGGGAATAAGGGAGAGAGTGAACTCAAGCAATGGGGTGCAACAACAACAAAATAAAGGGAAAATCCTTTCCTTCCCCCAAGATATCTTATCACTATAGTACTGATAATTCTATAATAAATGTAGCTGGCTGGCCTTGTGAAAACGCAGGGTTAACCCTACTATACACTGCCAAGAATTGAAGCAAAAAAAAAATTGTCCAGAATGATGGAAAATGAATTAGAAGAAAAAAGCCATAATTTTCAAACCCTATGATGAAAAATATCATCTCATCTCTATCAGTTGGTTCAATGGGTGAGAAAAATTCTCCCCAGTTATTTAATAATAATAATAATAATATAGGGTATTTATATTGCGCACATATCCACCTTGTTAGGTGCTCAAGGCGCTCCTATATTACCCGGCTAAGCTAGGCGTTCATAGCGCACACAGCTTTTTAAGGAATTACTTCCTACCGGTACCCATTTACCTCACTTGGGTTGAGTGCAGCACATTGTGGATCAGTTTCTTGCTGAAGGAAATTACGCCATGGCTGGGATTCGAACCCACGACCCTCTGTTTCAAAGTCCGAAGACTAATCCACTAGGCCACAACGCTCCATCAGCAAATTTTTTTTATACCCTGCCCCATGATTTCATACTTCAGACTGATTACTAAATACACAATCAACAAGGGCCATTCCATTATTATTCCCCACATAGATGGGGAAGTCCGTGATCGTCATATCTACCGAAACGCTTGAAAAGGGGGCACAATTTCTGGTATAGCACTTTACTGATAAAAGTTATATCCGTCTTTCCCAGTACATACAGTCTAAACATCTGGAGCAATCGGACTCTCTTCAACAACATGGAAGGACCTAAACAGGAAAATGTTATTGAATATAATGATGTAGTCCATGACACCATTAACACAATGGGCTGAATTGATGAAACCAAAATAAGATCATTTTCATGCTCTGATGCTCTTGATAATCTTGAAGTATGAAGAGGAACACATTTTCAATTATCCAAAATGATTTTACATACACTATAAACTTACACTATGTGTGCAAAGAAGATAAGTTTTTTTTTTATTTCCCTTGAACCAGGCTATCAAAAAGAGTTCTTGGAGACTGGATTCAACATAACCTAGAATAGTTATATGAATAATTCCTTCATATATATAGCATTTTCAATAGAGACATCAGGGAGGTGAGATTTCCCTGGTGATATTGAAGAATGCATTTTCAAAATGGTAAATCTGTATTAAGTTACATGTATAAAAGAAAACATGATAATAGATCACACTATCACAATGTTTTTGGAGCATGCACGCCCTGAATCATAACAAACAGGAGCACTTTGAAAGATGAAATGATCAGCGAATGTTTCACAAAGTATTATGTGTGACTTAAAATCATGCTTAAGTAATGACAGACACATGATTGATCTAACACTCTTTCTTGATTGATATGCAGTAGTGCGCAGCACATCTCTTGAAAATGTTTTGACCAATGCTGAATTGCACTATATACTGCACATAATCAGGATTTTGCATGTGACTATTTGTGAAAACACCCCCAGACCAACTGTTATAATAAAGTCCTGTTTGTACAAAACTTAAAGGGGAATCCAACCCAAATGAAACCTTGTTTTTATAAGAAAAAGAAAAATCAGACAAGTTGATAAGTGAAAGTTTGAACAATATTGGACAAATAACAAGAAAGTTATGAATTTTTTAAAGTTGTAAATATTAGTAATCACTAGACCCATGGAGACTTCAAATTGGCCACTTATGTGATGTCATAGTGATGTAAGGCAAGGACTACTCATCCATGTACTCCAATACATATTATGGCTAAAATGTCATTTTTCCCAAAAGTTTTATTTCAAATTATATTTTTCTTTCATGAGGACATTAAACAATATACTACCTGGGTTATATTCAGATTACTGCCCCAGGGGAATGGGTACTTAGGAGAAAACCACAAATCCCTGATAATAAAGTACATGGCCTATGGGAAAGTTGTCCTTGCCCCTTGTCATAATTTACTTACCCAGTTGCCAATTTGAAATCTACATGGTATTAGTGATCTCAATTTTAAAGCAGCTATAACTTTCTTATTGCTTGTCCGATTTCTTTCAAACTTTCACCATTCTGTTTAATTCATTTTTCTCCTTCCCACCACAACATTCTATGGCCAAGGCTGGATTCCCCTTTAATTACATGTTATCAGATGAATTTACCATAATAAAAATAATAGTAGGCCTACATAGCATTTATGAGGCGCAGATTATTCAGTTGCTTGGAGCTTGCAGCATTTAAGGACTTGATCCTGCCTGGTACCCATTCACCTCACCTGAATTGAGTGCAGCAGAATGTGGGTAAAATTCTTGCTGAAGGAAAACTTGCCATGGCTGGGATTTGAACCTACGTCCCTCTGATTGAAAGACGAGAGTCGTAACACTAGACCACCATGCCACCACACACCACAGGGCCCCAACATATCAAAACCAATACAAACCTGGGAGCAGAAGGAGATCTCACTGAATTTCTTAGTAAGTGCAAAGGATTTCTTGTCCAGACTGATGATTGTCAGTGTACTCCTTCCTATCTGGAATACCATTGTTCGATTATGAGTACTTTCTTTGGCTGCCATCAACTTGGCAAAAGAGTCTGTCCGTGGGAGTGTTCCAAATGTGCGACCTGTTGTCGCACCCGAGTCGACATCCTGAGAACCTGACAGCGGCAGGGAATTTTTCCTTGGTGAGTCTTCCTGGAGTCTTGAAACCTGATTGTCTGTCAAGGGTAGGGATGACTTTCGTGGTAATTCCATGGTAAGTGTGGAGTCATTTGAGTTGTTGTTCTGAATGTTCTGGATAACTGATGGAAGATCAATGTCAGAGTGCGACTTTGATATGTCTTCCTCCACGATATCAAGAGAGGATGACTTCTTTGGTGATGCATCAGATAGGGAACGCTGTCGATCATCAGAAGAGAAGTGCCGCTTTCGCCGCTGTATCATCATCTCATGCTCTTTGAATTTCTCTATGGACTCATCAATGAAGGTAGGAGGGGCTCTTTTGTGACTAACAGATATCTTGCCACAATAAAGAACCTCAAACATAGAGGAGTTGGACTCCTTCAGGATGTCCATCACTTCAGTGATTCCTTCTGCTTGGGCTGACTGCGGGATGTTCTCCTTGTCTGATTCCCGTATGCTCGTCACAACGTCATTCACCTGCAGCAAAGAAATTTTTAAAAAGAAAAACGTTAAAGACATAATTGTGTCTACAGTCTCCACACTAGAAAACAAGTTAATTAGTTCAAAAACGAACCGAGGCGGCAGCAAGTTCAATGAGTTCATGGTTTACACTCACAGGACTTACAGAACACAATTTAAACTAACCTGTGATACCATAGAATCCCTGATATGGTTATTATTATCCAGATAGTCCTTTTCCATTCGCTCAAGGAAATAATCTGTCTCAACTATAGTGTCCATTTTGGGAACCTCATCTGAAGAAACACTCATTTGAAATGACTCCTATCACAGACCTATACCCTTATATAAGGAATAATTTTGGTAAACTTGCACTGAAATGCCAGTTCTTACAGGAGCAAGTCATTTCCCTGTGGATTCAAGAGACTAAATTTCCCCACTAACAATGAACCCGTCGTCGAACAAAACAACCAAACAATCCACCTCCCAGTGGGACCCAGATGAGCGAATTGCCAGGTCAAGCACGAGACATCACTGAGCCAATAACTGAACAGACGATATAACACCATCTGTCAAGAAGGAAGTAAAATATCTCTGTTTTATATGTCTCAGTTAGTACCTAGTTATTGATTGATCAGAGAGGTAATAAACAATTAAAAAAGGAACTGGGTATTCAAAGTGCTAAAACAAATGTTCTGTTTGTTCTATAAGATCATAACCAATTAAAGGGCATCATCGACTGAGCAGCCCTTATCAATTTTTAAAAAGTTACTTCAAATATTGGGTAGCAATATACTGTTGTGATAAAGCCAGTGCACTACTTCTTTTATGGTTGCTTTCAATGCTTTGGTTATGAAATATATGTGTGAAATTGAAACAAGTGGAATGCCTCTGGCAGTCTCGCCTGCATTATGCGATTCGATATAGCAGCAGTGCTTACTTTGAAAACAGCTATTGAATAATTATTCACACACAAATAAAACATTCACATATTATCAAAACACAATGTCCAATGACCCAAAATGACCTCTGACCATGATCATGTGGCCTAAGATTTGTGCAAAAAAGATCATTCATACTTGATTGCCCTTTAACCACTGAGGCTAGAGACATATCTCAATAAATGGAGTAAAATTTACAGAGCAAAATGCTGAAAATTGCATCAAAATTATATATAAATTTATAAAAACGTCATTGAATTTTAAAGATTTGCATTATTCAGGTGAATTAGTTCTAGACATGTCTTTATGAATATTCATTAGGTGGGCTTATGTCATATCCCCACTTGTTCTTATGTATTTTATTATATGAAACTTAATAGGTTTATTCACAATTTTTTCTACCAAGAACTAAAACAATTGGATTGACAACTGATAAGGTATTTATTGCAAGTGCATTAGTTATTTATTGCCGCAACTTATTTTATCATAATGGAGACACATCATTTATACATGTGAAAAAATAAAACATTTATGATTTCATGTAATATCATAAGAAAAGGGAAAGTGGAGATGTGACATCATCAGCCCACCTAATGAATATTCATGATGATGTGCATATAACTGTTATTACAAAATATTGTAAAATTTAGAATTCAATAACCATGTTATTTGTTATCCGTTTTTGATGAAATTTTCAGCATATTGCTCTGTGAATTTTACTCTATTTTTTTAGATATAAATATCTTCAGCCTGGACCATCAATTTTTATATGTATATGTTTCTAGAAATAGATCCATAAACTTTTTGAGTTATGATGACAATTCAACCAGTACCCCCAACACAGCCAAAGTTCATTGACCGTAAATGACTTTTGATCTTGGTCATGTGATCTGAAACATGCACAGTAGTACATGTATATTCACAGACGCATGGTTGCTCTCATGTCCAAGTTTCATGAACTAGATTCATATTAAATAACATAACCAAAGTTCATTGACCCTAAGTGACATTTGTCTTTGGTGAGTGATCTGAAACTGCAATATTACCAAAGCGTAAATAGACGATGCTTCTGAATAAAAGCAAGTTGTGAAAAATAAGAATGAGAACATGTTTTCTACCAGTGACCTGATAATCAAGTGTGGAGGACAAATGAACTTTCATAATACAAACCTCTTATACCCTTTTTACACAGGATTTTCTTAGCCTCAGACTATCGCTAACCCCGTACTATTTTTTTTCCTTTTCACACATGCCAAATTGTTATTGCTAACCCCGGATAAGGAATGCTTGCTATTCACACATGAAACTCGCTAACCCCGGACTAGTTGTAGCTCATGAATATTCACAAGCGTCGATGAGGAAAGTATTAAAACACGAATTCCAACTCGCTGACTTTTGGCGCATGCTTTTTCTCATCGCCGTGTTTGCTGTTTATTGTTTATGAATATTCATTATGCTTACCTCTGATTGGACAAGAGGACCGGCTCTGTTGCGGGGCATGGATGGGAGCACTTAGCCCACTTTCGTTTTACACTAGCGATCGTAACCTTGTACTATCGCTCTTAGCACCGCGATTGCTGGGATAACCCTGCTTTTTTGCAGGGCCAAATAATCCCGTACTAAAGATGGGGTTAGCCCACTTTGCAAAAATGCTGTGTAAAAAGAAAGTGGGCTAAGCTTAACCTCGTATACTATACGTGGGGCTAAAATGGCAATTTAGCCCCACCTATAGTACGGGGTTAAGGAAATTTTAGCATGCGTAAAAAGGGCATTTGTCACATACACTGTAGGCCTAAAATGGTATTGCCATTTAATGACCAACCATTTTGGATTTTTGTTTTCAATCATAAAGTCATAAAATATATTGCAAGTCATACACACATCTTGTCCACTTCATACCAGTCAGTTTGAAAGGTCAATTGGTTTTATGATGGTCTTGTGATCAATAATTAGACATCTCTTCAAAGTTCAAAGTGTAGACAGGGCAAAAAAAGATGATTTTAATATCACGAAAAAAAAAAGTTATTCTGTACATGTAGACTGACAAAGCTCATCAGTGCTAAGCATGGGAGTTTTCAATTATTCTGCTATTTCCTGACGTAGCAAACTATAGGCCTATATGTCCTGATCAGTGGCCTGTTGCATAAAACTTTTGCCATAAAAAACTCTGGCAATTTTTTTGCCAGAGTGTTTTAATAGCATTATTTTATTTGCCACAGTTTTTTTATGGCAAAAGTTTTATGCAACGGGTCCCAGGAGAAAGAAATATTGAGATATTTGTAATGGCTTATGCTGCATGACCTTTGTGCATTCTATTAATGAGCAATATACACAAGCAATATTTTGTGAATTAATCATGAATCACTAGTTTTAATATGAATAATTAGAATCATTTGGATCACTCAAAGTAAACATAATGGTAAATGAATGAATAACTAATCAAGCTTCATGCTGTACAAAGTAAAGAAAGTTGAATATAAAAAAAAAACTCACAGCATTGCAATAATCTTTCCAACCATAGTTTACAGTCAATCCTACATGTACATGTATCTCTTTTTATGATTGACAAAACAAGAAGTGTATTAAAGGACAAGTTCAACCCAACAATAAGTTGGTTTGAATAAAAAGAGAAAAATCCAACAATTATAACACTGAAAATTTCATCAAAATCGGATGTAAAATAACAAAGTTAGGACATTTTAAAGTTTCGCTTATTTTTCACAAAACAGTTCTTTGCTCAACTCAGTGATATGCAAACAAGAGAGTCGATGATGTCACTCACTCACAATTTCATTTGTTTTTTTATTGTTTGAATTATACAATATGTCAATTTTTACGAATTCGACAATAAGGTCCTTGCCTGAACCACAAAATGTTAAAATAATGGAGTTCAACGTGTTCAGGGAGGAATGAAACTTCGTTTCAAATGACAATGACGAGAAACTCAAAATATTTTATATTTCATATAATAAAATACAAAAGAAATAGTGAGTGGGTGATGTCATCGGTCCCCTGATTTGCATACCGAACAGGATGTGCATGTAACTGTTTTGTGAAATTAAGCGAATCTTTAAAATATTACAATTTTCTTTTTTTACATCCGATTTTGATGAAATTTTCAGTGTTATGCTTGTTGGATTTTTCTGTTTTTATTCAAATCAACTTTTTGTTGGGGTGGACTTGTCCTTTAAAGAATCAATCTCACTCTACTGACACCAAATACTCCCATTAGAGAAGTCAGAGATATGAACACGACACCAGAGAAAAAGCAGCAATATCGTAATTTTTCTGCCCTCTGGCCGACTATCCTCCATAGCATCCCACTCTCTAGCCACACTTGACATTTACAAGAATTATGTTGCATTCAATCAATTTAGGCTGGAATCGCTGAATACAACTATGGACCAAATATAGTATACTTCAGAAAAATTCACCACGGACAATTAATCATCAGACCCTTAGAGCAGAACTATTCAAGTGTTTATAAAGAAAGGGGTAGATCTAAAAGAGTGCATCTATCCATGTACTCATCTACATTTGTAGAAAAATATTAAAAGTACACAAGTACATGTATCAAAAAATATAATTTATGCTCATCACTAGATGAATATGAGAATATATAATAAAATGTATAAAGGACAGGAGATAGAGGCTAATTATGAGGGACATGCATCGCTGTGCCATGTGTTATGTGCTATAAAAGAACTGAATACACTGATTATTAAATAGTAATTGAACAGGACCTGGGCTCTTTTTAATTTTTCAATTTATGAAGGTTATTTATGACATTTAAAACAATATCCCCATCCCCATAAGACCACATTATTTTTCACACTCAGACACACAAACACACACACTCACTAAAACATTTTCCAGCATGCTTACCAAGAGTTTATCTTTATCTGTATGTTCCTGGTATGATATCCATTAACTATTATGTAGTAGCATGGTCTATATGCTTGACTATATGATTAGACCTCAAATGTCAGTACTAAGAACCCTATGGCATACCACCATGTGATGTACAATGAATAATCGTGGCTCTTGAACATGAACATGATGAGGACCAGACACCATCCTAATAACAGGCCATGATGCCTTTATGTATTAAAGGCCAAATGAAAACAACAGATATCTATTTCAGACTTTCACAGGTCATTGCTTGTCCAGGTAACCTCAAAGGCATTCACACTAGACACAAGGGATAGCATCATTCACACCAGAGAAAATTACATGAATTTTGTATTCAGAAGAAAAAAATCCAGAGATAGCATTAATTAGGGCATTGCATAAAGAAAAAAAAATCTTTAGAAATAAAACAAATAACTATCTACATAGTATGATTTGCTGTTTCACATCATACATAATTATCAATCGGATATACATAATTATCAATCGGATATTGGGAATGTCTAAGAATGTTAATACAGTTGTAAACGCTCTAGTGAGACCCCCTTTCTGTTCAATATTCACTCATTACATTTTAAACACCTTACATGTAGAAACAATAATTGGCAATCACATGATTCTTAGCTTCTTAAAAGTGCATTTTGGGGTCTTATGGTCTCTTCACCATAAAAGACAATAATTCTAATCCATAATATTATTGCATTCAGATAAAATATCATATAGGCCTAGATATCTACCAAAATTTTCTTGGTGGTTCTACTTTTGCTAATAATAGGCCTACTGTATTCACTTGTTTATGAGCCTAATGTTGCAAATGATTATCTCTGCAAAATTAATGCTCCACAAAAAAAGTAACAAAATTGAGAATCTATACAAATTCTAGATGTAGGCCTTCAAGTAATAGATTTCTCCATTTAGGGCCTTTTGGCTAAACTCTGGGCTGGCGAAAGAGGTTGTTCAGGTCCCTTATTCCAGATAAGAAAGGATTTCAAAGCTGGCATGTCCCAATTCAAAGGTTACACCATGGATCCTAAGATCCATGGTTACACCATGGAGCTAGATGTACATATGTGCAGTCACATCATTTTTTAAAAGCTAGATCAACTCTGAGTAGCCTTTGACCAACTGAAATTTTGGGCTGAATGTTGATATAAAATTACATGTACCTATCAAAGATTACATAAATATGTAGTTCTGTGCAATCAGATTTTCTTATACAGCAAACAGTTACTTGAACAATAAATTTGGCAAGTGTGAATGCCACTAAGAAGAATCCAGACTTCAATCAACAGCCCATGAACGCTTGCTTGCTTGGTTTCTTGGCCATGATCAACAACAAGCAAGAAGGCCAAGAGACCTTCTATATCTGCTTGCTTCATTATCATCCAAACTGCTAAAAAGATTTTAGCTCTTCTTTCTTTTTTTTTTCTTTGGTACATGTAGCAACCTCACAGGACAACCACATGATCTTGACACATTTCACATCTGTGCATGTACATCGTTCAATTACATGTGTAATACCCACTTTAACTTGTAATTTAGAAATAATTACATGTAGATTTCAATTTATCATGAGGAATAATCAGGTGGTCTGTCATTATTTTCCAAGCAATACAGAGTAAATTAATAGTGTAATATGACAGGAATATCATCGTCACAATCTGCTCATCCATGTGCAAAATGACAAGAACACAAATGTTCATGCAACAATCAACCTGGGTGCATCAAAAAGCAAGTTGTTCTAATAAAAGTGCTGACAGCTTGAAATTGAAAACAAGTTCATGAACCCCTATGTTTTAATGTTTGTACATGTACCTCTTAAAGGGGTGGTCCAGGCTTAAGATATTTATAGCTTCATAAATAGAGTAGAATTCACTGAGCAAAATGAAATTTCGTCAAAATCGGACAACAAATAGCAAAGTTATTGAATTTTAAAGTTTGGTAATATTTTGTAAAAACAGTCGTCATGAATATTCATTAGGTGGGCTGATGATGTCACGTCTCCACTTTTTCTTTTGTATTTTATTATATGAAATTAGGTTTTTTCAAATTTTTTCCTCCAAGAACTAGAAAAACTGGATTGACAACTGATTTAATACATTAGATATTTATTGCTACAACTTATTTCATTATAAGGGAGACATTTTATTCACACAAGTATGAAATAATGCAAAAAATGTGATTTTATGTAATAACATAAGAAAACAGAAAGTGGAGATGTGACATCATCAGCTCGCCTAATGAATATTCATGACGACTGTTTCCACAAAATATTGCTAAACTTTAAACTTCAATAACTTTATTATTTGTTATCCGATCTTGATGAAATTTTCAGCGTTTTGCTCAGTGAGTTCTACTCTGTGTATTAAGCTATAAATATTTTCAGCCTGGACCACCCCTTTAAGTATACCTTCCTCTACAACTTTCCAGAGTTTGGTGAAAATGACATGGGTTTTAAATAAAGTGCACTGCAGCATTTATTGTACTTCTCAAGTTGGTTATTGAAATTTCACATTTTTGAGATTGTGTTTTGTTATCTTTATACCATTCTTAAGAATTGACAGTGCTTATAGACTTTAATAAAATGAACAAACAACAAGCAATATGAATAGCATCTCTATCTTAAGGATACAATTATCCACTATATTGCAAAATTTGATGAAATTTTCATAGATTATGACTGAGTAATAGAGGTTTAAACTCATTGTAGCGACCCTGTGAAGTCTAAAAATGCCAAATTCTTTAATATGTGCAATTCTTAAAGCCTGTGTATAGCTTTGGTAAAGGGTCAATAATGTGATTGATAATCGAATATCATCTAATATGACAGTCTTACTGAAGCGTAGAGACCGTTAGATATTTTTCCAACTGCACTTCTCTGAGAAAATTTCAAATATTCAAATCTTGGATATATAGCGCCCTCTCTCGGCGATGCTTGTTTTAAATTTAAAAAATGGGCATTCAAGCACTTATCTTATAAATTTAGTGATTAGATATCCAAAAGTTACAAAGAACATATCTTGAAAGTTTCAGCCCATTCCATGATTTGGAATAGGATTTAATTGAAAGACAAAAACACACAGATATTTTAATTTGATCGGGTGACCCGATCAAGTTGAATTTCCATGTAAAATCGCAAAATTTATCCTGTAAAACACATTTTCATTTCATATCCTCCACATCATAACTGTTATAGGGCATATCCATTCATATTAGCTAGCAATGAATTGGAATAGTGATAGGTGCATTTTGGTGGATTTACCAAAACTATACACAAGCTTTAAAGGGGTAGTGAACTGTAAATGTGGTCTCTCATTGACTTTGTGTTATGAATACATAGTCTTAAAATATAGGTTTTCGGATATCTACTAATAGTACAGAGAATAAATTGACTATAATTATAGGCTATAATTATATTTGTATCTATAGAGAAACAACTAAAATGTTTTGAGAGGAAAAGTAATTGTCTTGCTACTTGGTAGCATAATTATTGCGGTATACATGTATTGAGTTAATTAGCATGTTATAATTTCAAGTTGGTCTATATTACTACACTACACTAGCATTGTGGGTCAGGAAACTGGCCAGGTATGAGTACATGTATACCGTGTTTACACATTGACTCGGCTCGGGTGTTGAATCCGCGAGCCGGGTTGAACACTAAGAAGAAGGGATCAGAGATCGCGTTCATACGTACATATAAAAAGGCGAGTTCAACACAGCTCGCGGATCTCAAACGGAAGAATTATGACGTCGCAAATTAAACGCGGGAAATTCACCGCCAGAATCGAATCTTGTCCGTGCGAACAACAACAATGCCAAAAGTGAAAGCGCGCGCAGTGACCTGGTCAAGAGAGTTCGACACGGCTTTCTGTTTACACACGAAAAAATTGCCAAGTCTGACTCGGCTCGCAGGTTGAAACCTACGATTTTGGCGGATCAAAAAAGCCGTGTTCAACACAGCTCGCGGATCACACTGATCGCGTTTACACAGCATAAAATTGCCGTGTTGAGCACGGCTCGCGTGTCGAACCCCCGAGCCGTGTCACTGTGTAAACACGGTAGTAGTTGAGGACTCGAGATGGCACTATTGGTTCGTATCTGCTTTAAGACCATCCATTTGGGTGAACTTTATTCAAGCTCTATAGCAAAATATCAAGCAAATGGACCCAAGCTAATTTTTGCATATTTGGAATATTCAGCAGGTACTAAAGTATCTAGATGTGCAAAGTTTTGTGAAACTGACATGGATTTTATTTTAAATGTGGAAAGTCTCAAAATGATATTTCCAGGTGAATTAGCTCCAAATGTTGAAATGAAATGAAGAAAAATGGTATAATCATTGAGACTGGGAGTAATACTTTAAAATAATTCCTGTAGAATTTACAATTTTCATTAGACACTTCTTGACTAATATTGTCTTTTTAATGATGCTTGTAATGATGCGATAATGACATTAAAAAAAGATGAGTATTTTCTTCTTTTTTTTTCAAAGAAATTTCTGTAAAGACTGCAACATCTGACGAAATGGATTTTCATTGATTAAATGAGGTGAAAGTGCTATAAAATAATGTGTTTCTCATTGGATATTTCTTTAAAAATACATGTAGGTGTCTAAGTGTCTTACAGATATAAAAAGAAGATAAAATGGTTCTCAGAATACAATTACGGAGAGATTTTAAGGGTATTCTGCATGTATCTCACAGATTTTAACAGAAATTAAATGTTTTATTTCATTTTATCTGTGATAAAGCGGATCTCAAAAATCCACCCCAAGGCCGTTTCTATATGTTGTAAAGATTACAAAGAAATTATTCATCATTGTTCATCATTATTCATAAATCATACTCTTGCATTCTGGACAAAGATGTAGGGTGGTCAAGAGGTAGTATAGGTTTTGAGATGGCGCTGTTCAAAGTAGCTATGGCATGGTGACTTTAAATACTCAAATCTACACATACATGTACATAAAAAAAATTGAATATCAGAATAAAAATTAAGATGTTATGCAAGTTTGAAGTTTCATTGGTTTAACTATTGTGTGCCGGGTTTTGTTAAAGACCTGGTGATGTCATATTCACACTTTTTCTTTTTGTTGAAGGACAAGTCCACCACAACAAAAACTTGATTTGAATAAAAAGAGAAAAAGTCAACAAAAGCATAACACAAAAAATTTCATCAAAATCGGATCTGTAAAATAAGAAACTTATGACATTTTAAAGTTTCACTTATTTTTAACAAAACAGTTATATGAACGAGCCAGTTACATCCAAATGAGAGAGTTGATGACATCACTCACTACTTCTTTTGTATTTTATTATATGAAATATGAAATATTTTTATTTTCTCATCATTGTCATGGGAAATGAAGTTTCATTCCTCCCTGAACACGTGGAATTCCATTATTTTAACATTTTGTGCTTCAGGCAAGGAGGTCCTAATCATCAAATTCGTAAAAATTGAAATATTGTATAATTCAAACAATAAAAAACAAAAGAAATAGTGAGTGAGTGACATCGTCGACTCTCTCATTTGGATGTAACTGGCTCGTTCATATAACTATTTTGTTAAAAATAAGCGAAACTTTGAAATGTCATAACTTTCTTATTTTACATCCGATTTTGATGAAATCTTCAGCATTGTGCTTGTCTGATTTTTCTCTATTGATTCAAATCAACATTTTTCTGAGGTGGACTTGACCTTTAAATCATATGCATCTGCTCAAGGAAGAAATTTTGGAATATAATACACAGGAATATTTCCTGTAATGGTTTACCTGTAGGAAAATCAATGATTTTTTTGTGTGATTTTTCTAAAGGAGATATTCTTACAAATGAATGCACTTGTTTATATTGAGGACACTAAAGAGGCGGTAGATCCTATGCAGTGTTTACACCCTCTTCTGCCACTTTGTAAAATGGGGACAACTTTTATGACAGTTTAATACTTTAAAACTGCATGTACTTTACCCTTGCTCTAAAAATAATTCCCTTCAAAGCATACAATCATCATATCTTGGTTCAAAGTTTACACGCAGGGTAAATAAGGAAGGAGTGTAAACCATTTGATTATCGATTGCCCTTAACATGGCTGTTTGTTCCTCCCATTACAGGTTTGATAAACATTGTGGGATTTATAAAGGAATAGCAAAGATTTGTGGTATTTCAGGGAGCACTGAAATTATTACAAGATGCGGGTTTGAGCTGTATTGTCTGTATTGCCCATAAAAAGAAATGGGGAAGCAAGGAATTGATTGCAATTTGCTATAGACGGTATCAAGAAAAATAATTGAAAAAAAATTATACCATAACAATAAAACATTAATCATCTGTAACCCAGGACGGTAAAATAAATGCTTCAGTGCACTGGTCTAACACCATAGAGTGTGTATGAATACACAGTCTGATTATTTCTGTGTAGGGCTGTGTTAATGTGACCTCAAGCCAGAATCAAGGTTTGAATCATGATTCAAAACACCAACATGAATCACAATACTACAGAGAATCAGGGTTTAGAAGACCTTCATTCTAATGTTGTTTCTCCTTCGGTTCGGGTCGATCCAGCGTGCATTCACAGTGCACAGTTTGACACAGGAAGTATTAGGCATATATAGGTAAACTGATATTTTTTGCATGATTATTAGCAATCATCATTACAATGAATATTCAAGATTTATGTGTGAAAAGGCCCTACATGCAATCATGATTCTGCAGAATGATTCAAAATTCTAGGGTAAAAAAAGTGTCACATGAACACACCCCAAACCAACTGACAATAGGCGGTGCTGCACCATCCCGAGTTTGCTCAATCTCGAGATTTTAGCCCGATCGGCCCTCTTCGCGATTAATCTTGAGATTCAAGAAACCTAGTCTCCACCATCGCAAGAGCGATTCCTGCTTGAGCGAGGCATTGATGCATTATGGTCTGACGCCGTGAATAGTGCGTCTGCACCTATGATTTAGCACGATAATTCGTAAAATAGCACGCTATTTTGCAAATACAATTTTGAGATTGATCCTACGAACTAGCGCGATAATTGCGTCTCCCTTGCAAATTATCTTGAGATTGTTCAGATCGGGATAATTTGCCAGATAAGAAATAGCGCGCTAATTTGAAAACTCAGGATGGTGCAGACGGCCCTTATGAGACCAACTGACAACGAGACCAAACTGGTAATAGACCAAATGGGTTAAGTCCTTGAGAAGTAGACCATGAAGATAATGAAGGCCTACAACAGTATGACCATAGTCTGCAAGCACAGACTCATGTTTAACCAATATCATACAGGTATAGATTAAAGACTAGATTGCAAAGGCCCTACCTCTGTTTGTGTCAAATAATACCCCTTTCATAAACCCAATTATGCGGCTAATAGCAGCATAATTTGGTCGTAAAATCGGAGGAGGACCAGAGTTTTCCGCATTATTTTGATGCTGCAATTATCCGCATAATAGCTGCATCGGGACCAGATTTTGACTTTATGAACGCATTTCGAAAGTAATGCGGATAATTGCCATGGTGCGGTCACAAGGTCACCCTTTCCAATGCAACCGCATCAGAGGGGGTGTGTGCGGTTGCCATGACGATTATCCTCCTTTTTCAGGACGGGCGCTCGTAAAAATAGTGTCGATTATTTTCGGAGTTTGTGAACGCAATTTTTATTGAATTATCCGCATTACTCTTAGGCAGCTAATTGGAGGATAGGTTTATGAAAGGGGTATAAGACTTTTTCGACCAAGCCACAGTAAACAGTGAACCTAGTCTCACTACTTCAGACTCTGCATTACATGTATGCACTATCCGACTTGGGAAAACCAAGGGTCTGTGCCTGCAGACTAGTATCACCATGAGTAGACCAACTGCTTGTAGGCCAGGTACTGGATTGAGACCAACCGGGTAATAGCCCAAGCAGTAAACCATTTCAAGTACATTGAACCTAGTTGAACAGGATATGAAGTGCCTAGTGGTATTTCCCATTCTGGATCTGGTTCCACCTAATTGATAATGGGATGAGAAACAGTTCACTGTAAATGTGCACTCGACTTGAATTCGCAAACTGGCTATTTACATGACCTTTACCAGCTAAAACACCAGATCTATAGAAAATGATGTCACAGAATTATTAAGTTGCAATTTTGGTAGCCTACAGAAGTTTATCTTGCCCCCCCCCCCCCTTGCTTAATGACAGTACAAAGTCAATTCAGATCAGTTTGGCCCACAAACTTTTGAATACTTGACTCTGGAAAACAGGAAATCCAGTTAATTCAATAAAACACAAAGTTATCACTTTGGCAATGAAACCTGCATTATTATTGATTTCATATGGTTAGACAACATTATAGCTCTGTAAAATCTAACATCAACCATAAACAATTATTGGGTCTCTGCAAATTTAGAGTGTCATAATGATGATCCCCCCCCCCCCCCCCATCATTAAATGACCCTTTCACTCGAAGATTGCTGACATAAAGGAGGCATAAACTGGTGAAAACAGATCATGTACCATATTACATAACTCACTTGTATTTTCATCATTGCATTGCTAAACTCTAATTTTGGTTATGACAGATAAACTACCTAAAAGAGAATGGATGTTGAATATTCATTATCATGCACCAACTTCACAAAGTAAGCTGTAAGTTTTCAGAATGACCGAATTCATAGAGAAATACCACCATGTACATGTACCTGAAATCCATGGGGCGTATGTTTGGGCTTTAATACAATGTAGGGCATCTGACTGAGAAGCAATCCTTTGCAGTCCGTGGACTTGTCCAATTTTACTTTAATTTGCTAGTAACTTGAAAAGAACTTTAAATAGATGATCATTAAAGAACTTAAAAAGGTCATCAAATAATTATCATTTATATCTTCTCTACAACATGATTTCCCCTTCAAACTAATTCAGTCTACATTTTACTTTAGAGTTTAGACCAATATTTAATACACATTACCTCCCACCCCCCCAAAAAAAAAAAAAGTTTGATGAAGAAGAATAAAAAATAAACACAAAAGAAAAAGGATAAAAACTGATGTTTTTCATGGAAAATCAAATGAATAGTGGTTAAAATCTGTAAAAAAAAAGGTATGCTCGCTTGCGCCTAAATGTATTTACCAAAACATACATTCCAGTGACATCCACCCCTGAAAAAAAAAAATCTGTAGGTGATCAGAAGATCAATGAATTTCAAAAGTGCATTGCTTCTGAAGGCACCAGAGTTGTTAAAAAAAAACTGCGCGTGCAATAAATTATTTAAAACAAAAGGAAATTGAAAGTCTTGTAAGATGGGAGAGATTAGTAATTCAGTTAACTGAGGCAAACAATATCGTCTAGACCTTTTATCCAAATAAGGAATGGTGACTAATTTGGTGTTCCCCCAAGACAAAGAACCTACATGCAAAACCAATGGTGGTGAAGCAAAAACCTTGGTAATCAACTCCTCCCTCTCAGCGGGAGTATGACTTGTGTTTCAGGAATCTCTGTCACCTTGTAGACGTGAGCGGATCAATATCTTCAAATTCACGGTCAACAAGTAGCATGTATAGTGAAGCATGCCTCATCATCTTCAGTGGGGATGAAAACATATTGGTGTTTATACACAGTCAAATATGCAAGGGGTTGTCCAAGTCTGCATGACTCACCCTATAGCAAGTGCCTATAGTCTTGATTTCTATGAATTCTGGTGGTAACTTTAGAAGCCTATTGTTGACAAAAAGCAGATGTAGTTCAATACTATTGAATCATGCAACCACAATCACAGTGTTCTTTTTTCATGATTTTGCATGACGCATTTAAATGGATAATTAGTGGGAAGGAATGACAAATAAAATTCCATTTGAATTGTCATTTGACATCAAGTCAAGCAAAAAAATATGCGTTCAAGGGTGATGTTCATTTGTAATTTTGTATCATTCTGGTCAGAGAGAAAAGGGAATCAAAATATATAAAAAAAAATACATGTTCAACTCTTATCAAAATAAAAAAAGGTACTTCAAATGAAAAAAATAGGTGAAAAATGAAGAAAAAAGTGCTCAGCAAAAAGAAGGGGAAAAAGATGGAAATGGAGACAATTAAAAAAGAAAAGGAAGGAAGGAAGGAACAAAGAAAGAAAGAAAGAAAGAAAGAAAGAAAGAAGAAAAAGAAAACAACTTGGACAAAAGAGAAGTAGGAAAAGAGTAGGGGAAAATGGGAATCAAAGTAAAATACAACCCCCCCAAAAAAAATATTTAAAAAAATTTTAAAAAATAAAGTGAAATCATTCAATCAAAATCAAATAAAATCTAATATCTGCAGGTTACACTGCAAAGCATTCTGCTGACTAGTATTAAGGCAAACATAGCAAATACATACTGTCAGCCTACACCTGTAATAATCATATATAAATTTTGGTTTGTTTACATGGCAATGGGGGCGGAGATTTTTATATTCACTATTATTCATACTGTTATCTAGAGCAATGGATTCCATGTTTTACAATAGAGTTACAAACCCAAGAACGTGTACAAAACCTCCTTTCATGTATGCCTTCATGTACATATTAATATCCATAAAGTAAACCAACAGTACCTTAATATGAGATAACTTTAACTTTATTATTTACCTTTATACATGTGTCTGTTCATATAAAGACTACAGGAAGTGTTTTTTTCTATTCTACAGGTATCATTTCTGACTCCTGCACTTCCTTAATAGTATCATTATGATATCAACGTCATATCATACTGTCCTACACAAATCACAGAATAGACAATCACCCATGGCAACTTCCTCTCTGAGTAAACAACAGTAATCAAATGTGCATACTGTACATGTAGTAGCTATCAAAATGAATTTGGAGAATCTAGAGATAATGCAACCTTTTCATGATTCATGCATATGGATGTTTCTGACATATAGTATTTCATAACCACCCCCCCCCCCCCATTTTAAAAAAAAAGTTTTCCAACAACAAATAGGCACCATGTAAAAGCAACCCTAAATCTGCCCTATACAAGGTCCAGAAAAAATATCAGCATTTTTGTAAAAACTTCATGTATTTATTGTTTACAAACATGACCAGGAATCCAAAGGCCAAACATACATCTGTTCATTACAATGCAATCTAAAACTCATCAACCCTGTACATTCTATTCATTGTAACAATGGCTGATCCTTGGTGTATGTTCTATTGCTTGGCAAGCTCTATACTAGAGCTGGAGGTGAATATTTTGCAACTGCTTTATAATACATTGTACATCTAGGCTGTGGGAATTCAAAATTTCAGAAGTCAGCGAGTTATTAGTTCTACAAATAATATAAATTTCCTCAGTACTTTGTCCTATTTTTATATGTTACACCCCTGTAGGTCAACTTCAGTGTCTACTAGACTTTTAGAGCCTTTTTATTTTTCTCCTGCAACCCACTGACTCTAACCATATGAAATACACTTGACAGTGGTAGCTAAAAGGGCAATGACAATGTTTAGCTTGATGAACTTCATTCATAGACATCATTTTAAGAAGAAAAACAATGTTTGTCTTAAAATTAACAAGCAGACTCTATTAAAGGATGTGGTTTAGACCATAGACCACAATAGACTTATTAAATCACTATGTAGTGAGAGAACAAAGTAATAAACAAATAAGCCTTGAAATTGATCAATTTGTTTTGTATTACTTCCTGGTTATGGAAACCCCACCTGCTTTCTAGAGTATAAGTTGGTAGTTATAAGTCATCCCTCTTAAGTTTTGAGTGATTGTCTTTTAGTAACATCCAAGCATTGTTTAGCTAGTTGATGTTTCTTCTTCAAGACATCCAAGTCAATATCTAATAACATACATGTAGCAACCTGGTAGGATTGTGATTGTTAAGACCCTGTAATAGCTCTATGTTAAGACTAGGTTGCAAGTTTTCAAGATGAGTGAATAAACTGTGAAACTTCTCAAATATCTCTACTTACCCCCCCCCCCTAACTTTCTTCCCTTTTTAACTCTCTACATTCTCTTAGTCATAACCGTCCTGTCTAATATCCTTCAACATATCTGCAAATTACCATGCATAATTTGAATGGTGTACCTTGTAGGCATGTATAATTACAGACCACAAGCCAATGCCAGACACTTGTCTGGATGGTCGGGTTGAAAAAAAAGGAAAACAAGTTACAAATCATGAACAACATCATTGTTTGGTTTTATTTTTATTTTTATTAGGATGGAGAAGTTCATAATCAGCCTGGTGGGTAAACACAAAGATAAGAGTATTTTGGTTTGTACATTTTGTAGGGTTAATAAAGTGTGTAAAGGTTTGACCTGTGTAATCAACAATTGAGTTCCTGAAATTCCTGGTCAATCCTTCCTGTCATTGTTGATACATTCATTGTGCCATTTCAATGTTAAAAATATATCTAGAATGAAACTGAATATTAAATGTATCTTCTTTTGTACGAGTCAGAAGAAATCTATATCTAACATAGTTCTCAATGTTCCATAGACTGTGGTGAGGTTTTGGGGGAGTTGTTGGTGTTTTTTTTTATGTGATGTCAAACTCAAATTGTATTTGAAATTGCCTCCCTCTTAAAGAAACAATTAGGGCTACAATGTCATTTTAACTCAAATGATGCCTTCAATTAATACAAGGCTACATTTTAAAAAAGCACACATTTCTCACTATTGACAGAATGTGTCAAATCCAATTTTGAAAAATGTGGTCCCAAGTTGACCTATTTGATATCCAAAGTACTTGCTCAGGAGTAAGAATACTAACAATTAATTCATTGCCCTTCCTTGGAAGGAGGAAAATGAAGACTTTAAAAAAGTCAGCTTATATTTAAATTGCCTTTTTGGCTTTGCAAATCGGTGAGATGTCACAATATATGTACTGTATATATATCTTCTAAACAAGGAGTTTGTAGTTCAATTACATTTCCCACAGGGCATTAATCAAACATTTAGCAAATCTATCCATTCATAAGGAAATTTTATATACTACCAGTAGAGTGATTGCAATCTACAACTTATACTCCTTTCATAAACCAATCCTCCAATTAGCCGCCTAAGAGTAATGCGGATAATTCAATAAAAATTGCGTTCACAAACTCCGAAAATAAAAGCCACATTATTTTTACGAGCGCCCGTCCTGAAAAAGGCAGATAATCGACATGACAACTGGACACGCCCCCTCCGATGCAGTTGTGTTGGAAAAGGGTGACCTTGTGACCGCACCATGGCAATTATCCGCATTATTTGGAAATGCGTTCATAAACTCAAAATCTTGTCCCGATGCTGCTGCTATTATGCGGATAATAGCAGCATCAAAATAATGCGGATAACTCTGGTCCTCCTCCAATTTTACAACCAAATTATGCTGCTATTAGCCGCATAATTGGGTTTATGAAAGGGGTATTAATGTGTCTAACCATGGACCTAGACTGGAGGTAGTCAATGATGTAACTTTAAATGTCACCTTTATCTGCTTCCCTTATTTTCTCTTTGTATGAATCTTCATTTAGATTGAATGCCCCTTCAATTTTTTTCAAGAATTACCAAAAAAATGACAGTGGGCAGTGGCACACAGCATTAAGCCCTCCAGTGTGGATGCATTATTATACAAATATATGTACACATAGAAATAGTCTGTAAAAAAACTCTGTATCATTAAGTTTTGAAGGGAAACTATGATTCATTAACCCTGTCCCTAAACCCAACTGAGAATATGGACTTACCACTTGATCATGTTGATCAGTGCAAGCACGGAAAACAAAACATCTGAAGTTAGAATTTGAGTCAGGTCTCCAGAGGTACCCAAAACCTTTCTTATCCTGCCCTCTTGAGAATCTAGAAATGTTATGCAGACGATGCTCGAAGACGATAGACCCCTTTCTCTCAGAAATACCAAGGGCACCCTTTGAAGATATTTGGAGGATGATTGCATGCCCCAGTTTACCATTCCTCTGTTTCTCATCAATTAACCATGGCAACATCGGCTGGGTGATTCTTCGATCCAAGACCACATTCCCAAAGTACATAAGACTGTAAACGATGGGCTGTAATACCATTCTCTCAAGTTTAGAACCAGAATTGGCCCTGTGTCTCGGCAGAGATGGAACAGAAAGAGAGTTTGATGATGACTGACCAACGTGTGCCATTGTGCTTGTAGTCTGGGTCGTAACAGCGGACGGTAAAGGCTCACTCTGCCGACGCTCCCCCTGATCTAACACCTGAAGTTTCGAACAGCTTTGCGGGCTAAGATTCAACTGTTGATCATCTTTATGACGGTAATAAGAAGGTGATGAATCCTTCTTGTTTACTCCAAAACTCATTATGATGTAAGGTTTTACCAATCCAATCCAAGTCAGTAAAAACTTACAAAATAAACGATAATTTTACGACCGACCAAAGTTCTTTTACGTAGGTTCTCGATTTTAAACTCTCGTATTCCGCGCTTTACTAGTTTGCTGTACCGGTACCGTACCATATGAGCGCCAGCGCAATGCAGCGCGATTGAAGAGATGCGACCAGCTTACATCTTATTTTTTAACGCGTGTCTCTACCATTTTCATAGAGCTCTCCACATTTTCGTTGTCGTACCGGAGTTATTTCCGGGGTTCTTCATTCATTTGGATGACTCACCGAAAAGGGATTCCCTCCGATCGTACTTTCGGGGACCCCCCCCCCTTGGCAGCGGAAGCCAAAAAATTTAGGGGTTCTATCTGAAATTTTGAGATGGACACAGGTAAAAAAATGACAACCCCCCCCCCCAAAAAAAAGGTTTTCAACAAAAAATTTAGGGGGACCATCCCAGCCCCCACCTCAAATTTAAGGGGGGATAGGACCCCCCCCCGCTTCCACCGCTTATGCCCCCCCCCCTTCGTTTTTTATTGCCCCTTTGCTTACACAAATTTATGACTGATCGAACAAAATCACTTTTATTCGGAAGCGCTAGTGGACACCTCAACATCAGGGGCGTTTTTCACTGGGGAAGGGGATGATCTGATAGCAGATAGCGTTAGTGGCGGATCAAGGGGGACAGTGGGCACATCCGACCCGTGCTCCCCTTGAGACCCATAATCAGAATTTGTAATGTAAAAATGCCAAGTGTGGCCCAACCCCCCCCCCCCCCCTCCCCCCCCCCCCCCTTGAAAGTTTTTTTCTTTCTTTCTTTTTCCTTTTTTTTAGTTTTTGTTGTCAAATTTTCATCAGGAAAATGTCCCCAACCCCTGGATAGCAGTATCGACGTCTAATGACCAAGTCCACCCCAACGTGAACATAAATAAACGTTAAGCAAGTATATAACAATGAAAATTTCATCCAAATCGGCCGGATGTAAATAAGAAACTTATGTAAGTTATTTCACTATAGGAGCTTAAAAGTGCCACCGAGATGTTGAGATAATTATCTCGGGAAGTCGACATCTTGATAGCAAAAGATAAGATAACGAGATCCCGGATCTCATCATGTCAATATCTTTTAGAAGAGATGATGAGATGACAAGATTCAGGATCTCATCATGTCAACATCTTTTAGAAGAAATGATGAGATGACAAGATCCCGGATCTCATCATGTTGACATCTTTTAGAAGAGATGATGAGATGACAAGATCCTGGATCTCGTCATGTCGACATCTTTCAGAAGAGATCATCAATTGACAAGATCCCGGATCTCATCATGTTGACATCTTGCAGAAGAGATGATCAGATGACAAGATCTTGGATCTCGTCATGTCTACATCCAGAGGAAGAGATGATCAGATGTCATGATCTCGTAACTCGTCATGTCTACATCTTTAAGAATAGATGATTAGATTTCATGATCATGGATCGAAGATCTTGTCATCTGACCATTTCTTCTAAAAGATGTCGACATGACGAGATCCGGGATCTTGTCATCTGATCATCTCTTCTAAAAGATGTTGACATGATGAGATCCGGGATCTTGTCATCTCAACATCTCTTCTAAAAGATGCCAACATGATGAGATCTGGGATCTTGTCATCTCATCATCTCTTCTAAAAGATGTTGACAAGATGAGAACCGGGATCTTGTCATCTCATCATTTCTTTTAAACGATGTTGACATGATGAGATCCGGGATCTCGTCATCTGATCTTTTGCTATCAAGATGTCGACTTCCCAAGATAATTATCTCAACATCTCGGTGGCACTTTTAAGCTTCCATATTTCACAGCTTTAATTTCACACAACATTTAGAGGGGACTGATGACGTCACCCACTCCCATCCACTCAATTATGTTTTGGCTCGTATTCTGAACTCGGGTTTAACCATGGACCTATTACGATAACGATAGGTCCCTGGTTTAACTTAAACCTTTGTGCGACTGTATGCTGAAATTATGGGAAGCTAAGAATGTGACAACTTTTTAAAAGTTTTTCCCAATAGTCCTTTAAGACATCTATCTTATTTATCCTTCCAGGATGGCTTAAACCCGAGTTCAGAATACGAGCATTTGTGTTTTAGTATATTTTATATGAAGAATTAAATATCTCAATTTTCTCCTCATTGTCCAATGAAACAACGTTTATTCCTCTCTGAACATTGTGTGGAATATGTTCTTTTATGGTTCAGTCAAGTTGGCCCTTATACTGTGCAGTCTATAAGATACAATTCAAACAATAAATTGAAAATGAATTAATAAATAAAGAACATTGTCAACTGTCTCGTTTAGATGTGTTGTGAATAATACCATAATAAGCTATACCTTTAAAACGTACATTACTTTCTTATTTAATACATACGATTTTTATTAAAAAAAATCAGCGTCATGTTAGTTTGATTTTCTCCATGAAATAGCCAAAATCGAATGATATGATGCGTACTCGTAGTGCTCCTTGTTACTCAGCTTTCGCAAATGAGCTGGGGCGGATCCAGCTTCCGCAAATGGGGGGGGGGTTGTTTCACTCATATTCCCCCTAGTTGATTTTTGTTTGTTTCTTTGAAGGGGCTGTCCTAGTGACGTAATGAGCCGACAATTTTGAGGGGGCTCGATATGGCGTATCACGTAAAATTGATATCCTTTACCTTTTCTCTTTTTAGTCATGATTTTTTTTTGGGGGTGCAAAACGCCCATGTTCTAATAGTCATTCCTTAGTTTTATTCTTATAAACAACATAAATGTGTAATAACCTCATAGGCCCTATATTTCATGGGCGGAAATCCGAAGGTAACAGGGGGGCACGTCCCCCTATAAAAAATAGTGGGGGACACAATATCGAATATCCTTTTTTTTTATTGTCATTTTTTTGGTTAATATGACCTTATTATATTTTCAGATATTTAGATATTCAAAGATTATTGTCATACTCAAAAAAAAGAAATTTCATTGGCATAAAGATCATATTCCGGCTGTTAACAAAGAACAATAAATAACATTTAATAAATAATTACAAAAATAATGGCATTAGATAATATACAATGCAAAATTACACAGTAACAAAACAATCTAAATAGTATGCTGCGAGGACAGTCAGTTGCACTGAAATTCTGCCTGCATGTGGGCTATGTGGGGGGAGACGCCCCAAGCACGGTGCCCACTAGCAGACTGCCCCCCCCCCCCGACGGCACAACCCATGCAAGGGATGTATCCCTGCCCCCCCCCCCTGACGAGTCACAACTGATCCCTGGCCCGTTCCTTAGAACTCTAAAACCATTTTTTTTCTTTGCTTGTCAATTTTTTTTTCTGGTACGAAATCTTCTATTTGTGGTTGAAGACCTTTTTTTGGCGGACGAATTTGCCCCCCTCCCTAAGGAAAATCCTAGGTACGCCACTGACGGTGCCGGTCCAACACATCCGATGGACCCCGGTTCGATCGACATCGAGCAATCACAAACACCACGCCACAACACATCACACTATGAAAACACAAAAAGTCGCCCACACCATACCATACTAATAAACACATTACAAAACTCCACACCAAACACCGCACATTACAAAAACATATCACACTACAACACAACTCACATTTGTTTTGTTTCGTTTAAAGATATAAGACCAGGCAACTACCGATAATTGTTTTTCTTTTAAATATATATAAAAATAGAAGAAAAAATCAGTACTGATGATGTACAATATAAAATCCTAATTTTGTATGCAATAATCCTAATTCAATTGAATTTGAATGTGGGAAATTAGGGGGGGGGGGGGTTAGGACAAGTCCACCCCAACGAGAAGTTAATTTGAATTAAAAAAAAGAAAAATCAAACAAGCATAACACTGAAAATTTCATCAAAATCGGATGTAAAATAAGAAAGATATGACCTTTTAAGTTTCGCTTAATTTCACAAAATAGTTATATGCACATTCAGGTCGGTATGCAAATGAGGGAACTGATGACATCACTCACTATTTCTATTGTCATATGAAATATGAAATATGCTAATTTTCTCCTCATTGTCCCGTGAAACAAAGTTTTATTTCTCCCTGAACATGTGGAATTATCTCGAATATACTGTGTTTCCAGTCTTTTCACTACTATTCGTTATTTTTCTTCTATTGTTTCTGATGTTAAATAGTTTGTATTTTGTATTTTTGACGTTGATTGTTTTTTGATGATGTATTTCATAGTTATCTTGACATGTATTTTAAACTGCAGGGCGCCTTTGTAAAGCAGTTTTAAGAATTTAACAGGCCTACCCTGCAGTATAAAATAAATAAAACAAAATAAATAAATAATTTATGAATATTGCAATATGAACGGTAATAAACAAGTGCATGATATAATGGAGAGATTTGATCTGAATCTCTTTTGTGTGCGTAAAAAATTGCTTGTCAATTATTTTTCTGAACAAAATAGTATAAGAAACAAAGTTAAACTTTGTGTACTATTTTCCAAAGTAAAAATTTTCGCTATTCTATATATAGGTTTCAAATTTTCTTGTTATACAGTTGTTCATTAGGCCTACACTTATTGTCGTTTATCCGATTTCCTTTCCTTTCCTCTTTTCTTTACTTTCTTCTTTATTCCTTTCTTTCTCTCTTTTCTTTTTTAGGGGAGACTGTCCCCCACATCTTTTTGGCTTTGCCCTCCCCCCAAACGAAAATACATTCCGCCGCCCCCGTTATGACTCGGCCGGTATGGAACCCTACACGATCTCCCTATCCCGAGGCGCTAGCGGGCACTCTACCACTGACTGAGCCCTCTGACTGAGCCCAGAGTGTCTATTGATAACTCTGACTGCAGCCATTTTAATTCTCCATGCGCACAACTTGTCCTTTTTTATCGTGACGTAATAAAAGATTTTCGCGCATTATTGCTAGCAATAGTTACCAAGTTTATGCTGATTTTGACATTATTATTGTTTGTCATTATCATTTCTGATATTGTGGCTTTTCGGGTTGCACATTATTCTTTAGAATCTTCGACTTTCAAATTTACACCATGAGTGACAACGGTAACTCACTGCTTTATAAAATCAATAATTAATATAAATTCAAATTTATCAAATCAACTATTTATTCTTTTGCATATTATGTTAAAGTGTTCCTCCAATTCAGTTAATACGGAAACTTTCATTTCGTTTTTAATTTATGTCACGATTCACACATTTCTCATGCAACAGGACAATGCATTTTATTTAAGATTTTATTTATTATCTCTATTGCTTCGGGTTTTTTTTTTATTAATTGCTCTTTTTTTCCTTGCAGGTAATCGGGTCATTCTATCTTACCAAGAACAACTGGAAGACCCGCTGGCCTTTGATTTCGGCATATTCTTCAGTGACCTGCTGGTTAGATCAGTCAATGGCCTATTGGATTATGTTCTCGGGCCAGTGGAAGAAGACATGGAGAAAAGGAAAGAGCAGGGGAATAAGGAGGAAGAAGAGCAGAAGAAAGAGGAACAGGACGATATTGAGGAGGGGCAGCAGGAAGATGATGCTAGAGAGGGGCAGCTAGAAGAGGAGCAGGATGATAGCATTGAGGAGCAGAAGAACGAAAAGGAAAAGGAAGAGGAACAGGGTGACATTGAAGAGCACCAGGAAGAGCATGACGGTAGCATTGAGAAGCAGCAGAAGAAAAAGGAGGAATTAGAGGAGCATGAAGATGCTGAGGAGGTGCAGGAAGATACCGAGGAGGGGCAATGGAAGAAAGAACAGGAATACAATATTGAGGGGCAGCGGGGAGATATTGAAGAGCAGCAGAAGGAGGAGGGGCAGAAAGATATGCAGGAGGAGGATGAGAGGCTGGATCAGCAGCAAGAAGAAATTGAGGAGCAGAATACAGTGAATGAGAAGGAGGATGACCAGCAACATCAGAATATCGCTCACGAGGAGGTGGAATTTCAGGCTGAAGTTGAAGAGCAGGAGAATATCGCTCACGAGGAGGTGGAATTTCAGGCTGAAGTTGAGGAGCAGGAGAATATCGCTCACGAGGAGGTGGAATTTCAGACTGAAGTTGAGGAGCAGGAGAATATCGCTCACGAGGAGGTGGAATTTCAGGCTGAAGTTGAGGAGCGGGAGAATATCGCTCACGGGGAGGTGGAATTTCAGGCTGAAGTTGAGGAGCAGGAGAATATCGCTCACGAGGAGGTGGAATTTCAGGCTGAAGTTGAGGAGCAGGAAAAAGAGTTAGCAGAATCGGAGGAGGAGCAGCAGGTGGAGGAAGAGGATCATGAGGCAGGGCAGAATGTAGAAGAGGACTACCTCCAGCAGCAGGAGGTTGAACGGGAGCAGCAAGTGGAGCAGGAAGGAGTGGAGAAGCTGGAGGTAGATCAAGGGGCGTTGATGGAGAAAGTAAAAAGGGAAATAAGTAATCCGAAGGTGGGTGAGGGTCGGGATGGATTAGAAATGCAGGAATTGGTGAATGAATCAAACAGGGATCTGGATTCATCTGTCAAAGTTGGACAAAGGAGGAGGCGGAAATGGTTGAGAAAACTACTGTGTTGTTTGGGCTAGAATGTAGATAACTTTGCATGCATGAATAATGTAATTAAATGTAAATATTGTAAATATAAGTCACCAGACTCCAGTGGTTACAATTTAACTGTGTGTGTGTTTTATATACAAGGTAAGATGGAGAGTGAGAAGACAGGTATACAAAAAGAAATAAAAAATAACATTAAAGGAAAAGGAAGGGGTAATTGAAGTGTGAGAGGAGAATGGTGTTGGTTTGGCCTAGAGATTTACTGAATAAAACAAAAGTCACAAGAATTGACAAAAAGAAATATTTTATGGACAGAAGATTCGTTATGGGAGAAAGTGGAAAGCTTAATTATAAACTGAAAATGCCATGACATTTTCCCCAAGGATCATGGTGGAATAACATGGATGTTTATATAGTATGAAAGCAACAAAATCATTTTCTTGGGGAGTTATATGGGGTTATGTCACACAAGAAATTTGCGAAGTAAGAGTTAAAAAAAAACTTTTTTTCCATGAAAACAAAAAATCCCTTTGGTTTTAAATCATTTATTATTGAATTTTATTTTCACTTTTTCTTCGTAAAAAACTTATGCATTTATCCATTGTTTTCATTGAACCATAGGGATCAGCAAAAAACATTAATTTTGGTACATTACTTTTCTAATGGTTCATGATTGAAAATATTTTCTAACAAAGTGAGTATGAAATGGTGTGCCTGACATAATCAATGTTGTTGTTGAATATGATGGCGATCCGATCTCTCTAGATTCTACGCGCCAAATTTTCTGGTGGAGTTCTATGTCTATGTATACATATACGACCAATGGGGGAGCTACTCGCATTTGTCAGACCAAAACCCATGATTCTAAAATGCGTCCTAGAAAAAAAAAGGAAACCGGGATTCTCATGTCTTTATTCTTCAAAAACAGATGAATTATGATAATTACTTAGTCATATAATTCAATTATTTATCTTTATTTCGATACCTAATATGAGACAAACACTTCATGAGTGATGAGTTTGAAATTTTAACGTAAAAACCAGGTTACCCAGAAAAATTGGACAAGATTGGTTGGTGATACGAAGATTGTGCTTATTCAATGGTTGGCTCGTTAGCATTTCTTTTGTATTCTTTGTTAATTTCCCGGGGTTAATTTTTCTCTCTATGATCCCTGAAATGAGAGTGGATTCAAGATTCTGCGCAAATCGTTCCTGATATGTCTCAACATTTTTTATCTGCATGCGTGAACGACTGGTTAAGCTGTTGGTTTCAAATAAGAGATGAGATTCCAATCTTGCCATGATAATCAAATTTATAGTAAAATCATATTTGATAATTGTAAAAATCTATCTCTGAACACGCGTTTCCTTTTTTTTGTAAGCACTGTATAAATCCATAAATCTAATAGCTTGGATGGATTTCATCATTATGTTACTCTTTTCTGCTTTTGTTAAAACCACCTTCACATCAGGGTGAACTTCCCCTTTAATGGAAAACTTTTTACCGAGACTGGTATAGGGCTATGCTGGATGCCATTCACCCGTTATTACCATAAACAGACTGTGAATATATCTGTCATATATCATGCAGATTCAAGTTATGGGCAATTCACAAAATGCATATGAAAATCCAATTATTCTCAACCGAGAACCAATAAAAACATGAAAAAAAGACTTCCTTTGAATGAGTGAACAGATACTAAGTATTACAGGTTTAACCTGCTACTACTCTCATTACAATGTCCATTAGAAACCAGGGAGGAGGAGGGGTATGCAGAATCGCAGAGGATGATCCCCCCCCCCAACATTCTGAATAACATGTAGGGATTGAACCTCATACCAACATACGTTTATTCCACTTAATTTGTCTTACCTATTTTTTTTTTTTAAATATGTTGGCAATTCACCATGCCCTGTGATTATCTGACAATAGATGCCGATATAGATCAAACTCACAAATGACATGCCACAATTCTGGTATTTGTGCTCAAGACAGACTGGTTTTATTTTATAAACAAAAGTTCTACACAAAATATCTCCCACAAAATACAAACATTTTCCACCATTTTTTCGTTAGCTCTTTCTGTATCCATGATTGCAGGAATAAAGCAACACTTTCATTGTGAAATATTTCAGTAAGCATATATTTGTACATTCAATGGGTGAAGAAGGACTATGTCCCTTGATATGATCCTCTTTAAAAGATAGATGTGACATACAAATGGATATACAAAATTCATTTTTAATACAAATATGGCTGACAGAAAGGGAGATTTGCTGAACAAGACTTCTTGTAAATTTGAAGTTATTTCTAATTGTAAGCTACATCCATTTTATGAAAAATATTACAATCAAAACCAGTTCTCCCAACAAACTGACCAAAAGAAATGGTATCAAACTGATGCTTATAAGGAATGCATATGAAGAGTTTAGATTAGAGTCTGTTCTAGCTTAATATGCCTAGACGTCAGAAATACAATAGTTCATATAACATTTCAGATTCCAGGTGTATTGAAAATTCTTCACTTATTCAGCCTCGTCTCGATTGTGGTTTCAAAATAATACAAAACCAGAAGCTTTTTTACTGGTATATTTGCATAATTTCAGAATATTCTTTCTACATCAGTATTACAATAAGAATTTATGACCAGACCAATTAAACAGGCCACACAGTATACCATCCTGCCCATCCAGACATAAAGCACACATATAAAGCATAATAAAGAGAATACTACCAAATAGTTGCTAAGTAGTCTAAATGTTATCTGCAAAGTGGAAAATTTGTGAAAAAAATATTAATTAATTGAATCCATTCAGAAAGCTTTTAATAGTAAAGTCTATTTGATTAGATACATTCAATACACATTATTATTCAATTGTATTCTTGTACTGTGTTTAAAGGACTTAAAAATTCCTTTATAGTTTGAGATTACATATAAGAGAATACTGAGTGGGTAAATGATTACATATAGATTTCCATAGGCTCTTTTTTGTGGACTAGAATGTAAGCTGGAGATGAATTATACTCCTAAGATATACGTAAATAAACTTACCTCAAAATCTAATATACAAACCACAATGCTGTTTATGCCATAACGTATTTAAAATAATTGTTCTTCTAAAGAAAATTCATGAATTACAGTAAAATTTAATCAACAGGATTTTTTTTATCATCACTTATGTTGAAAAAAAGAAAACTAGCATCTTAGAAATATGACGAGATCGATGTATAGCATTTACCAAATTACGAGGTTTAAATAATAAATCAGAAATAATGCAAAACTTGATGGCAAAGATGAGATTATAAATCTCTGTGGCAGTTGAATTGGTTGAAGATATATCCACAAATTTATCCTATTTTAGGACATAAACAATGAAATGATTGTGCATTAAACAAAATATGGAGAGTGCATTAAAAAAAGAAAAAAGCCTTCTGGCTTTTAAAGACAATTATAATAAAGAAGAGATTTGATAATCAATCACATGGATGAATATGAATGGGTAAGCACCCTGTGCAAAGAGAGTTCTGTAGTACTTATCATTATCAACTCTTGGAAAGCTGCAATGTGCAATGAAAATAAAAACTTTTACTTATTACTTGATTTTAAGAGAAAATAGTACTTCATATGAAACAAACAAAATGGCAACATTTCTATGCAAGAGAATCTTGGAGTTTCTTGTCTGATTCCTTAAGTCCGATCCACGTATTAAGTTGACGAGCACGGATACGTCCCCAAACGACATGATTGGTCATACCCAGGATTTGAGCAGCCTGCCAAGCTGCACCCTCTGGTGACAGAGTGGTAGTACAACCAAGTCCTGGATAGGAGAATAGATAGGAGAGAATGGTTTTGTGGTATACATGAATACAAGATAAGGAAAGCTAAACATTATTCTAAAGTTCTTGATTGGGAAGAGAGGGGGAGGAACAGGAAGGGGAGCAAGAGGACCAGGAGAAGACAGAATGAAGGTACAGGAGGAAATGGAACGGGAAAGAGGAGGAAGATGAATTAGGGAAGAGGAACGGGAAGAGAGAGATAGGAGAATGAGAAAAGGAAGAGAGTAGTGAGGATGACAGAAGGGACAGGATTAGGAGGAAGAAAACACACAATATAGGGGTAGGTGGAAGAGTAAAAAGGAGGGAGGGGCAGCAGGACATAATAAGGGGTAGGAGGCAGGGGAGGGGAATGGGGAATTACAGAATAGGAGAGGCTGGAGTGGAAAGGAGTTTGTAAAATGAGGAATTAGAAGAGGTTAAGAGGAAGAGGACAACAGAAAATGATGAGGTGAAAGAGGACTTCAAACAGGATTAGGAGGAAGAAACAGAAGGCAACTAGCCAATAAGGGAATATCAGAGAATGGGAGGAGTGAGGAGATGGTGGAATGCATTGTGATTAAAATGATGGACAGTGCACAGTGAGTACATTCTTTAAAAATAGAGTCTCTTCAAATTACAGAACAAAAATTTCTTCACAATTGGTCCAACAGCACAGAGTCTAATTTAGAACAAAATTTTCTTCAAACTATTGATAAATTCTTATTACCACAATCATTTAACATTACACTGAATGGATTATTTCTAACCATCTATAAACAAAACTAGACACAAGATTTGTGTCCAAAATAGAACATATATATTTTTGGAAAAAAGTGCAGAATTGAAATACCTGGTATATGCCCCTATCCACAAAAACCAAAAGGAAAGAAAATCACAATTTCTGCCCAAAGGAGGAGAATGATTTTGCTCCACCCAGTCAGATAGTGTTCTTACACCAATCTACATTCAAAATATAGTGTTCTTTACTGTTCTTGAAAAGAACACCCTTACCTGATGGCAAACGAAGAGATGACCAGATGTCCTGTGCCCCCCAGTCAGCCTTCACAGGTGGACAGTTGATGACGGGGAAGGTGGCATTCCCTGATAGAACCGGTCCCAAGCCGTTACTCCTTCCAGCCACAGCGATGAATACAGCAGGGATACCAAGGGATTCGTAGTACTTCAGAATGTTGAGGGTCTCCTCTGTGCCCTTGTGTGCTGAGGTCACACGGATGTCACAATGAATGCCAAAGGAAGTGCATTCATTCTTGATTTTCTCTCCATGAGGTAGGTCACTGGCTGATCCCATCAAGACCACAACCTGGGCCTTGGGATTAGGGATGAAGTCCTGACAGATAAAAACAAGAGATGGTTCGAGTCTTATGAAATCAAATCCATATTGATGATGTCATTCCTACCATGCAATCATTAAGAAAAATATTTAAAATCAAGGATAACTGATATATCTGGTATTTCTGGCATAGATAAGGAAAGTCAAGAATTTTGAAAAAATAAAAAGTGAAACACCTCTAGAAGTCTCGCCTGCCTTACGCAATGAAATATAGCAGCAGTGCTACCTTTGAAAACAACTAAGTTGAATAATCATTCACACACACAATAAACATTCATATGACAATAAAATACTAAGTTGAAGACAAACTGCCTGTTTAGCTTAGCTTTGTGATTGATCATGGGCCCATTTCTACGATAAAATATTGATTACATTGAATGATCAATCATGAAAATCAACATTATGACCAATCAAAAAAACTTTATGCTAAGTTATGGGCCCTACGATGAATACTTACATTGAGTTTCTTTGCGACCCATTCAAAGTTCCTCTTGACCTGCTGGAGTGCGTCGTCGGTGACCTCTTTCAGATCACGGTAAACCTGTTTGTCCACCATAAGTCGTTTATCTCCAGCCGGCCATAGACGCCATGAGTCACTGTCAATGATGTCAGCAAGTAAGATCTCCCCTGGATGAAAAAAAAAATATTGAAAATTATTAACTATTTGCCAATATCATTTTTTTTCTGTTGAAATTATTTCATTGCAACATCAACTTCTTGTCACATTAGGCAAGATGGGAAGACTTTGAGGTGATCACAGTTTCATTTTCAAATATATCAGTGTCATACTTCTGTTAATTTTTTTCCACAGATTTCAGTGTAAGCTAAAATGTCTATCATTGAAATAGTAACCATGAAATCAGAAAATACATGGAATGCTCTTTTAATATCTTTTTAAACATTTTTCATGTTTATAAATCCTTCATGAAACTGATTAATCAAAGCCCATAACATACACACTGTGACTAACCGGACATTTATAACAATGCTGCTGGGCTTATGGACAGATATTGTAACATATGTTCATACAATAGGCATCTTCACTGGTAATTATCATAAGACAGAATCAATTTCAAAGATTTGTTTTCAAATGGGATAAGAGCTTTATGATAGAAAAATGAATTAAATTTGATTAATGGAATTCGGCAAATTCAGTAAGGTTTGTATGAAACCAGGACTCGTAATCAACCACCCACAGCATCGAACTAGAAATCAGAGTTCCAAACATTAAAGTACCCTTTAAATAACACATGTATTTTCACATAGAGTACATTGTACTTGCCTGTCTCTGCATCAACGCCAAACTCTATTTTCATATCGATAAGAGTACAGTCCAGTGCTGCCCAGGCCTTCTCTAAGACTTCAAAGATTGCGACTGTCATACGACCCATGATATCAACCTCATGAGCTCCAATAAGACGACCACCATGGGTCATCTTAGCTTCAATCAGCTGTGCATACGACCACTCTGGATCACCAGCAGCATCATCCTATATGAGAATACATGCAAGAGTAATATATTTTATTTTTTCCCCCAGCACTCTGTGTTTTTGCCTGTTTGAGGACACAAAAATTTCTACAATTAAATGCCAACCAACACAGATGAACTTTATGATAATAGCATGCCAGCAATATATGAAGAGTCACCTCCACACTTATATTTCACTGAACAGTTGTTGAAAATATGGAAAATATACAGAAATCACCATTTCAAATGTTATCTATTATTCATAGTTTATCTATCAAATTTCATGAAATACAATTCTTGTGAAATAAAACCGACATTCTCTTTTGGGTGATGTTTCTTTATGAACAAACAATAGGAGGGATCCAATACTGTATAATTGGCTGGGATACATGATCCTGATTGCACAAAAAGCTTCAAGGGAATATTACTGGCTTCCCGCAAGAAGGGACTTTAAGGGTAATGTTTATGAATATTTTTTTCAAATTTCATATATAAAGAGAAAAATCGTAAGTTATCCAATGATACAAAGCTATTCAAGTACAACTCAAAATATCAGCGAATTAAAAAGGCATACCGTTAGTAAAAAAATAATCTTAAAAATTTCCTCAACGTCCTTTCTTGTGGAAAGCCATTAATATGTCTAGAAAAAATTGGTGCAAATTGGCAAATGTTTCCACAGCATTTCCACAATCTCCTCCTTCAAGCACCAAAGATTAAGTGATCAACCTACCTTATAGAAATACTCTAGCTTAGGGGGTGCAAAACGGTACCCTTCATTAACCCCTGGGTTGCGTTTGAGGAATGAACCAGTAGCCACACGCCTTGTAACCCATTCAATTGGAATCATTTCACATCGACGACCAACAAATGCTGTCTCGGACTCCTGCCTCACAAAGTGGGTCTTGATACCTGAGGAAATAATAGTGCAACTATGTTTAAAAGCTTTTTAAATGATTTGTCAAATCGTTTTGGCTTTCTTAGAAGTTATTTGTAAGGGATTTTCAAATCTTTCCCAATGTATTAATGACTATAATGCCAACTCTTAATCCGAACATAAACTACCCATTTCCCTAGAGATATCATAATGTAATAAAAGAATACATCAATCTATATAACATCTTAATAAGAAAATTAGGTTTATTGTCTTTAAACTTCTTTTTTTTTAGATATTGGCTTTAAATAGAATGAAGGCAGCATATTAGTTTATCAGCTTTGTTGAGGAAACTATTTCTTTGCTCCTTATGATCTGAATATCCAAATTTGGAAAATCTGGGAAAACTGTTTATCTCCATTCCATTTTTTTTTTCATTTACAAGGAAATCTGTAATTCAACTTTTGTACAAAGTACCAGGGTGCTCTGAACAGGTGCTGATAGCATTATGACAATATGAACATGGAGTGAGATAACATGAACCAAATTTTCTTAATGTCACTTTTACAAATACACACACATGCAAGATTGTTTTTCCATTTCAAGTTTTAAGAAAAATCTACATTGTACAAAAATATGTATTAATACTAAATTTATAAAAATCTAGCCACTTGACTATTAGCTAGAAAAACCTGCAACAAATCTCAAAATGTGAAACAGATCTTCACCTTGCCAGACCAAGTAATATACCACAAACACTGTACCATAAAACTCACCAATCAAGTTGAGGAATTCAAACACTTTTGCAGCAGTGGCATTTGAGATTGCGGCCTTTCCCGCCAGTTCATTAACACGCTGTGCATTGTGGGCAGAAATCCTGTCTTTAGATTGAAGAAGAACTTCATAGTTTGGCAGCTCATAGATGATCTTTGTCTTGCCTTCATTCAGCTGCTTGCCTGGTGTGGCTGTTAAGTGAAATAAGAAACAAAGAGAAATAATAATGCATTATGTTGCAGCTAGATCTGTAATGCAACCATCTATTCAAGTTAAAGTTGGTGCCTGTCTTTACGGAGACTACTACCGAATAAACTGAAATAGTAAAATAACTAAGGTTCATGCAGATGATCGGTTAGAACACGGGGAGGATTAAGACTGTAGAATACTGAACATCAGAGTGTAATGAAATGATGGGTGATTCATGCATAGTCATGCAAATAATTCAGTCTCATTCCTCGTGATGGACAGAGAACATGTAAAATATATTGGAATCCCCACAAACAGCTAGATATAATCAATTTGATCGGGTGAAAATACAGTTTTCCTTAAAAACACCAGAAGTATATGCAAAGAGAATTTTGCTTAGCCTATGTACAAGCCAAGTCCCAAGAAATAAAGGGAGCATTAAAAAACATATTTCAGTCATTTATATAGAGGTGTATACAAAATGCAGTTTGGCTCCCTGTATATAAAGACCATGTGAAAGTAACTATCCTGTTGTTAAGCCACAATATGTTGTAGACTCATTGACATTGAAACAACTATCATGCTCAGTTTAATGCTGATGAAATCTGTCTAGGAGTTTCTTTACCTTCTTTCATTCAAATTAAAGAGAACACTTTCACAACTTTATGTAACAGGAGCATTGATACCCAAATCAGTTTTCCAGTGCTGTGTCATATGTACAGTGTAAGAGATACTTGGATACTCAATACTTGGATTTTTAAATCTGAAATTTGGGGAAAGTGCTGTGAGTCCATGCAAATGTTGACTCTTCTTCTATGACGATTTACAGCCTTATTACAAGTTTGGTGATAATCCTATTCCTACATACAAAACATTTTGCAGCATGCTATTAATATCAGAAAACTAATGTTACAAGGGAATAAATGAGTCTAGAGAGAAGTAGAGACACTGAAAATTTCACATCATGATGCACCACTGCAAGAACTGATCAAAATATCAACAAATGTGCTGCTACCTCAATTTTTTTTGCAGTGATTAACAATTACGTTATTTTGTTATCAAGGGATCAGCTATATGGTAAAGCAATATACCACCATCTCTTTTTAGTTCACTAACGAATGACATGCAGAAATGAGACTTTGAATATCTCTTTTTAATTGCTTAATACCCCCGTCACACTTATTGGGAATCAGCAGGAATTAAGCAGAACCAGCCGGAATGAAGAACTTTAAAAATTTGTGCCACATTCGGGAGGGAATTTGAAATTTTCGCTACTTTTGCAAAAATGTCTTCCTTTTTTGCGACATGACCGGGTGACTTCTACTGCCAAATGACGTTACATCAACAGCTGGCCGCGTTTTATGCGATTCGGTTTTCTCTAGAATGTGATCAGAACCGGATCAGAATGCCTCGAATGTCAAAAGAATATTTAGAGTGCAGTCAGAGAGCAGTCAGAATGCACTTCGAATGTCGTTCAATATTTCTCCACTTCGAATGCACTTCGAAAGTTTTGAACATGAGCAAAACATTCGGGCCGGTCACAACAATGGACTCGAATATCTGGAATGCACTCAGAATGCAGTCAGAATTTTTAGAATGCGCTTCGAATATCCAGGAATGTACCAAGAATTTAACTCATTCCGACGGCATTCAACTCATTCCGCCTCTAGTGTGACGGGGGTTTAATGTAGCTCAGCTGAATGATAGAAAATATTGAATACTCACTTCAAAATCTTTTTAACATAATCAAGGTTTATAACTAGCTGTTGGATTCACTTAGTATTACAGACAAATTGTATTTTTTCTTTGTTAAGTAGGTATGCCTATTTGCCTAAATTGGTCAAATATGTTTTTATTTCTAATCTGCTAGGAGTGTTTGAAAGCCACTGCATGGTTTTATTTTGTACTGCGTAAGTGCGGGGTTTTTGTTTTTGCACCTAATCATGTTAGTTTTACTAATCTACAGTATGTGCATGTGTGTGTGTGTGTGGGGGGGGGGCAAACAGCAATCTCAAGGGTTATACTAAAGAACACAAGTTGCGTGGGGGGAGAGTTAAAAAGAATATAATTAAAAATTATTCACTCTACACGTACAAGCACTCATAGTGAAGATGGGAGACAAGAAAAAACAACACTTCTTTATGGGAGGGGAAGAAGCCAAGTGTCCGTGCATTATCAACTTCTGAAAGCTTGTTTACTCTTTGTTAGTAGCCCCCACCCCAACCCTTGATAGGCTAGGCATCAGCAAATTGAAAGCATTATCCCAGATTGCACATCAAGCAAAAAAAAGTCCATGCTAATACCACATGCCTACCTTTCATTCTCTTTGATGGAGGTTGTTCTGAAAGAACACATGCAAAATAAAATACAAAATAAATGATCTGATGATTAGTAATTGAAAGGATGATCATCTACTTTCCATTTGGTCTCGTCCCGTATGGTCTTATCCTACTTTGAGTTTGGCATTTGAGAATTGATTGCTCAAAGTGGGTATTAAAACAAGAGTAATATGACCAGTAAGCAACCTGAGTACCGGACCAAACTGATGGTCGACCACATACCGGTGTGGTATTAAACTAGAAATTGAGAACTCGTAACTCCCGTCTCTTGCCTGCAACCTGAATTAGAAAGCTGGACATTGACTCACATTAAATTGTACAAGAATATCATGTGCCAGGAATCATTTTAAAGGCGCATGGCCAATATGGGAGACTCCCTATGGAGAGATTATATACAAATAGCGAATAGGCATGAGTGCAATGGTGTAAGATTTCGCATGAGGTGAAAGAAAGATGCTCTATTCAACTCGGCTAACACCTCGTTGAATAGAGCATCTCTTTCTTTCACCGAATGCAAAATCTTGCACCATTGCACAAATAAGAATATTCGCTATTTGTGTTGTAGAATGCCTCGGAATTTAAAAAAAAATAAAATAAAAAGGGAGCAAAAAATTGAAAGTGAAAAGCAAAATCCCACAAGCGCACAAGACCTTGGGCAGCATTGTGCATTTAGCCAGTAGGCTTATACGCGTATTGCACCTTCATTCTACTGAGCGCAATTAATTAAATTGTATTGTGACGTCACCTCCTAAAGCCGTGCAACGATACGTTTGGATGGTACCTCTTGTGCCCAACGGTACAAATGTTTGACGTTCAGCCTCTCATTTGCTCGCATACAACAAGCTAAGTAGGCATTTTACAATCTCCAATATCAGAGACTTTTGTAAAGAATTTGGGTATCCAATTTCAGAGACAGTCTCCAGTTTGGGAGACCAATTTCCTTTGTTTACATTTGCTTCAAATGGATTATCTTGGCAGCAAATGAAAATGTGATGAGCAGATTCCTCATGAAAAATTACCCTTTTTCACCATCTACTTTAACAATTCACCGTCTACTTTTGTTTTCATGAGGATTTTTGCTGTCATCCACACACAAAACAAATGAGCTTCTGACCTCAGTGAGACAAAATTTTGGGTGGAAAAAATGTTTTTGTTAGTGTTTTCTTTTGTTCTTTTGCAAAGCAAGCCCGGGGGGGGGGGGCACTCAATCAAAAATGTGGTAGGGGTGTGCCGCGAGACAAAAAACAAGGGCCTTGGAGCGGGCTTATTGTAAAAAGGAGGGTCCTGGGAACGGGCTTCGGAACTAAATGTTTGTGAAAACGGGGGTCCTTGGAACGGATCGCCAGCGTGTCAGTACGTGCGTATGCATCTCTAAGGAACGGGCATGCGAGCATGATGCAGCTAGCGCGGCTTCCGCCGGGTGCGCTCGTGCAGAGGCGATGGTCGGACAGCGCCCTGCGGCCACTCATTGTAGCAGATCAATGCGACCGGGATGGCGCAATGAAAAATATGCGAAGCTTTGGAGCGAATTTCTTTCTCCTTTTTTTCTCGATAAGAAAATGCTATGCCTTGGAGCGGCTTTCTTTGTTCTTTTTCTTCATAAGATAAAAATGCTATGCCTTGGAAAGGAAATTTAAGTGTAAAAATGGAGGTCCCCTCCGCGGCACATACCCACTACACATTATATACTGAGTGCCCCCCCCCGGAAAGCAAGTCTCTTATAGAGAGATTATCTCCCATATTGAAGAGAGTCTCCCATATTGAAGAGAGTCTACACATTTTGGCCGTGTGCCTCTACTGGACATCAAGGCACAAACTGAACCCTCAAAGAAAGGAAAAGTTAGACCTTCATGTCACGTTCGTTCTCGATCAAACATTTTGTTTTCAATTTTGAAAGAACGAATGAACGAGACAGAAATTTTCCTTTTTTGAAGGTCCAGTTTGTGCCTCGAAGACAGGATTCTGTGTTGTGTGATACACCTTTATCCATAATCGAGGTTAAGTGCATAATGGCGGTCAAGTCTCCATGTAATCACAGCGATTGGACGAAATTCACCCTCTACAAAACAGTTAGCGGTATCAGAAAGTCTTAGGGCACTATGCACGTTACTCATTTTGATTCGTCTATTCACAATCATATTAGCAATTTTTTAATTTTACACATTAAAAGTTATACCAAAGCTGCTTCTGTCTCCGTTATGTTGGCAGTTCAGCTGAACTCCTTTGGCTTCACTCACCAAATACAGAGACCGAAGTTCTAGCGCAATCTGTACAGGGGACTCAATCATGGCCATATGTTTACGTATTAAGATCGGATAAAAAGGGGAAGTGAATTTGCGCGACAGCCGAGGTAAGTTACTGTTTTTGTTCCTTTCAATTTGATTTTTCCCCATTTTTTGGCCATTAATGCCAAGAGGCAATATCAATTTGCATTTTGATCGCATTAATTTTCAAAATTTTCATTCATTAAAGACAAAAATTGAAGAGCCCCAACGGAGGGATTTTGCATTGCAAGTACTCTAATGCACTCCTAGTACCAATGAGGTCCAAACATTACATGTATGGACCTCATAGGCGACATCAGTGCTAAAATTGGGTTAGAGATTTATGTGGATCTAAATTTATTGTAATTTCAACAAAAGTACTAGCTAAATTTGAGGCTTTTGTTGAAATTTTGCTTTAATGATACATTTATGCTTCAATTAGTAACAAAAAATTGAAAGAAATGAAGGGGAACTTACATTTTGACGACTTTTTCCTGATTTTCTTGGCAGTTGTCCTTCACTTCTGACTCTCGATCGGACCTGATATGCAGATCACGTATACGCGTTCTCGTCAGGTGATCGGTCGGTTATTCTTTTCGCCAGATGTTGATAATTATATATTTCATAACGCAGCGTTCATCGCAAATTTAGCTGAAAGAGATTGAAGTTGAACAGCGCAAGCTTTAATTTATTCAGAAATAACGTTTGATTGCACAAGTTTCGCCTCGGACATTTAGGATCATTTGGTCCCATATTGGCGTAACTACGGGGGGGGGGGGGTGTCCCTACCACCGTCCACACCGGGCGTCCACAAGCCAGCAATTATCTTTTTTCTCTCTTTTTAACCAAAATGCTTCCCCCCAGAAAAAAAAGAACCAGGGTTAAAGAGAAAGACAATTATGATAGAGGAACACAAAATACTTTATTTTTTCAGCTTTTAATGCATCGACTTATAATCAAATATTAAATGGGGCTTAGAACATTTTTTTAAAAAGTCAATTAATAAAAATATTCCGCTCTTCGGGATTTGAGCTTTCATGAAATATCAATCTTTTTCATGATTACCGAAAATACTTCAAATGTCCAAAAAAAAATTATCGGTGTATTAGCTGATACCTTGCGCCCGCCTTAATTATTTTAATGTTGAGATACTTTGCTTTAATTTAATGAATTCCTAAAAGCATTAATTCTCAGATCATTTGTCGCAATCGAATGATTCGATTGGTAAGCTAGTTGTATAATTATTATGATTCATGAATTGTTTAAAATGTGTCTCTCTATCAGTTTTGAATATTTAAAAAAATGTCAGCTCGTGCTTTTTGCTCGCAATATTTTGATTAGTAAGAAATTCTTGTGTATGCGAGTTTGATACATAAATAACTAGAGAGAGAGAGGGGGGGGGGGTGTCCCTCAGCTACTTGTCCTTGCTTATTCCATATTTTTTTATTATGCTCGTGTTGTGAGTATTTCAAAGTCTTTTCTTTTTCTCACCCTTTTTATTGTCTCGGAGCTTCCCTCTATTTCTTTGCTACGATGTATAGCCCATCTTACTTGTTTCATTTTTTTATGTTCTCATTTCATTGAAAACATAATTATTAAACTGACGTAGAAGACTTTACAACAAAATTTTGATATTGTTTTTTCTTGTTTGTTTGGCTTTCTTTTTTCTTCTTCTCAGTCCTTTTTCTAATTAGTTTCCCTTTCCTTATTTTATATTATTTCATTTCATGAGGCATCCGCCAACTTATATACAACAACAAACGTTAGAGGCGGATATCCAGTAAGGGGGTGTGGTGGTGTGCCCTCTAAAAAGAGGAAAATAGGAAGGAAAAAAAGCAGGAAGGAGAAAAAATAAGAAAAAAAGACGATGATGGCAATGATGATAATGATGATGAAAATTATCTTGGTGAAGATGATAGTGGTGGTGATGGTGGCGGTGATGATGATGATGATGATGATAATAATGATGGTGGTAGTGGTGATAAAGATGAGAATGAAGTTGGTGACGATGATATGATGATGATGTAATTTTGTCTTTAAAAAAATAATAGTGCAAAGGTGAAATCATTTAAAGTTTATTATGAAAATAGCAGAAAAAAATAATTTGAAAAATTGTACGTATGCGTATGGAAAATCTATCCCCCACCAAAAAAGAAAAAAAGTGAGATTTTGTTTTGTTATTTGTGACGGCGTAGGCCTATGCGAACAGCTGTGTGATATAATTATGGTAAAAAAAGTAAATGAAATGCCAAGAAATACATGATAATGACTTTTATTGTACATTCAGTATATCAGTAGATAAATTCATACTCGTTCCAAAAAAGAAGAAAGTGGGTATATTATGGACCATAAAAAATGGGCAGTTGCTCTATATATTATATTACATAGAATATATAGAGCAACTGCTCGTGTGTAGCGGTAAGTTATTCACCTGATCTACATAATTCATGCGGCGCACGGCGCGTGCGCAATGTTTAATAATTATTGTTGTGAATACAATGAATGTCATCAAAAACATAATAACACAGATCAAATAGTGCCAGCTCGACGCGCAAAATGAGAAAAAAAATATATATTTTCTGCCCTGATAATTGGATAACCCTAACCTAACCCAATTTCTAAGTATTTTTATCATAAACAGGATAACTATATACAATGATTGAAATTAACTTTATATTCTTTTGCGAACAAAATGAATATGAAAGACAGCTTTTTGATAAAGAACACAGTTTTAGAGCGTTAGAGCGCGATTTATACCTACAACCGCTAACATAGGCGGATCCAGGGGGGCCGAGGGGCCCGGGCCCCCCTATTGGCGGAGCAAAAAAAGAAAAAAAAAAGAAAGGAAAAAAGAAAAGGGAAAAGAGAGGAAAAAAGAAGAAAGGCAAACATAAGAGGAGGAACATGATTAAATGAAATAACATTAGGGGAAGACTCTGAAAATAATTTTTTTTTAAATCTATTTGTTAGGATAAAAAATTTTCGCTCGCGCTTCGCGCCTTATTGTCTTTTAGGGTATTTGCATATCTTGCTCAATATGGAGCTTGAAAAATCAAACTTTGAAGTCATTATACAAAACATATTTCAGCTGGGAAATTGAACTTTCATTATTTTGTTTCATTTACAAATTGATTTTTAAAAAGTGCTCTGTAAAAATGTCTGTGTTATCATCTGAACATTATCATTTTCTGCTTGCGCTGCGCGCTCGCAAAATTTGAATTTTCAGGTACGTATTATTTTCCTGTATTCCATAAAGTTCTCAAAAAGTTCCCTATTCAGGTCAGATTGTTAAAACGTATCAGCTAGCGCCGCACGCTATAGCATTTGAATTAGTCGGTTATGTATATCCCAATATTAATTCTAAATCAAACTAATTTGATGACAGTTTATCAAAAAATTCGACTCGCGATTTCTGCTCGCATTGATAGATATATAATGCCTCTTATGCATAATTACAAAGTGCTTTAAATGTCCAGTTTTCAGGCCATAAAATTAACACATTTCGCGCTCCCATGCGAGAGAAATAGGAAGATGGTCATCAATTTCATATGATGACATAATGCCCTCATAGCATGTTCCGGTCCTATGTAAAAACTCAAAGTAATAAAAATAAAATACATCAGCTCTTTTTTAACTGTGATCCATCACAATTCACAATTTTCCCACAAAGTGTTTGCATTACAGAGCTTAAATTCACCCTTTGTTATATCATATATTTTTAGCTCGCGCTTTGCGCTCTCTTTATTGATTTTCATGATAAGTTACTTAGAATACCCAAATTCTAGGTCGAAATCTAAAACACACGTTAATTCAGATACGCAGATTGTTCTCTATTTAAATCATTATCCAGTTTCAGATCACAATATCAAAAAGTGTCTGCTCGCGGATAAATAACTTATCCTTTTCATGATAAAACATGAATAGTGCGTCCAGAATCTTTCCCCATAATTTTGTTAACCCATCACATTTCTCCTATTTTCTCCTCCCTTTTATTTTCCATTAATTTTTCTTTCGTTCACTTTTTTTCTGTCCTCTTTTCCCATAATTTATTTTACCCATCACATTTCTCCCTATTTACTCTTCCCTTTTATTTTCCATTAATTTTTCTTTCGTTCACTTTTTTTCTGTCGCCTTTTCCCTTCTAAGTTCTATTTTTTTTCTCGTCTCACCGCTTTTCCTCATCCCCAGCCCTCGATCGACGCCCGTGCAGATTCGCAAACAATATCAAGAGTATGTCTACTTGCAAGGGCGGAAATCTCTCCCCAAAGGTAGGGGGACCAGGGGCTGGAAAATTTGACAAGCAAAAAACAAACAAAAAAGAAGGTTTATCACCCTCTAAAGAAGGTCATCTTGACCAAAAGAAATTTGACAAGCAAACAAGCAAAAAAAAGGGGGCATGCCAAAAGTAAGATCGTCTCTTCCAAAATACATTTCGAATTTGAACGACATGACCAAAAATAGTAGGGGGACATTTCATAATGTGCCCCCTACTATTTTGGGTGAGGGGACATGTCCCCCGGCCCTGGGGTTTGCGCCCATGTGGGTGGGGGTGTTGCGCCTCCCTATCGGGATCATATCACAGCGAGTATACACTCTTCCATATTGGAAGAGTGTTTACTCGCTGAGATTTCGATCTCACACATAATTTTATAAAAAAAATAGAACAGCTACGCCTTGAACACAGGCCAAAATGCCTAACGATTTCTCCGCGGCATTAACAACTCTCGTAAAGGGCGCTCCATTTGTAAATAACGTTGCATGAACAGCTCTCTATGGCGACAAAATTTACCGCGGAATTGCAGCCAGCAGCGTGGGAAATTGGCAGAAAATTCAAGAAGAGAACCGGTGAGTACCGATTTAACAGTATTCATGTATTAATTAATATTTATTTAATCATAAGAATAATTTTTTTTACGGAAAGAAAGCTTAGTTCTAAGCTAGGGCGGCCCAAATGCGCGTGAGTGGAGTCCCAGTTTCTTAACACGGGTAAGTATTGCGGTGTCGCCTAGAGTGCTCTAATGGTGGCTGCACGATAGCGAGCCGTCTGTGTATGAGAAATTTAAAAAACAAAAATGTTAACAAAACTCCTCGAAACAGACGGCTGCCAGCTGTCTAATTAAAAGTAACAGCATTATCGTGATATTGAAAACCACCATTCACTTATCATGTCATACATTACAGCAGCGCTTATTCAGTCACACGCACAGTTCCCTATTTCCACATCCATTCACTTTGTACACAAGTGTGCGTACACAAATCTACGACTACGAGTGGTTCCCAAAACCACGATTCGGCCAAAGTAACCTCTCACTCTTCTTCAGTCTCAATTTCTCATAGACCAAAAGCTTCAGTCTGTGTTTTATATATCATGTATATTGGTTGTTCTGCTGAACTCTGTTGGCTCCACTCTCTCGAGGAGAAAAAACTGAAAAATGTTTGGCCAAATCGTGGTTTTGGGAACCACTCGTAGATTTGTGTACGCGCACTTGTGTACAAAGTGAATGGAGGTGGAAATAGGGAACCGTGCATGTGACTGAATAAAGCGCTACTGTATGAAGTGAACGGTGGTTCCCTATATCACGATAATGCCAAATGTTTATATTAAAAAAAAAAAAACTGACGGCTACCAGTCACCACTTGTCTTTGTACCAGCTGCCTAAATTTCTCAGAGTCATTGTAATGTTCAACTGTAGCTGATAATTACCTGCCATAATCAAAGATATTCTTGCTAACAAGTCTGTCAGGATTTCGTTGAATCAAGTAATTCTAGGCCGAGTGTGATGATTCCACTCAATGCAGCTGTGTCGTCGATATGTACACTCAGTATGTAGGCCTAGACGGTATCTACAGAAGTGCACTCGCTCTGTACTGTACATAATATAACAAGCCTTGGCTTCAGCTAGCTCGATTCAAATTGCACGTGTACGTAACATGAGCACGTGCATATTGCGCGCGCCACGAAGTGTCAGGTGATCAAGAAAGAACCGTAGTCTAAAACCCAGGCTTTGTCGTTTGGGACACCAATAGTTATTGTGTGTGACATGAATTTTTTTGCATAACATGGAAGACTGCAAAAGCGATATATGATACATATCCCCTTATCCTTGTCACTGCCTCAGATTATGTTAAAATTAATTCCTTCTAGAGAAACAACTTATAAGTTGAGTTCTATAGGCATATCCGCCACATCAAGCCCTAGCTTTTATACGCCTTCTTCTTTAAAGGACAAGTCTACCCCAACAAAAACTTGATTTGAATAAAAAGACAAAAATTCAACAAGCATAACACTGAAAATTTCATCAAAATCGGATGTAAAATAAAAAAAATTATGACATTTTTAAGTTTCGGCTCATTTCACAAAACAGTTAGGCACATCTTGTCGGTATGCAAATGAGGGAACTGATGACATCACTCACTCACTATTTCTTTTGTATTTTATTATATGAAATATGAAATAATTTGATTTTCTCGTCATAGTCAATGAAATGAAGTTTCATTCCTCCCTAAACACGTCGAATTCGATTATTTTAACATTCTGTGCTTCAGGCAAGGAGCACCGGGGTCCTATATCGTCAAATAGACCAGTTCGTAGTATACTTCATGGGCAATTTTGGTCAAATGACCTTTCATTTCTTCCATCATGAAAGGCAGATTTCAAAGCAAGATATTACGTTAGCTTACCTTACATAGCAGGATGAAGAAACTGAATAGATCGGGTGACTAGAATAGCACACCAATGAACACTTAATGAAGGTATTTGTTGCATATGCATATCTTAGCATGTTGCACAATGTACTTGACAAACTGTGAAAATACAGTCGTTCGTGGAAGCATTGTTGTTTTTTGTGGATGTAAATGAAAACGACAATTCAAAAGAATATATGAATAATCAAGACATCAAAGTTGGTGCTTATCTCATTAGATTTTAAAGCACCATGTCACTTTAGTACAAATGACCTTCTTCTGATCATGCGTAGAATCTTTTGATCATGCGCAGAAAGGAACTACGAACTGGCTTATTCGTAAAAATTGAAATATTGTATAATTCAAAAAAAAAAAGAAAAAAGAAATAGTGAGTGAGTGACATCATCGACTCTCTCATTTGAATGTAACTGGCTCGTTCATATTACTATTTTGTACAAATAAGTGGAACTTTGAAATGTCATAACTTTCTTATTTTACATCCGATTTTGATGAAATTTTCAGCATTATGCTTGTCTAATTTTTCTCTATTGATTCAAATCAAGATTATTCTGAGGTGGACTTGACCTTTAAAGGACAAGTCCTCCCCAACAAAAAGTTGATTTGAATAAAGAAACGAAAATTCAACAAACATTAAACACTGAAAGTTTCATCAAAATCGGATGCAAAATTTCACAAAGCACATAGTCAATATGCAAATGAGGAGACTGATGACGGCATCCACTCACTTTTTCTTTAGTATTGAAATATGAAATATTCTGATTTAATCGTCATTGTCAAATGAAACAACGATCCCTCGCTGAACATGTGGAATAATTTGAGTTGTTTACTCAGTCAAGTTGATTCTTATTGTCAAATCTGTATATAAAAAAAAAGAAATATTGCTTATTTGCATGTCACGGACTTATGCATATAATAATAATAATGACCAGGGTAGCCACTTCAGTTGCGAAATTTGTTCTCCCAGCGGGCCCTGCTATTATTACCCCGGCTGCAGCTGGGCTGCCTATAGGCGCTCAAACATTCAATGAATTAATCCTGCCGGTATATGATGATTAATTTACCCACCTGGGTCGAGTACAGCAAATGGTGGATACAAGTTCTTGCAAAGAAAACACGACATGGCTATATAGGATTCGAATCCATGACCCCTCTGAAAGGCATGCAATAGTCAAAACCACTATACGACGCGCCCACGATGTGCCCATATCACTGTCTTAATTGTGAATAATGAAGCGAAACTTTAAAATGCCATAAGTTCCTTATTTTACATCCGATTTTAATGAAATTTTCAACGTAACGCTAGTTTGATTTTTCTCTATTCATGGGTTGACTTGACCTTTAAACCTAACATGTACATATTTTTGTTTTCTTCAGAACAAACTGATTTTTGTATGAATTTATTACAAAAAATGTGGAAATTTGTTAACTTGTGGAAGAAACTAAGTGTTTTGAATTGAATTGAATTACAAACCTGCGGACCACCGCTGATCCTCGAATATCGGGGGAAGTGGGCAATATGAGATGAGATGGGGGCACTAGCGTACCTATGGGGGGGGGGGCAGGGGACAGACTGCCCCCCTGACGAGTCACAATGGCATGCAAGGGACGTATCCATGCCCCCCCTGACGAGCCACGAGTGGCCCCCTCCTTTAAAGTTGAAGACCTTTTTTTTTTTGCTTGTCAATATTTTTGGGCGGCCGATTTTGCCCCCCCCCCCTCCCCTGTGAGTATAGGGTCTACTGAGAAAGGGAGCGTGATATGACAATATAAAGCAATTTGAATTTTTGAAATCAATTTGTTATTTTATTTTTAAATCATTTTCAATTCTCAATTTAATTAATGTGCCAGTACATTATTAAGTATAACCATGGAGGTAGCCGTAATTTATGCACTTTATTATAATTATTTAGACCTGAAAGATGGACATTGATTTCTAACCACCTTTAGTATAGATGAACGGCATGGTTTTATGACAAAATAATCGTAAATCAAATCTTTTTATTTCTTTATTTTCCGAGATGAAAACTGGAAATTTTTAACACATTTTTGATAAAGAACAAGAATAAAGATGTATAGGCCTATCACAATAAATAATAAGGCAGATCGCGAGCAGATTTTTTTTTAGATTAAGACCTTAACGCCCGAGTAAGTTTTTTTTTTTTTTAACATGAAAATTATCCTCAATAGACTGATGCAAGCGTGAGCTGATTTTTTTAAACATTTTTTAAAGAATAAATTGAGTCAGCATTAAACAATAACAGTGAGCACGACTGAAGCGCGAGCTGAGATAAATAATATTTAAAATGTCTGCATCATTCATTATTCTGTTATCCATATTAACCTTGCCTTTTCACTTCTGCCATGCATAAGCTAACATTTTAAAGCTTTCTACAGTAATTGCTGATCGACCATTCTTCCATTTATTCTTACGATAATTCTGTTTCTGTTCATGGGTAACTCCCGTTGGAACTCGGCAGGACAGCGTTCTGCTGGAAAGCTGGTATAGGCCAAAACATTTTGGCCATGGGTGTCGATCCCGGGGGGATGGGGGGATATATCCCCCAATATTTCAAGTGGGGGGGGATGGCCTGTATTATCACCCCCCCCCCATAATTTAGGGTAGAAAAATTATAATAATGATGATGAAAAAATGAAAAGTTTGATCATGATGATTATACATGTAGTATGCCATCGATCAGTTTGTTTCCCTCGCAATTTGTGTATACTGTTATTAAATAAAAACATTCTTTTTCAGGACTGAAACAGATGGGTGGAGGGTCAAGATGAAAAAGAATGAAATGTTTATATGATATTTTTTAAAACATGGCGTAAAAGGACCCAATGAAAAGCAACTTTTGTTGATAGAGTGTTCCATCCCACCGGTGGTGAGTAAATTAATTTTAATAAATCAATTAATTCAAAATTAGGGTGGAAAATTAAACGGGAGTAAAATGGTGGCAAGATAAATCGTCTAAGGAATGACGGTAAGCCCGATATATGGTACACGAGAAGCCACACAGTTTGTAAGTTGTGCTAGTCGGGTTGTATACACAGAGGCGTCGATCCTCAATAATTCCGCATGTGCAACTAAAATATAAGATTGTACTGTTACACTGAAATCAGCAAGCGATATTGAGATACCAACTCGATTTTGATTTAAAATCGTGCTCAAAATGTCTGCTTTTCAGATTGGAATATAAAACTTTTCAGTTCGCGCTTCGCGCTCGCATCATTTCTGTACCAAAAACCCATACTTTTCATGATTAAATAGATGAATAGAATGTCCCATTTTCAGTTCTAAACCTCGAAAAAACTCCCGCTTCGATTTGCAATAATCTTTTGTTGGATATATATCTTGTTCTTTATTAAAAGCGTCCAATAATCTGTCTTTTTTCCCCAGATCGAAATATTTCAGCTATTGTTCTTCTAGATAACCATCTCAATCATTGGTACCAAAAATGCTTAGAATATCAAGCTTTCAGGTAAAAATATAAAGAAATTTCAGATCGTTCTCTAATAAGATACATGTATCTATCCTCCTCATGAGTTACTACAAACAAACCTAAACAGGTACATTTTTCCTGTTTTCATGTCATACTAAAAAATTTCAGCTCGCGCTTCGCGCTCGCATTGTTGGTGAGGGTGAGATTATGTGTCTCTTTCTCATGAGTCATATATATATAGGCCTATCTGTGTGTGTTCGTTTTGTGTGATAGAGCGCCTTTGGAACGTTGATTCATGATTTTGCCCCCCCCCCATCTGAAAAATGGATCGACGCCCCTGTGTATACATCATGCTCAATAAACAGATCACTATGTACATGGTCCAGACAATTTTTGGCATTTTCTTTCTTTCGCATGAGTTTAGAATAGGCCTACTTGTAACACAAATTGAATTTTCAAAAAAAATTATATAAGTAAAGTACACTACAACAATGAAGGAATTTCCAAGAACACCGTGCATATCAACCATTCCAAATGTCCTTATTTGTGATTTTAGTGGCGGTAATGTTGAAAGATCCCCATCCACAAGAAAATTTGTGTCAATCATCCCCCAACCAAGAATACCGATCGACACCCATGATTTTGGCTGACCTTATATAGACGACAGATATTAACGGCCTATAGTGGAGGCTATGCAGGATTCGAACTCGCAACCTTGCGATTATGAGTCCAATGCTCTAACCACTGGACCACACGACCCATGATTTATAATTTATACATGTTTAATGATTTATAATATTTTGATGAACCATTTTTTTCTCACCTCATAGCAGAGTGAGACTAAATAGGCGCCGCTTTTTCGACGGCGGCGGCGTCAACATCAAATCTTAACCGAAGGTTAAGTTTTTGAAATGACGGCATATTAAGGACCAAACTTGGACATATAGGCCCGTATTCTGAAGTCGGGTTTAACTTAAACTCAATAACCAATTGTAACATAAATCACTATAACAGTAGATATTATCTAGTTTTGGGATGGAATAGCCAAAATATTCAGCTGGCGCTACGCGCTCACGTAAAATATTTTTTCAGATACCCTTCCTGTTCATGATTACCAAAAGGGCCTAGAACGATCAAATTGTAGGTCATAATTTTTTTTCAGCTCGCGCTTTGCGCTTGCATCTATTTTTTTTTTTAAAGATAGATGTCTATTCTGTTCATGGTCACCAAAATACTTAGAATCTCAAATTTTGGGTTGGAATATCCAAAACTCTCAGCTCATGCTTTGAGCTCGCATTAATGTTAGTTAGATTCATTTCCTGTTCATGATTTAAAGTGCTGCAGAATCCCAAGTTTTCAGTCAGAATATCAAAAATTTTCAGCTCGCGCTTCACGCTCGCATTTATTTTTCGGATAGAAATCGATTCTGTTTATGGTCACAAATAGGGTTTGGAACCTCAAGTTTTTAGTTTAAATATCAAACATTTTCAGCCCGCGTTTCCATTAAATGTAAGTTAGATACCCTTCCTGCTCATGATTACCAATTACTTATAGTGTACAAGTTCTAAGGCATATTACAAATTTTCAGCTAGCGCATCGCGCTCTCATAAAATGTTTATTTAGCTACCCATCCTGTTCAGGGGGGGGGGGGGGAGGAGGCATCATTTTTCGAAAAGGACACAGGGGCACCGATATCAGGTCGGGCCCGTGGGGTGCAAAATCCTGGATACGCGCCTGCCTTACTAGATATTTTATGTTGTTTGTAAGAAAAAAATAGAAGTACTTTAAAATTTTGACTTTACTGGTGACCACCCCTAAACAAAAGCTTTTAACGGCTGACTGCATATGGGAAAAATGTTGGAGAAAATATTTTTCCGTCCTCCCCCTAAATTTTCATGCTTCTGCCGGCAACGAGTACCTATCATGTATACAGGTAAGTGACAATGCATAATAGTGGACGATGCGGGAGCGGACTTCAGCACCCCGGTTTAGCACACACAAGTCCACTCCCCTATTTTATTTTATTTATTTATTTGGTAATATTTCAGTGATTGTTTTACTTAATTGAATTAAGTTGTCGTATAATTTACTTGAGTAAAATGGATGAAAAAAAGTAATCTTTTACTTAAAACTGCCAAACTTATAGGCCTACTTAAAAAAATTAAAGCAATAAAGTTCTTGCCTCAAAGTTTAGTTTAGTTTACTCCAACATGTTGCAGGACTAAGCCTTTTCATCGATCAAGTAGAATGTATGTTGCTGCTCTAGCTCCTTCAGACAAAATTAGATGCGCTAAAGTTGGCAGGGGTATCGTAGCCAGCAAAAAAAATCCATAAAAACACACGAGTAATTTCAAATACCGGTAATATTTTTACAGTGTATCACAACAGGTCATTTTTATTGTATTAAATAAATAAACTTCGAAAATGTTCAAGCCCTGCCCAGAAGCCCTCCCCCCCCAAAAAAAAAAACGAAAAAAAAGAAGAACTGCGCATGATAGAGGTATATTGACAGAAGCGGATCTAGAGGGGGGGTTGGGGTGGGGTTGCAACCCCCCCAAAAAAATCTGGGGACCATTTTTTTAAATCTCATCTTTTTTTTAAACTTGTAATTTATTTTATTCTATTTCTATGTATTCATTTCATTTATTACTATTATTATTATTATTATTATTATTATTACCTCTTTACCAAAAATAGTGGTGTTTTAGATGCAAGAAAACGCCATTTTCACACACAGATTTTCAAAAATTTCCCTTCTGTGGGAGGGGGACACCCCCCTACCACACCTCCCCCCTCGCTCGCTCCGCTCACTTGGACTCGGTCGCTACGCTCCCTCGCATACCACCCCAACCCCCCCCCCCCTTTATAAAAAGCTGGATCCGCCCCTGATTGATTTCCATATTCACGGCCCCGGCCCCCGGCACTGCCACCTCCAAGTACAAGTACCAACTTGACGGATCGGTGATCACGATCGCTCGGATCTCATCACGTTTTATTTTGATTGCATAACACGAATCTATCGGGCCGACCTGACTAGGCCTACACGAAATTGGAAACTTGGCAAAGCAAAACCAATGAATTTTGCAAAAATGTTATCACCTTTAAAGCATCCCGGAAGGCTATGGACTTGTTTACATTATCTACGGATTCGACATTTCGGAATTTCAGGTATGCCTTTCGGTCTACTGGAGCTGGATTTGATCCAGACTAACGTCAGCAGAGAGCATGCAGACGTCGCTTTGGTCCCATACAATGATAACGGCGTCGGTATTACTAGTATTCTATAATCATTACTCGCTATTGAATCAATGAGTGGTGGCCTGTCCTTGTTGTGTCTACAACTACAAGTTTACAACCCTGTTACCTATTCCACTTAAGAAATGAGGCCAAAATCGTTATTATGCCTAGCCATTGGCATTGACATTGTTAAAATCGGCCAGACAAAGTGAATATTTAGTAAATTCCTTAAATGTTAATATTAATTTATTTTGATATTTAATTGTGTAATTCAACATTTTTGGCAGGTTTATTTTTTGTGGCTTGCATTTGTTTTTTCCTTTTTGGAATGACAGTGTTGTTACTGTTATTAGTTAGAAGCATTAGCCCTGCTCAGGAATGTTCCTTATAATGATTGTAATTTTTTTAAGGCAGTGTATACAGCCACACGCGTGTGTCTTTACCATCCAGCCACTCCTAGTACCAATGAGGTCCAAACATTAACATGTATGGACCTCATAGGCGACATTACCCAAAAATATGGGTTAGGCAATGCTGTTCTGATTTCCAACCCAAGACTTTGGTAAATGTACGCCTTAATACAAATTGGAGTTACGTGATATGACTTTCATTTGTTGGGGAAACATTAAAAGTATTAATTAAGTAGTTCAAATTAAAATATATTATCATTAAACTTACATTTCAGGCCCTTTTTGTTGATTTTCGGTTAGCGTTCCACACAGCTGCGACGAGTGATCAACTCCGAAGTGATACGCGAACTGGTCAGCTGATCGATCAGGTGATCGGTAGATTATCTTTTTGTCAGACGTTCATAATTTATGTAAAGCGTATCAATCTTCAGTATCTTGATTCCAAAGTATCAGTATTGCAGATAAATGTCATTATTGATTGGAATCAGTGGCGGATCGGGGGGGGGGGGTGGGGGTGGGGGTGAGCATTTCTGCCCGATCCCCCTATTGAGATTTGTAGTAAATATTTTGGAATTAAATACGTTGTTCATACTAGTTATGCGACCCCTCCCTTATGATGATCACAGCATTATTTGTAATGGGGATATTTCGTTAATAATTATTCTTGTCTCTTCTTTCTCCTTTTTAGCCTTTTTTTGCTTGTTAAAACCTTTTTTCCTTTTTTTTTTTGGGGGGGGGGGGCTCGCCAAATTTTACGTGGGTCAAAATTACCTTCATTTTTTTAGTGACAATCTTTTTTTCATTTGTCCAGTTCTACGCGAGACAAAATTACCTTCGATCATTATTATAGTTAAAAACTTTTTTTATTTTTTATTTATTTATTTATTTTTTTTTGGGGGGGGGGAGGTTGCCAAATATCACGCGAACGTTTGTCAGCTTTTACTGTTTTATTCGACTTATAATCAAATATTAAATGGGGCTTACCACAGTTTTTTTTTAAGTCAATTCATAAGAATATTCCTCCTCGGGATTTGAGCTTTCTTTCATGAAATATCAATTTTTTTCATGATTACCAAAAATACTTAAAATTTTTTATCGGTGTATGCCTATAAAGCTTTAGCTCATGCGTTGCGCCTGCCATATTTTAATGCTGATCAACTTTATGCTTTTAATGAATTCCTAAAAACAATAAATTCTCAGATCATCAATTTTGTCGCAATCGAATAATTCGATTGCGTCTCTCTATCAGTTTTGAATATTCATAAAAAATATCAGCTCGTGCTTTTTGCTCATAATATTTTGATTAGTAAATTCTTCTCTTATATAATCGAGTCGGATAGATAGATAGATAACTAGAGAGAGAGAGTTGGGGGGGGGTCCCTCAGCTACTTGTCCTTGCTTATTTGTTATTATTTGTTATTATGCTCATGTTGTGAGAGCTTTGTGTTTTCACATTTTTTTCTTTTTCAACCTTTTTATTGTCTCGGAGCTTCCCTCTATTTCTTTACACTATATTATAATGTAGTCCTGTTTCAATCATTGGCGGCGGAAGCCCCAAATTTTAGGAGGGGACAACCTAAAAAATTTTGACAAGCAAAAAAAAAGGCTCTCAACCCAAACATTTTAGGGGGGACGTAGGAAAATAAATTGACAAGCAAAAAAAAAAGGTCAACAACAAATTTAGGGGGGAACGTCCCCGCTTCCGCCGCCTATGGTTTCAATTCTTTTTTTGTTCTCATTTCAATGAAAACATCATTATTAAACTGACGTACATGTAGTAGACTTTATTACGAAATTTTGACATTGTTTTGTTTCATTTGTTTGGCTTTCTTTTTTCTTCTCCTCATCTTCTTTTTCTTCTTACTTTTTCCCTTTCCTTATTTTCTCTTCAGTATTTCATTCAGGTATCCGCCAATTTATACAACACCAAGCATATAGAGGCGGATAATCAGTGAGGGAGCATGACGGTGTGCCGCTCTAAAAAAAGGAGGAATATTGGAAGAAAAAAAAAGAAGAAGGGATGGGGAAAAAATAAAGAAAAAAAAAGATGATGATGGCAATGACGATGATGAAAATTATCTTGGTGATGATGATGGTTGTGGTGACGGTTGTGGTGATGATGATGGTGATGCTAATGATAGTGGTGATGATGATGATGACGAGATGTAATTTTGTTATTTTGTCTTTGAAAAAATTAAGTAGTGCAAAGTTGAATTCATTTAAAGTTTATTATGAAAATAGCAGAAAAAAAAATTGTATGCGTTCGAGGAAAATCCATCCCCCACCAATCTTTTTCAAAGGTAAGATTTTTTTTTGCCCGGGGGGGGGCCACTTCCATTCACGAGTGGATACCATGCGCGACCATGGGGTCTCGAAAAGCAGTAAACACGTAATTTCCATATTCTGAAAATGCACCCCTTAACAAGTATTGGCGTGTGAAACCCTACCCTTAACAAGTATTGGAAACAAAACGATACTCTTGGCAAATATTCCCTGAAATGAACCCCTAAACAAGTACAGGAATGTTTTATTGTTACGGGTCCTTCGGTCGTCGGCTTTACCTTATTTGGTTTAGTACGACCCCACCTTCTACACCTCGCGCAAATCGGACTCTAAACACGAAGTGTTGGAGCAAAAAGGACATCCTTTATAAAACATTTTGATTTTGTTTTATCATCCCCGCAAATTAGACCCTAAGGCGACGGTTTTCCTAGCGAATTAATAGATACCCTTTTTTCGTTATTTTTGTGTTTTTGACACCCTTATCACGTTACGTAGGTAACGTGCCCTATCGTGAAAAGGACATCCTTTTTACGTTTTTTTTTGGTCGCGCATGGTATCCACTCGTCAATGTAAGTGCCCCCCCCCCCGGCCCCCCGGGTTTTTTTGTGACGGCGTAGGCCTTTGCAAGCAGCTATTATTATGGTAAAAAAGTAAATGAAATGTCAAGAAATACATGATAATGATTTTTATGGTACATTTTAGTAGGCCTATATCAATTCATACTTGTTATCAAAAAGAAAAAAGTGGGTCGTTACGGACCATTAAAAATGGGAAATTTGGGCATTTTATATTTAGGATAGAGCAACTGCTCGTTATAGACGTCACAATAAATCAAGCATTCTAAATTCTATCAACTCCATTTTTTGTCAAATAACACCTTCATCGATATTTTGAAATGATTTTTCTCATATTTTCATCATCTTTTTATCAGGGTGAAATTCCCCTTTAATTTACAAAACAGATTCGCAAACAATATCAAGAGTAGTGGGAGGCAAGGGTGGAAATCTAAGGTAGGGGACCAGGGGCTGGAAAACAGGCAAAAAAAAACAAAAACAAACTAACAAAAAAAAAACAAAAAGGAAGGTTTATCACCCCCAAAAGAAGGTCGTCTCGTCCAAAATACATGTTTTACTTCGATTTAAATGATGTAGGCCTATTTCTTTCCATCATATATAAAAGAACAAAAATAGTAGGGGGACATTTGATAATGTGCCCCTACTATTTTGGGTTAGGGGGAAGTGTCCCCCTGGGATTTGCGCCCATGTGGGTGGGGGGTGCTGCACCTCCTTTCGGAATCATTATGGAACAGTGTGAATAGTCGCTGTGATTTCGATCTCATACCTATAAAAAAAAATAGAACAAAAGAACGCCTTGACCACAGGCCAAAATGCCTAACAATTTTTCCGCGGCATTAACAACTCTCGTAAGGGGCGCTCCATTTATAAATAGAGTTGCATGTGTAGCTGTCTATGGCAACAGAATCCATCGCAGAATTGAAGCCAGAAGCGTGGGAATTTGGCAGAAAATTCAAGAAAAGAACCGGTGAGTACCGATTTAAGAGTAATTATATATTCATTAACATTTATTGAATCATAAGAATAAAGATTTTTTACGGAAAGAAAGCTTAGTTCTAAGCTAGGGCTGCCCAAATGCGCGTGAGTGGAGTCTCAGTTTCTTAACACGGGTAAGTATTGCGGTGTCGCCTAGAGTGCATCCAGCCACACGCGTGTGGTTATATCCAGAACACCCATCTGTGGATACCGCCACACGCCGCCAGTAATAACAGTAAAACACGTACTGGTATGTAGGTCTGACCGTCTATATCACGATCAAAATAACCTCATTTCTTCAATAAATTCTTACATTCTAAACCCATTTAATATCCTTAGATCGTTTCAATTTCATTCTCACCGTCTTCTCTCCTTGCTTTTCTTGTCTTGTTACAAACGGTCGTCTGTTTAACAGCAAATTCTCTTTTTCTACTTGTGGCGATTCTGGCTTCCTTCGCGGCGGCGGCAGACCCATACAGCGTCTACTACTGCGCTGCGCTAACGCTGTATGGGTCTGCCGCCGCCGCGAAGGAAGCTTAATCGGTACTCACCGGTTCTTTTGTTGCATTTCCAGACCACTTCTCACAATTCTTGGAAAATATTAGCGGTAAATTTTTTTTTAAATAGACAGCTGTTCATCCATCTTTATTTATAAATGGAGCGCCCTCTACGATAGTTGTTAATGCCGCGGAGAAATCGTTAGGCATTTTGGCTTGTGTTCAAGGCGTTCTTTCTGTTCTATTTTTTATATTGGAGATTGTGCATTTGTTGAATAGCGCCGTCTACGTCAGGTATGAGATCGAGCGTATGAGTGTATTACACTTCCAAAATAATTATGATTCCGACCTAGAATCACGGCCGTCACTAAAATGAAGGGAGGTACAAGTAATCCCCCCAGTAGCGGACCGTGACTATATTTTAACAATGCACAAAATCCTTACTCACTGCATGTGCAGTAACCTAGTAACCTAACTAGAACCTGCTGCCTTGCCATTTTCATCATGTACGTACTGAGCCTAATTTTTATAATGTATACGGTAATATACATTTTTAAAAAAAAAATTGAGAAAATATAAGAACTGGCAAAAGATGTGGTAGATCCTCTCTTATGACAGACCCTTGATCTCCACTTTATATGTATTGTACGGGTACATAGCTCTATGATATGAGAGGAGCCCATGTTGATACATGTATATCATTCCAAGAAACAAAGAACTGCAGATAGACCCCAATGTATTTCCTCTATTACTGCAATCTTTTTCTCTTTTTTTGGGGGGGGGGTCCTACCATTGTATATATTTTATATCTGTCCTGTGTTACATAGTCAATCTCAAGACATCATTAAGAAATCATCATGTCATGAGTTTTCCAACAAAACTATTGACAATATGTTTAGAATTGAAGGATATCATACAAACTGAATAGTGAGATTTGCGCTTACACCATGTAAGTTAGTCCTGAAAAGGATTGTTGATGTATCTTATAGTAGCCCTTAAAAGAAATGTTCTTGATGTTTTGATCAGAAATGCTCTGCTCCTTGTCAGGAGTGATGAAGAACAAAGCATATCTGCTTGAAATTTGGAGAACAGATCTTTTAAGAGGTATTATAAGAAAGATAAGCCAACCGTCCTTTTTCAGGACTAAGTTACCTGGTGTAACCACAAATCTCATCATCCAGTCTTACCAGTTACCACCATGCAAACCTTCAAAGTTCATAATACAAACTTACTAGCACACGTTGGATGATTTTTCTTGCCATGTCTGAACAATGAAATATTGTCAAACTTTGTCACAAGGATGTACACATGGAAAGTAGAAACCATATTTTTCTAATTTTATGAATCCCAGCAGTGGCATAGTATGGAATTTTTCTCCTATGCAACCCCGTACTTGTATCATCCAGGGTTCTTGCTATAATTGTCCAAAAGCAGGCCTTAATTGAGCCTGGTTGAGAGAAAGGCCAAGTGACAATTAATTTTTTTTTCCTCTCTCAGTCCTAGTACATGCTAAACAATACATTTTCTGTTTGTATATTCAGCTTCTGCAAGGACAAAAGCTTCAAGGGACAGAAGTATTCCTCAGAGGTATATTGGACAACCTACCTCCTACACCCACAGGCACCTGTTGAGAGATGAGGAGATCACTCCAGGTATAACCTCACAGGAGTTCAGGAGACGGAGACAGTATCTTATGTCGGCCATCAAGAAATCAATGTATGGTGATTGCCCCAACCATGTTGCTGTTATCTTAGCAACAGACACCAAGTACATGACTGACGAGATTCCCTATCCATTCCGCCAGAATACAGACTTCTTGTATCTTTGTGGTTTCCAGGAACCTTCAAGTGCCTTGGTCCTGGAGAGCACTCCAGGGAGTTCTCTTCCAGATCATAAGGCAACTCTCTTTGTACCCCAGCGAGATGCTGATAGAGAACTATGGGATGGCCCAAGAGCAGGGGTTGATGGAGCAATTAGTTTCATTGGAGTTGACAACGCCAATGTGATCAGTGACTTGAGCGAGTACTTAGATCAGTATGCCTCCAGGGACAAGCTTGTTGTTTGGTATGATGTCTTCAGGAATGTCAACAGTCAGTTGCACAAGGAGGTTGTTGGTAATCTAGTGACTCCTTGCAGGAACAAAGGCCACACTGTGAACATTCTTCAGCAGCTTATGCACTCTATCCGTGTCATCAAGTCTCCTGCAGAGATCAAACTGATGCGCGAGTCTTGCAGCATTGCTTCTCATGCCTTAATTGATGTGATGCGCTTCACAAAACCAAACATCGACGAAGCCCATCTGTATGCAAAAATGGACTTTGAGGTAAGACTGAATGGAGCAGAGTTCCTAGCTTATCCCCCTGTTGTTGCAGGAGGGAACCGGGCTAATACATTGCATTATGTGAAGAACAATCAGATTGTTGAAGATGGAGACATGGTGTTGATGGATGCTGGCTGCGAGTACCATGGTTACGCCAGTGATATCACAAGAACATGGCCAGTCAATGGAAGGTATGATTCCATCATGATTTATCTCAGCATTCTTGTTTTACAAAGATTTATAACATTTTCCACCACAATCACACTACTTCACTTCATTACATTCCCCACTCTATTGAGAGCAACCGTAATTAACATCTTAGCAGAGTAAAGGCATGGTCACACCGCCCAAGCGTTGTTGGAGCGGTTGTGGAGCGGAGAGAAAAAAATCATCACCGCTCACTACGGTTCACCATTTTCGATTTCGATTGGTTTTTTTGTTTTCGATTTTTTCCCCAATTTTGTGAGCGAAATTTGGCCCTCTTTCACGACCGCTCCAACAACGGTCGATAGGTGTAACCATGCCTTAAGTTTGATATTTGTACTTGTGCTTGCATAGCACAGGTCTAACACTTTCCTTTTGTGCTCTACTACTATAGTGCATATCATAAAAAAGTTTACACTTTGAAAAAACCTTGGGAATTAAAAAATATACAACATATAGGTAATATTTTCACATATAATCTTGGGTTTGTGTCTCATCTATCCAATGAAAGTAAAAGTTTTGACAGAATGTTATGCTTGAGTGAGCATTTTTCATTTTTGTAAAGCTCGCAGAAATCTGTTTGCGCAGAAATGCTCATTTTCATGCTGTGTCAAGGGGAAAGTACGAAATCAAACTTACACTGCGAAACATTTCTCATACATTTCCCTTGCACTTCTGGTCAATTGAAATAAGACTGATAATTTCAAGCATTTTGTTACAAACTTTGCCACCCAAACTGAAATTTCAACACTTAGCAAGCACAACCTTTACCCTTTTCGTGCAACCTGGAATTATCTTGAATTTAGATTAAATATAGCATCGGGGCAACTCTGTAACATTGGTGTGGTGGGGGGGGTTGTATACTTGCCAAATGGATACTGCACTCGGTTGTGCGGTCCTCAGTGCGGTATATCTATTGGCTCTTCTTGCATATCATTCATTATTTGGCCCTGCATGCATGCGCTTATGTGCATTATTTGTATAATGTCCTTTGTAAACAAAGAAAAGCACATTTAATTTATCCTACACATCATATCTAAAACATTTTTTGAACAAACATGCATTTTAGAAGTTGGCATTGCTAGCTTTCCATAGTTGTGATTGATTGAATCAAACAATCATAACTCTTTGTAAGACAGGACTGTGGTGTAGTTCACAATGTCTTTGATTCAAGATAAACATGATTAGCCATCCCCTATTGATCCCTCAGGTACTCTGATGCCCAAGCTAGTGTTTACCAGTCAGTTCTAGATGTTCAACAGGAGTGCTTGGACATGTGTGAGGTGGGAACTACACTAGACCAGATCTATCATCGTATGCTGGATGGACTAGGCCAGAAACTTCAGGATCTGGGCATTGTGCCAAGATCAATGAATAATGCAGAGCTTATAAGGGTGAGTTGATTCCCCAGTACAAGCAGTGTAGCATAGTGTGAGAAAATATTATATTTCTCTCCCACCAAATATTTAACAAACAATAAATTAAAGATCATCTGTCCAAAACTGTTCAACTTTTCTCTCAAAGTGCCCCTTTGGCCCACCCCTTGGATCCCCCTCCCCCACGTTGTTGAGAATTATTGTTAAAAACGGAACTAATATCTTCAATTTATCAGACGATCCTAACCCCTCATAATATCTGCCCCTTCTGCATGTATCTAGGAAAGGTCACAATGATCATTTTGTTGAAAATGGTTTGTGCTCATGAAAATGTTCAGGTTATGCAATTTGTTCATTTGCCGGACCAGTGAGTTTTCCATTGCATTTGGTGAACATGTTCACTGTTATCTTAGTGATATATTTCCAAACTTAGGGCCCAACCATTAGCAAGTAATGTTGAATGTTTTCACAAAAAATTGTAATTATTATCACATTTACAATATACAAATAATGAATGTTTATGAGTGCAATGAATCATTACTTCATCTTTCACCAAATGAAGTATTCTGTCCATTGCACAAATGAAAAAAAAATCATTATGTGGTTTATGTGACACCTATAAAATGATTTTTTTATCTGAAATTCATGAATTTCAATGCAAAACATGCTCATGCAGTGCGAGTTCGGTCTGTTGATTGTTACGTCATTGCAACATGCGCACTGCTGGTGCATGAGCTGCAGTGTCGGTGCTCGAGTGCAATGGACAAAATCGTATGGATCCAAAATTGCACGGTTGATGACATCATTGCAAAATGGGCTGAATGAACGATAACAAACAACCAATCAAATCACAAGGATCTATCTAAGTGTCATATAACAAGTAATTATGAGGGTTTAAAGAAAGCAGAGGCCACTATTTGTGAAAAAGCTAATGGGGCATTGTAAGAAAGTAACTTTTATATAATGCTGTAACCGATTTTTATTCCAATTCCCGATCCGATCCGATTTTCCCTTTTTTTCTACATTTTTCCGAACTCCGATTTTTGACCAGTGGGGAAAAAATCGGATCGGAAAAACCAAAACATATAACAAGACAAAAAAACATGTGGCAACATGTTTGCCGTCAAAATGCGCTGGTGAATTGTTTTGATCTCAGACAAAAGCGGTGGAAGGAAAAGAAGATAAAGGGGAAGAAAATTATGATTTGTTTTTATCTCTGATATTAGCGGAAAGGCAGGTGGAGAAGATTATGATTTGTTTTGATCTCCGACATAATCGGGGAAGAACAAAACGACGATGATGATTATAATTGGTGGTAATTTGTTTTGATCTCCGTTTAAAATGGAGGAAGAAAAACAACGAAAAGACGATATGTTTTGATCTTAAGCGGAGGCAAGTAGTTGAACACGCTGACATGCGCGGTAATATTTACGACTATCTGACTATACGTCCTCTAAGAGTTTACGATTACCTCCGCTATCACTACGATGTTGTAGAGAAGGTGAATATCATGGTTAACCCCTCTGGATAATAATGCGTCTTTTTCGGGAGGTCATGCGACCTTTAAGAGTTTACAATTACCTCCGCCATCACTACGATGTTGTAGAGAAGGTGAAAATCATCTCTAACAACTTTGGATAATAGTGCGTCTTTTTCGGGAGGTCATGCGACCTTTAAGAGTTAACGATTACCTCCGCCATCACTACGATGTTGTAGAGAAGGTGAATATCATGGTAAACCACTCTGGATAAAAATGCGTCTTTTTCGGGAGGTCATGCGACCTTTAAGAGTTTACGATTACCTCCGCCATCACTACGATGTTGTAGAGAAGGTGAATATCATGGTAAACAACTCTGGATAATAATGCGTCTTTTTCGGGAGGTCATGCGACCTTTAAAATTTACGATTACCTCCGCCATCACTACGATGTTGTAGAGAAGGTGAATATCATGGTTAACCACTCTGGATAATAATGCGTCTTTTTCGGGAGGTCATGCGACCTTTAAGAGTTTACGATTACCTCCGCCATCACTACGATGTTGTAGAGAAGGTGAATATCATGGTAAACAACTTTGGATAGTAGTGCGTCCTTTTCGGTAAGTAATGCGACCTCTAAAAGTTCACGACGGACGCCGCCATCACCACGATGTTGTAGAGAAGGTGAATATCATGGTAAACAACTTTGGATAATAATGCGTCTTTTTCGGGAGGTCATGCGACCTCTAAGAGTTTACGATTACCTCCGCCATCACTACGATATTGTAGAGAAGGTGAATATCATCGTAAACAACTTTGGATAATAGTGCGTCTTTTTCGGTAAGTAATGCGGCCTCTAAAAGTTCACGACGGACTCCGCCATCACCAAGATGTTGTAGAGAAGAGGCCTATATCGTTCAGCGGTAGTGTCCTGCGCTGGAACGTCATTATCTTATTTTCCTTCCTCCGATTATGTCGGTCGGAGATCAAAACAACTCATCATCTTCTCCCTCCGCTTTTGTCGGAGATCAAAACAAATTCAGCCATCAGTGTAGCGTACCGCATTTGTCCACGCGCCGGCCACATACAAATTTTAATGTATTTTTTTGTTTTTGAATCCGATCCGATATCCGAACCGATTCCGAGTTTAGGAGCAAAACTTCCGAACCGAACTCCGATCCCGTAATTGCTCTAACTTACAACATTACTTTTATATCTAAGTCAGGTATACGTCCCAAAATCAAGAATAATTTCTTATGATTTAAGGCAAATTTGTAGGTGTTCAGTTTGCTTGTTGAATTTCTTGCAATTCCTTATTACGCTTGATTTGGGACTTACATGTACACATGCAATTGAAGTTGAGTTTCTTGCAAGGCCCGGTAAAAATATCATCTTCAACTGTGTTAATACTTAATTTTGTTTATTTTGATTGTAGGCAGCCAAGAAATACTGTCCTCATCATGTTGGGCACTACTTAGGAATGGACACGCATGACACCCCTCGGGTATCCCGTAGCAACCAGCTGCAGGCAGGGATGGTCATCACGATTGAACCAGGTAAATAGCATAAATCTTGTCGGAAACATTTGTTACAACTATTAGTTGATATTCTGGTTGTAATGCTGAAGTTAATCCATGGTTCACTCCAAACTTTAATTGACCACCTGTTGACTTTCTTTCGTAATAAAGATAATTCAGATCGTAGATTAAATAAGTATCGGAATTAAAATTTCCAAAATGAAATAAATGTATTTAAAATCTTCGCTAACTTTGTTTGTCATAGATATTGAATGATATGAAAATTAAGCTGTAGAAGTGGGAAATAACATTCTTGTTTGCTTAGATTTTACCACCCAAAATATTTATATATAACTTCATCATTCCCCCCCCCAAAAAAAAAAAGAGAGAAGATTTTTGTAGAATGAGAGGCGTACCATAAGTTTTCCGAGTTTATAATATATGTTGGAAAATCTGAAAATACAGACAAAATGGAAGTAATTAACTATCTAAAAAGTGAAATGTAACATTGAAATTGTTAGAAAACCATCCTGCATTTATATTTCTTTATGAATGATGTTTTGCTTGTACAATATCAGTAACATAAGCTCACTCTTAGATAACACAATGGATTTATGGGTGAGCTAGTTCTACTGCAAGTGAATTTAAAGAAAGGTTGGACTAAGAAGAAGATAATTCGGAATTGATAAAAGAAAAGTATTTTGAGATGGATGTTGAGGAGGGAGGATGATGATCCTGTGGAAAGAGCATGGGATGTGGAAGTAGCTGATACATGTAGCATAGGAAAGGGAAGACCAAAGATTACATGAAAAGATATGGTAAAGAAGGAAAGCAGTTAGGTTGGACTAAAGGAGGAGGATGCTTAAGATAGAAAGAATGGGAAAGAGGGAGTGTCATCATGGTGAAATATTCAGTTATCCTTGGTAAGAGGAAATAATGTTGACTGATAAAAATGATGGTCAGTGAATATTATTATCACTTCATCTCTGCTCTCTCTCTCTCTCTCTTTGTTACATGACTGTAAGGACTCTACCTTCCTGCAAACGACAATGACATACCTCAAGAGCTGAGAGGGATTGGTATCAGGATTGAAGATGATGTCTTGATCAGAGAGGGCGGTGCGGAGGTCCTTACTGCTGAATGCCCAAAGGAAATGTCCCAAATAGAAAGTATTATGGGTGGGAATTCATGACATAATAGATCATGAATTGAATTAATGAGCAATTATGAAACAGTACTACGTGAACAGTAGTTGACTTTCAATTTTCAAAATGTATACATATTGTTCTCCAATTATTCATTATTTCCAGTAGAGAAAGAGCCATATTGAATAGGAGACAAATCAACTGCCTCCATATACATAATTTGATGGTATTTTCTTTCTCCTGGAAATAAAATGAATTTGAAAACATGTAAATATAAAGCTTTTTTTTTTAGGTTGCTTTCAGTTTGCCTTTTTAACATGCAAAATGAAATTGGATTCAAAGTGTGCTTATTCATTGATAATGGTCTTACCAAATTTCTCAGGAAAAGAGCAATAATAACCTTGAATAAAAATTATGAGGGAATTTAGATAAGAGCACAATCAAGGATTTGTCTTTGATAGTTAAGATGTCAATTTGTTTTCTTTTTTTCGAAGAAAGAAAAAACTCTATTGAATAGTATTCTTTATTTTATCTTCCACCTAGAATCATTTTGGATAAATTAATCAATGATACATAATGATTTACCCATCGATCAAAGTCTATGCACAAAATACATTTTCACCATGGATAATGATAATCATAATTGCTTGTGAATGTGATATTAAAACAATGTTTCTATATTGAAGGATATTTCTGGAATTCAAAGAAATTTAGATCTTGCAAGTTAAATCAGCTTCCAGGAATGTCAGGGAAATCCAGAAATTAGAATGTACAGATTTTTTTTGTATGTGACAATTTTAGTATTAATGAGGTATATAAAAATACTTGGCTCTTTTTGTAGTTCATATTTTTGGAATTTTATGCATTATGCTTATTGCTTGCATTATTGATTTTGTCCCTAGATTTCTAATCACTGTGTCTTCTTCAGGCTTGCTGTGTATTTGTCCACAGTTTGTTTATATGAAAATAAATTTGCATATTACCCTGGGAAAGTCTGGATTCATTTTGAGATTTTCTTTTTGAGCCGTGGAAATACTATCAATTTCATAGATATGTCCAAACTCACATCAAAATGGATATATTTCAGCTATTATTAGATTTGTAGTAGTTTCTTCCTAGATAGTTAACAGATTTTACTGCAATTTGTGGAGAGCTGTGGCCCAGTGGGTCAGTATACAAGGAGCACTTATGCATGAGAGTGATGGTACAAGATTTCGCACGAGATGAAATAAAGATGCTCTGCTCAACAAGGCATATACCCGAGTTGGATAGAGTGTCCCTTTCACTGAATGTGAAATATTGCGCCATTGCACGAATAAGAATATTATCTATTTGTGTTGTACAACGCATCAGAAGTGAGCTAAAATATGAATAATCGATTTTTCCTTAGGATTATAAAGGAAAGGTGATTGAGAGCAAAAGCTCTCAAATGCGCATCTGCTCTGCAACAGCAATGCGTACTTTGTTAGTAAACCCTATGTGTATTGCACTTGCATTTACTAACAAATCACAATGAATTGAATCGTACTATATCAGACCATGCAACGGTACATTTTGGCCAGTACGTGTGCAGCGGTACGATTGTTTCACATTCAGCCTCCCACATGCTTGCGAACAAGCTAAGTAGGTGTTGTACAATAAGAATCAATTTTGTGATAAGTTTTTGCACTGGAAAAGCTTTGACAGACTAAGGCCAGGGTAATGATAGCCAAGGTCTCTTAGAAGTGCATAGAGACGGTATTTGATGTGATATGTGCTATTCAAGAATTTAATATTATTGTGCAGTATTTCACTCTGCCCCATATAAGGAAGATGTATAATACAGTCTATTGGTTCACACGATCAAGATGGGTCAAATAATTACGTTTCTATTGATTTTAATAGTATAGAGCACCAGTCAGCTATAATCTAATCCCACCATGGCCTAGCATCCTTTGGCAAGGCACCAGTCCACACTTTGCCACTCTTCACCCAGGTACTAATTGGTTACCGGGGAGGATGTGAAAGCCTATGTAGTATACCAAGCAATTGAATTGGTAAACTTTTGTTAAATGCTTCCCAGGGAGCAGAGAATGTGCATACATTATATGCGGGCAAGCCTGGGTCTGACGACTAGGTTTATACAAGTATCTGTAAAGCACGTTGGCCCGAATTCACAAAGGTGGTTTTGAAAACCTGCGGTTGAGTCCATAGTTTATGCAGATTTCCATTATAAATTACACTTAATTTAGCGCGTATCTGGCACGTGTATGAAAAATGTCCATTTCTGATGCACGCTTTTGTCACAGTGTGCGAAATTGACGCCTGTTTCTATGGTTAGATACGCTATTTTATTCACGAGTCCACCGTTTGAAGAGCGGACTCATGAATAAAATAGCATGGATAACCACCGCAACAGGCGTCAATTTGGCGCACTGTGACAAAAGCGCGCACTGGCATTTGACATGGTTAAGTACAAGCGGTAAAATAAGCGTAATTTATACAGGAAATCTACATAAACCATGGACTCAACCGTGGGTTTTCAAAACCACCTTTGTGAATTCAGGCCTTAAAGTCATCATGATGTATCAACACAGAATTCATTTATTTTACAATTCCTTAGCTCTTACACAAGTGGCCGTCTGTAAATGTATCTTGAGGCCCGTAGACAAGAGTCCTTAAGAATGATTCTCAACAAATGCATGTTTAGTCTTATGTCAGATCTATAAAGTCTGCATGTACTGTATGTTTTGTATCATAAGCCATGTTCTAGATTGTAAAATTTGAAGTTTTAACATAAAATTTATCATTAATATTATTGAATTTTTAACAAGATTCAATTGTGATTTCGTGTTCACAATTTTTTAGAGGAATGGGAATAGTGCAATTGATAAATCACTGAATTGAAAATCCCATACTATTATAACACACACAAGACCAAATATGAATGAGACTTTGTGGGAGAGGGGAATCAGCTTAAAAGTACAAACTGTGATAAATAAATTCTCAAATATCAATAGCAGGATGCTTTGTATCAACACAGCAATCAAGTGATCAAATTTATGGAATGAAAGTAAAAAAATATGTAAACTGCTTTACAACGCATTATTATGTGTCTCGATTGCTATATAATTCTTGCTAATTTACCTTAGAATTAGAAATATTTCATTTTATTTTTTTCAAATTATTTTACTGAGACATAAAGACTTAAATGAAAATGAATCATTTGCTTAACATACTGATTATTTGAGGAAAGAACCCGATGGGTGCTTTTAAGATGATGTAATGTTTCAGAAAAAAGGTCCTATAATGACCTATGATGATGATGATGATGATGGTGATGATGGAGATGATGATGGTGATGAATGATGATGATGGTGATGATGGTGATGATGATGATGATGGTGGTGGTGGTGGTGGTCATGGTGGTGGTCATGATTGTGATGATGTTAATATCTCTTCACTGTTTGGTAAATCCCAAAATATATTGAATTACACATATTGTATTGGCCCAGATTCAAAAACAGGAGAGGGTACAAAACCTCTATTAATATCAGGCACCCTAGGCAAAATGAGTGCATATATTTTTCTTAACATTCTCAGTGTACACACTGAATCAAGTGCAAATATGTACATGAAATCTGCATTCATTTGTACATGTAGTACCTCTCTTGGTTCCAATCTATTTTGTGAATTCAGGCCCAATTTTTCTTCTATACCTCTCTCACCCCTCTCTCTCTCCCTTTCTTCTATAACCCCAACTACTCTCTCTGACCCCTTTATATATAAATCTCCACCCCTCTCTCTGTCCCCTTTATTCTAGAAACTTCTCCCTCACCCCTGTATCTGCCCCCTGTCTTCTATACCTCTCCCCATCCCTCTCTTTGTCCCCTTTTCTTCTAGACCCTTCTCCCTGACCCCCTTTCTTTTATACCTCTCCCCACCTCTCTCTCCCTCCCCTTTCTTCTATACCTCTTCCCATTCCTCTTTTCACATTTTTTCAATAACTCTCCCCCACCCCCTCTCTCTGTCCCCCTTTCTTCTACACTTCTCCCCACCCCTTTCTTTGACCTTTACTTCTATACCTCTCCCCACCCCTTCTATACCTCACCCACCCTCTCTTTGACCCCTTTCTTATACACCTCTCTCGTCCCTCTCTTTGACCCCTTTCTTCTATACCTCTCCCCACCCTTCTCTCTGTCCCCTTTCTTCTATACCTCTCCCCACCCTTCTCTCTGTCCCATTTCTTCTATACCTCTCCCCACCCTTTTTTTTGTCCCATTTCTTCTATACCTCTCCCCACCCTTCTCTCTGTCCTATTTCTTCTATACCTCTCCCCATCCTTCTCTCTGTCCCATTTCTTCTATACCTCTCCCCACCCTTCTCTCTGTCCCATTTCTTCTATACCTCTCCCCACCCTTTTTTTTGTCCCATTTCTTCTATACCTCTCCCCATCCTTCTCTCTGTCCCATTTCTTCTATACCTCTCCCCACCCTTCTCTCTGTCCCCTTTCTTCTATACCTCTCCCCACCCTTCTCTTTGACCCCTTTCTTCTATACCTCTCCCCACCCTTCTCTCTGTCCCATTTCTTCTATACCTCACCCACCCTCTCTTTGACCCCTTTCTTATACACCTCTCTCGTCCCTCTCTTTGACCCCTTTCTTCTATACCTCTCCCCACCCTTCTCTCTGTCCCATTTCTTCTATACCTCTCCCCACCCTTCTCTCTGTCCCATTTCTTCTATACCTCTCCCCACCCTTTTTTTTGTCCCATTTCTTCTATACCTCTCCCCATCCTTCTCTCTGTCCCATTTCTTCTATACCTCTCCCCACCCTTCTCTCTGTCCCCTTTCTTCTATACCTCTCCCCACCCTTCTCTTTGACCCCTTTCTTCTATACCTCTCCCCACCCTTCTCTCTGTCCCATTTCTTCTATACCTCTCCCCACCCTTCTCTCTGTCCCCTTTCTTCTATACCTCTCCCCACCCTTCTCTTTGACCCCTTTCTTCTATACCTCTCCCCACCCTTCTCTCTGCCCCCTTTCTTCTATACCTCTCCCCACCCTTCTCTCTGTCCCATTTCTTCTATACCTCTCCCCACCCTTCTCTCTGTCCCATTTCTTCTATACCTCTCCCCACCCTTCTCTCTGTCCCATTTCTTCTATACCTCACCCACCCTCTCTTTGACCCCTTTCTTATACACCTCTCTCGTCCCTCTCTTTGACCCCTTTCTTCTATACCTCTCCCCACCCTTCTCTCTGTCCCATTTCTTCTATACCTCTCCCCACCCTTCTCTCTGTCCCCTTTCTTCTATACCTCTCCCCACCCTTCTCTCTGTCCCATTTCTTCTATACCTCTCCCCACCCTTCTCTCTGTCCCATTTCTTCTATACCTCTCCCCACCCTTCTCTCTGTCCCATTTCTTCTATACCTCTCCCCACCCTTCTCTCTGTCCCCTTTCTTCTATACCTCTCCCCACCCTTCTCTTTGACCCCTTTCTTCTATACCTCTCCCCACCCTTCTCTCTGTCCCATTTCTTCTATACCTCTCCCCACCCTTCTCTCTGTCCCCTTTCTTCTATACCTCTCCCCACCCTTCTCTCTGTCCCATTTCTTCTATACCTCTCCCCACCCTTCTCTCTGTCCCATTTCTTCTATACCTCTCCCCACCCTTCTCTCTGTCCCATTTCTTCTATACCTCTCCCCACCCTTTTTTTTTGTCCCATTTCTTCTATACCTCTCCCCACCCTTCTCTCTGTCCAATTTCTTCTATACCTCTCCCCACCCTTCTCTCTGTCCCATTTCTTCTATACCTCTCCCATCCTTCTCTCTGTCCCATTTCTTCTATACCTCTCCCTACCCTTCTCTCTGCCCCCCTTTCTTTTATACATCTCTCCACCCTCTCTTTGACCCCTTTCTTATACACCTCTCCCCACCCTCTCTTTGACCCTTTCTTCTATACCTCTCCCCACCCTTTTTTTTGTCCCATTTCTTCTATACCTCTCCCCACCCTTCTCTCTGTCCTATTTCTTCTATACCTCTCCCCACCCTTCTCTCTGTCCCAGTTCTTCTATACCTCTCCCCACCCTTCTCTCTGTCCTATTTCTTCTATACCTCTCCCCACCCTTCTCTCTGTCCCAGTTCTTCTATACCTCTCCCCACCCTCTCTTTGACCCCTTTCTTATACACCTCTCCCCACCCTTCTCTCTGTCCCCCTTTCTTCTATACCTCTCTCCACCCTCTCTCTGCCCCCTTTCTTCTATACCTCTCTCCACCCTCTCTCTGCCCCCTTTCTTCTATACCTCTCTCCACCCTCTCTCTGCCCCCTTTCTTCTATACCTCTCTCTGCCCCCTTTCTTCTATACCTCTCCCCACCCTTCTCTCTGTCCCCCTTTCTTCTATACCTCTCTCCACCCTCTCTCTGCCCCCTTTCTTCTATACCTCTCTCCACCCTCTCTCTGCCCCCTTTCTTCTTTACCTCTCCCCACCCCTCTCTCTGTCCCACTTTCTCCTAGATATTCCTCCCCATCCTGTGTATCTGCCCCATTTTCTTTTGTTCTTTTATCTGTATGTTTCTCTCTCTCTCGCCCCTTTTCAGGCTCAATTACACATCCTATGAAACAAAACCATCCTTATGTCATACTATTTGTCACTTAAGTAAACCAGTTTATAGACACATTGAAATATAATCTAAAAATAAAAACATGTGTAACTCCTAGTGGCTGCCTGACACAGAATCACTTAATTCATACTGACTGGATTATAAAAACCAAGCCCTATTTGATTCTTTAAAGCAAGGTGCCCCTTGCAGAAATGTCAATACTCTACTGACACCAACTATTATTCACTCATGTTCCCTATTCAAACTTCATTTGATGGGGGTACGTATATTAGATGTAATTTAAACCATGAGTTAAAACTACAGAACGGTCTATATGCACTTCCATTACAAAAACATGAAAAGGATACACACAAAATGACAAAAGACATCTACTTTTATTGTTTGCATCATAAAATTTAATTTTCATTTTAAATAACAACACGAAATAGGAAGAACAAAAATTGTGAAATTGACAATCACAAATTGAAGTACATATTTGTGTGAAGAAGATGATACATGTACATAATGATACCTCTTCCAAGAATATTCTGATCCTGATCAGTAATTTCCTCATATCATTGCGACTCACTTAAAATACAATCCATGCAGCAAAATATATTTTAACAAGGGGGGGGGGGACATTTCTGAGTTCCAAATAAGATAAAATTAAATAAACCTATAAGACATACCAAGGCCATGTTATATGAAAGGTTGCAATCAAATGGTTGAAAATAATCAAAGTAAGATCACAATATCAATTTATGATTGCAACTCTTTCAACGACAGGTCCCTGAATCCTCATATTTATTGGCCAATTACTAAAATGACCATGTAATTCTTTGTATAAATACACAATACACGTATGGATCATCACCCCCCCCCCCCCCCCTCTTCATAACATAAATAAACATTACCAAAATATTCAAAACACACATTCATAAACTGGCCTGTTCACATTTATAAATTTGCACAAAAAATTGTGAAAAAATGAAAACCAAGTTGCATTAACATTTTTCACATAGATGATTTAAATTCATTCCTTCTGGAAAATATTACAAAAATATTGCGAACTTCCAGTTGCATTTTGCAATACATAGCTATAATGTCAAAGGAAAAAGTTAGAATTATATTAACAATCATCTTTGCCATCCACAGGAGGTGCTTTCTTCAAAAATAAAAAGCCAAATGTAAATCACAATACCCGTAGCCTGCCATCAATTATACAAGTTAGCTTTCATTGGTGGGAAAATGTTCACATAAACTGCATTCCTAACAGAAAAGCAAGCATAAAATATTGATGGTATAGAAGTTACCTGGAAAAACCCAGGAAAATGGAGGTGTACAATCAAAGAGTTATAGCTACAGCTCAATTTAGTGACTTATGAGAAATTGTATGTTTGACATGACAGTCTGCAGACACCTAGGATCAGATGATGTGCCAAAAATTATTTACTTTTCTGTTGTGAACACTTTAATAGATAGATAATTACCACAAATGGAGTACCAGGAAAACCTTGTCAGTAAGGGCAATAAATTTCTGACCTCCAAAAGAGGTCTAAGGTCATCAACATTTTCCTTGAATCCTATCCCATAAAAAATAGTGGGCAAGCAACTCCCCCCCCCAAAAAAATAAAAGAAAGTTCATAAAAAAATCTATTGAGGCAGGTGTTACTCTTCCTTCCTGCTCCCTCGGTATGCTAGAGCATATGATGGTAACTATCATGAATTTACAAGGGGGGGAGGAGTAAGTGGTTTAGGGTTATTGGGGTAGGTGATACGCATGTTGGGTTGAGTTTGGTAAAATCCCAAACTCGGCATGCAACCAATCATTCACATAACTGCCAGAAATCAACAAAAAGTGGTACTCTCCCGTTTGCACTGAAAAAAAATCATTGACAACAATCGTCAGAAAACTTTTTAGCTCACCAGAGCTGAAAGCTTAAAGTGGGCTTTAAGAGCAATCGCTTTTCATCCATCTTTTGGTGTGTGCTGTCCGTAAATCTTACATTTTCTACTTCTTCTTAAAATTCCATTGCCGGCTTCCAACTAAACCTGGTTGGAACCCTCCTTGGATAAAGAGGATCCATGTTTGTTCATATGGGGTACACCAACCCTCAGATGTAGGAATGCTAGAGTCAAGTCATGTTATGTAGGTATGTTGCAATACGTGCCCTCACGCTGCAGCGAATCCTGCCGCACCACTGTGCAGGGATTGTAAGGCTGTATATGGGAATCTTCAGAAAATGTGGGCTTCTGATTGGTTGATCAACTTTTTTTTTTGAGAGAGAGAGAGGGGAGATGAAGTTACGATCTTTGGTTTCATATGCTATGCTTTGTATTGGAGAGCCAGATTTTATTGCAAACTTTATACAGAAGTCTGATTTGAAGAAATTTTACCACTGGATACCATATAGGGAGGGACAAAAAAGGTATGTAATATGATTTTTAACATCTTTTCTTGTGTTGTGTGAAATTTTAGCGAAAACTACTGATGCGAAATGTATTTTTTTGGTTGCGAAAAGTGAGATGTTGGTCCGAATTTGCCGCTGCAACTTGCCATCTTCGTTGCGTAATACGTATGGCACAGTAGTGTATTGTGTTGTGAGTGACTGAAAATGATAGTTATACCCGATTTCAAAGTAAATATTTTCATAAAAATATTAATTCTCCCGAAACAAAAGTGGAAAATATTAATTTTATAATTAGTATTCTGAAATAAATTTCACTTACCGAATTGATATGAATTGAAATAGAAAGGATGAAGGTGGATTTTGATTGAATGTTGTGATGGTCTGTGGCATATGAATCTGAATTACATGCAGTAATATACATGTATTAGACATAGTGTGTTGCGATGTTAGAATGAACGTGCCGTGATTGAAATTATTTTTTTATCAGATCTGATTATATTTTTTACTTTCGGAGTTCAGGGGCAGATTCAGGGGGGGGGGGACATCCAGCCCGTGCCTCCCCCTTCCCCCATTTTAATGAGGGGCCCGGCCTAAATTTTTTTTTTTTTTGCTTTTCAAAATTTCCCTGGAACATAATGACATCGATAAATAGTGAATGCTTCTTTCTTTTGCTTAATTGTCATTTTTTTTCAACAAATGAGAACGATTTGATAGTGATTACCTTTTTTGGGGGGGGGTTGTCATTTTTTTATCCCCCCCCCTTTAAAAAAACACGCACACATACAAACACCAGTTAAATAAAGATTAATAAAAATGCAGAGACTCAATATATTTTTTCTTCTTTTTTATATGTTTTATTGAACAAATCAAAACAAATCACACAATTACAATCAATCAAAGCATATACAAATTATTGTATCATTAAACAAAACAAAACAAAAAAAAAGAAGAAAAAAGATTAATAAAAATGCAGAGACTCAGGATATTTTTTTCTCTTCTTTTTTTAAATATGTTTTGATTTAACAAATCAAATAATTACAATCGATCAAAACATTTACAAAATATTGTATCATTCAACAAAACAAAAAAAGAGGAAAAATTCTTTTTTTTGGGGGGGGGGGTAGTGGATGTCTGTTGTATCTGATAAACCTTAGCCTATTGAAAGAAGCAGGGATCAAAATATTTGTTGATCTACATCCCTTCCCCAAACAAACAAACAAAAAATACAATAGTGCAATGTAAATGATTTTTTCTCTCAATCAGAGTTTAAAATTGAGAGTTCAAAAGAGCTAAAGTTTTTTTTTTCATTAATTTATGAAGATGCCTCCGAAGAAGAAACGTCAGCTGAGTATAAATACCAAGCAAGGAATAGCGAGGGCTCACCTGGAAGCTGAATTCTCCACTTTGCCACCTTCAAAGGAAGACTTGCGTAATGGACATGTCCTTAATTTGTACATTCTGTCATGCAAAAATCGCTCAGAAACTGAGAGACGTTTGTCAGCACAATATCTGCTGTCTGATGTGGATGGATATTCCAGTGATATTTCCATTTCAAGGGTGCAGGGTCTTTGCAACAGAACTCTTGAGAAATACAAAAAACTTACCAATCCCAAGGAATTTCAAGTCTTTTCAGCAATATGTAACGAATCATTCATCCTACCAGAGAAGAACACAAGCAACAAACACACTCCATCACCTGCTGCTCAAGTTCCACAAGACCACAACTCTCCTTCAACATCAACCGACATGAAAGACAGTGCTCTTTCAACATCAACAGAAACAGAAATTATGGACAATCCACCTTCAACAAGTTCAACTCCATCAGCATCTGTATCATCAAATAAATCATCAATAGCAACAAGAAGCAGCTCAAAGGTATTAACACCTAGAAAACAGAAACTTAAAAAAAGATTGCTCTTCATGTCATCATCAAGGGCAGAGCTTCTGGCTAAGCACACTGCTCTCAAAGCAAAATTGAAAACACCCAAACGTGTGATCAACCAGTCCTTGAAAAGCAAACAGAAACAAATACTCCTTAAGGATAAGAAGATCAAGGAGCTGCAAAATCAACTGAATGACAATGCTGTGGCAATGGAACTTGAGGCCACCAGAATGAAGTTAAATAAACTCAAGAAAGCACACAGAGAACTTCTGAAGGCAAACAAAAGAAAAAAGAACTATGTGTCTGTTCTTAAGCATCAGAGTGTTGTTAGTTCTTTAGCAAGATGCCAAGATGAAGTGAAAGATCTTGAAACTCAAAATTTAGTTTTGAAAGAAAATATAGAGGCAGCTGAACAGTCTAGTATAAGTGCTAAATTTGACAAGAAAACTTACTCGGGAAATACTCGGATGAAGGTGTTTGACTGTATTGTGAATAAGACGCCGACGGCCAACATTCCTATTCTTTTGGAGAAATTTCATAAAAGGAATGGTCTGGACCTGGAGAGTGTTCCTCAACGTTCAACTGTAGAACTGATGGCAAGAGAATTGGGGGCAATCGCTGAACTCCAAACGGCAGAGATGATCATGGATACTAATAACCAGAGATGCCAACCTCTTGACACAAAAAATCAGACTGAATATCCTCAAAAATCATATTTTTTAGTGAAAAATCAGATTTTCACAAAAACTCAATATGACCAGTGCAAGCCTTGAATTAAGCAGCTGCAGGCCGGGGGCAATTTAAAAAAAAATTGCCCCCGGCTCGCGAGCGTTTTACAGGAACCGGGGGGCAATTTTCTGGAACAAGGGGCAATAAAAAAAAAAGAATATAACTGTGAACCACCCTCCAAATTTGTTTGTAGTAAGCGCAGCTCCTGCAATTTTCAATTAGTACAGAAATAGCATGCTAAGTAATAGGCTTATTCAAACAACTAAGAAATCAGATTTAAATGTTTAAGTGTGTTTTGACACCCTCACTCCACATCCCCTTTACATGGGCTTATATTTACTTTTCATCTTTAATGAACCACAAACAATGAACCCCCAAAAAAAAAATCTAAATAAATGAATAAAATAAACATATAAAAAATAGAGAATTCAGATCAAATAATAAATTTACAAAAAAAAATTTAAGGTTTTTTCATGGTTAGAATCACGGGTGTGGGTGAGTGTTTGTGAGGTGCACTTGGATTGCATGTAAATTATGTTCAAGAAATGAAGAAATTAAATCAATATCTAACTCAGTCTATTCAAATTCCAGCACATAGCCACAGCCCACAGGCTACATGTAAATTTTTAAATGTACATGTATTGTAGGTTCATGTACCTTAAGTTTTTCACAAGTTATTTGAAAACGCAGATCTTCACAGAAAATGCCTTTCATTCTGGGAGAGTCTAAATTCTGTAACAAGTGGAATGCCTCTGGCCGTCTCACCTGCATCACGCGGTTCAATATAGCAGCAGTGCTGACTTTGAATACTACTCTAACTCGCACAAGATGTTCAGTGATACATGGTTACTCTTTTGTCCACTTTTTATGAACTAGACCAATAAACTTAGAGATATGATGGTTATTCAACAAAAAAACCCAACATGGCCAAGGTTCATTGACCTTACATGACCTTTGCCCTTAATCGTGTGACCTGAAACTCGCACAGGATGTTCAGTGATACTTGATTACTCTAATGTCCAAGTTTAATGAACTAGACCAATAAACTTTCAAAGTTATGATGGTAATTCAACAGATACCCCTGATTCGGCCAAAGTTCATTGACCCTAAATGACCTTTGACCTTAATCATGACACCTGAAACTTGCACAAAATGTTCAGTGATGCTTGATTACTATTATGTCCAAGTTTCATGAATCAGATCCATAAACTTTCAAAGTTATGATGGTAATTCAACAGATACACCCAATTTGGCCAAAGTTCATTGACCTTTGACCTTGGTCATGTGACCTGAAACGCGCACAGGATGTTCAGAGATACTTGATTACTCTAATGTCCAAGTTTAATGAACTAGACCAATAAACTTTCAAAGTTATGATGGTAATTCAACAGATACCCCTGATTCGGCCAAAGTTCATTGACCCTAAATGACCTTTGACCTTAGTCATGACACCTGAAACTTGCACAAATGTTCAGTGATGCTTGATTACTATTATGTCCAAGTTTCATGAATCAGATCCATAAACTTTCAAAGTTATGATGGGAATTCAACAGATATCCCCAATTCGGCCAAAGTTCATTGACCCTAAATGACCTTTGACCTTGGTCATGTGACATGAAACTCTAATAGGATGTTCAGTAATACTTGATTAACCTTATGGCCAAGTTTTATTAACTAGGTCCATATACTTTCTAAGTTATGACGTCATTTCAAAAACTTAACCTCAGGTTAAGATTTGATGTTGACGCCGCCGCCACCGTCGGAAAAGCGGCACCTATGGTCTCACTCTGCTTCGCAGGTGAGACAAAATGTATTCATTAATAACTTAAATATTCATCACAATGAAGAAATCATGAAGTTTTTTTACAGTTTTCAAAAATTAACATGAAATCTTAACTCAATCTGAAACAGAAAATCGCCATCACTTAGGCAATTACTGATAGAATTCTCACCCAGAGCTCTGGCAGAGAATATGAGCTCAAACTGGCTAGCTAACAGCATCCAAGTACCACACTCGCGTGCACGGCGTCCTCCTATTTTTTTTTTAGATGGAGCCTTGTTTGATGATTTATTGTCTGATATTTACCCCTCACCAAGAAAGAAATTAAAAAGCTATAATTCACAACTATTGACTTTGGATTAATAAGGCTCCGATTTGACAAGCAAAGTCGGCGACTGTGAGGATACAAGACTCGCATATCCTGTGTTGTGAACGGGGATTTATCTCCTGTGCAATTCAAATTACTATATCACAGAATTGTGATATCCTGACTGGAAATGTGTGCATTAGAAATTGCACATGGTGAAGTTGGGAAAAACTGTTACCGCTATTGGAAGCACGCGCGTACATGTATTACAGGAAAAAAAAAGACGGACGTAGCTCACTTTTTATGGTACTGAAAAAAACACGCACTTGGCAATTTGAAACTGTGCTTATCGTAAATTGAAAGTTACTTGATTTGGGCTTTTCAGATATTTAAATTACATATATGATATGGCTTCACTGCTCACTCACGGGCGGGCGCATACATACACAACACATGGGACAAAAGCAGGACTATGACAGAAAGTCGGGAAATCGTATTTTTGATGGCCAAAATCGTACTGTCGTATTTTACTTGTTTTATCGTACTAAATACGATAAAATCGTACTGGTTGGCATCACTGCATAACCTAACCATGAGGTTTGATGCAACAACTCAGGAGGAAACTCATATTAATAGAATCCATTTCACGAGTAAAGATAAATGCCTCGCTGCCGCTGTAGATGTATTGGCTGGGGGAACAGCAGAAGACTACGCTACACACATCTGCAGCACAGTTGACAACTTGGCAGACACATACTGCTATTTTAACAATGATGCAAATTTGAATGAAGCAAAGGATACAATGGTAGCAAATATACCAAACACATTGACAGACAGATGTGCTTCAAATCATGCAGCAATACGCCAAGTTAACAGTGAATGGGGGAAAACCCTTACAGAACTTAACTGCCATCTCCACCCCCTTGACACCATTGCCACAGCAGTTCGGTCTGCCTTAAAGCAACATGAGGAATCCAGGGGATGGGTGTATGGCAAGGATTGTGTTGCTGGCAACATTGTAGTTCAGATGAACAAAATGAGATATAAATGTGGAAAAGGAGATCCACGAGGGGTTGTTTCCTTCCTGGACAGCAAAGGAATCCCACGGGGTGTTTTGCCACGTTACCGTGGTAACAGGCTCCACATCCTGTTCCATATCAGTGGAAAACTTATTGAATTCTATGATGACTTTGTAGAGTTACTCAGTAGTGGCACATCCTGTGGCAGTTTAAGGAGTGCAGTTTTGCATGACTTTAAGACGGCGACTGCCAAAGTAGAACTCCAAGTATTAGGTCTACTTGGAAAATATCTCACCGGTCCTTGAAAGACTAACTTCTACACAGATAGTGATCATCAGGTCAACCACATTGAGGCCATCAACATCGTGCATGAAGTAGTAGCAGCATTGAAGGAAGCTGGGCAACATCCAGAGCGCCTCCTTACAGCAACCACAGACTTCTTTGGAGCTGAAGTTGGAAAGTCTGATTCAACCTTTTTAAAATTGAAGGAGGTTCCAGAAGATCCCCAGTTTAAAGTAATGATGTCAAGTTGCATCAGTGCTGTCATCGGGGTGCTGGAACGACAATACAGCAAGTATTTTGAACTTGACATCACTGACAAGTTGAAGGAGGAGGCTGCGTCAGCGAGACCCCACAATATGGATGCAGAGGAAATCATGGGAATATTAAGTTCCGCAAAGCAAAGGTCCCCAAATGCCACCGTGTGTTTCCTTTCTTGTCGCATGCGTGCCTGCAAAAACAGGACAGTTGAGTATCTAGATGAGCTTCAGGTAGAGAGGAGGGAAGAAATTCTGCGAAAAGCAGTGAAGTTGGGAAGAACGCACCGTAACAAAAGAAAGAAAGAACAGAAAGAATTGAGGTCAACGATCATGAAAAGAGAGAAGGATAAGCTGAATGTACAGAACACAAAGGAAAGGAAAAAGCTGGAAAGGAAACTTAAAGAAACTGATCTTGACAGTATCCGCACAGAGTATCCAAACTTGGATTATTCCAAAGTGGATGACCTACAAGACATTATTGGTGGAAAGGTGGTTGGGAAGAAAGCCTGCCATGCTTGGTATGAAAACCATGAGTTGAAAGTGTACAATGCAAAAATTGAAAAACTAAAAAACAATAAAGTGCACACAGTTGCCTATTGGGGAGAAGCTGAGAGTTATGATGATGATGCCGAGGATTATGACATCCCCATGTTCCAGCTGGCTGCTGACTTGCTTCATGGCGACCTTATTTTTGCATGAAAGGTATAAGAATATGATAAACAGACAGGTTAATATAATAATCAGGTTGTTGATTTATTTGTTATTCATGTACATGTATTTGCTATTACATTTCCTAAAAGTAAATGCAATGACTTGAAAATATCATGAAATGAAAAAAAGTTAATTCACAATTGATTATATAAAAAGCATTTTGTATTACCGTACCATGGAAAAGACCAAATACTGTAGTTGATCTAACACAATTCTAATCATTTGACAGAACTTTACATAATAAATGTGATTTTATTATGTAAATTATCATTAATTTAATCAATTAATCAACCCCTAAAAAACTCTTTAATATCTAATCTAAAACCAACATTTGATTTGCGCTTAGACATTTGTAAATTTTGACATAATTAATTGATTAATCAGATGGCTAATTATTTAATCAATTAATTGTAGAAATTTATTCCAATCCAGTGTAATTGTAGAAAAATTATAATTATGTTTCTGTAAACTTTCTCAGCTTTGTTGCAATTAAGAGTTATACAGATTTAATGAGTGATATCATGTTTATATTAATTAATTTGTTAATTAATTGATTAATTAACTATGTCATTATCCTTGCTAAAATATATTTGTTCTGTTTCAGCATAAACTTATCTATCATTGCTGAAAATTTCATGCAAAAATCTTCATTCTAAAGAAAGTTATGTTAAATTTTCTTCTCAAAAGGGTAATTTGGTCACAATTTGGTCACAGTTCTGATCACAGCTTTTGTTTTAAAAACAAAAGAATACATAAGAATTATATTGATGATTTTCGCTAGCTTTAAATTGGCATAACTTTTTTATTACTGAGGCTATTGGGTCAAATGAGGTAGCAAATGAAAGGTCTTGCTGAGCTTCAAATGATAAAATAAACCAATATCTTCAATTGTAAATTTTATTTTTTTTGTAACATACCTATGTTATGTGAAGATGTCTGTATGGTTAAAAACTAAAACTTGTTCATTGTAGCCCTTAAGGGTCATCTGGTTCCACCCCTGGGAGGAGTACAGAGCAAGTATGATGACATACTCCTTCTGTGATGAGGAAAAGAAGAAGCTTCATCCTTCTACACCTGTGCAGAAGGCAAGGGGTTAATCACCCAACATGGAGTGGATAGGATTTGAGCAAGGCCTAGATTGTGTGAAGATTAATGTCATCAGTGTTGTTACAGATGCTCATCCACAGATACCAGCATTAATGAAAAGAACAAAGAAGTATGAGTCGGTCAACCATCAATGGGGTATATGGTATGGATGCAAAAACCTGATGATGAAAGAGATCAATGCTGAGCAACAAGAAGGGGCAAGAGGAAATTCAGCCATGGGTAACAAAGATATCCAACCTTCTTTGGCACTTGGCCTGAGGGGATATTGCATTATGGGTGATGAGTCCTTCACTACTGATGACAGACTGGAAACTTAACTTTATGATGTTAAGAAGAGATTTAAAAGATTTCATCACTGTATTTCCTCTGCTATTCTCTTTCATATTCCATGAAATAACACGCGTAAATCGGTACAGACATATGATTAACCATGGTTTTGCCGTGGTCTTACCATGGTTCACTTTGCAGTTTCACTGTGGTATCAACTTGGTTTTACCATGGTAAAAACAGGGAAAAACCAGTTTCACCATGGAATATCCATGGCAAAACCATTATATTTCAATATTATTTTTCAATATTTCCAATTTACTCCTATTATTTCATGGTATAATGGATCCATAGAACAGTAAAACTATGGTTTTACCATACCATGGATCCATGTTTCTTTTTTTTCAAGGGTTATTACTAAATGCAAATGCATATTTGGGCTCGAAATAGGACAAAGCTATTCTAAGAAAAGGCACTTAAAGAAATTGAGGATATTGGGTAGGGGTCAAAATTTGCAAGCACGTAGAGCTGGATGTAAACTACAAGTCCATACAGTAAAATTTTCCAAAAAATAATTATGTTTTTAATAAACTAATTATGCAAATGAGTGCATGCAATTTGCAATAAATGTTGTGTTTGCAAGTTTATATGGCTAGTATAATACTAATTTTCGATGAGAATATCAATTATTACATTTTTAACAAATTTATGCAAAAAAAACGTCGGAGGGAGGCTGTAAGTAAGGGTTAATGAATATTTGATATTACATATATGCTCAAAATGCTTGATGATAATTGACCACGATGTCATCCAACACCCTTGTATTATATACATAATGAATTCACACGCAAATTGTCATTTGACTTTCCATTTATTTCCACAGAAAAGAGAGAGACAACGCAATTTATCGCTGGCGGAGATTTAAAGGGGAATCCAGCCTTAGCCATAAAATGTTGTGCTGGAAAGGAGAAAAATAAATCAAACAGAATGGTGAAAGTTTGAAAGAAATCGGACCAGCAATAGGAAAGTTATAGATGCTTTAAAATTGAGATCACTAATACTATGTAGATTTCAAATTGGCAACTGAGTAAGTAAATTATGACAAGGGGCAAAGACAACTTTCCCATAGGCCATGTATTTTATTATCACAGATTTGTGGTTTTCTCCTAAGTACCCATTCCCCTGGGGCTGTGATCTAAATATAACCCAGGTAGTATACTGTTGTATGTCCTCATGAAAGAAAAATATAATTTGAAATAAAACTTGAGGAAAATTACATTTTAGTCATAATATGTATTAGAGTACATGGAAGAGTAGTCCTTGCCTTACATCACTATGACATCCCATATGCGGCCAATTTGAAGTCTCCATGGGTATAGTGATTACCAATATTTACAACTTTTAAAAATTCATAACTTTCTTGTTGTTTGTTCAAACTTTCACCTATCAACTTGTCTGATTTTTTTCTTACAAAACAAGTATTTATTTGGGTTGGATTCCCCTTTAAGCACTCATCGAATATGTGGCAGCCAACAAGGAGGTACTGTTTGGCAAGGTAGGATTTTGTGAAGCCAGGGTATGTAGGATGGCTTTACTTTATGGTTTAATTCCGCAAGTAGGATAAATACATGTCAAATCAAATGATGCTTATTCTTTTAATCCGCATCTATTGTTCCCCTCATCTCTGACGGAGAAATATAAGATATTTTGCCCTAAGGTCAAATGGTTGCTCAGACACAGCCTCTCTTAGCAACTAGAAGCTCTACAAAGATTATCATAAAAATTTCACCCTAATCTTTACGCGCGGATCTGACAATCTATCAACGCACGCACACAAGGTCATTGAAAAGCGTGTAAACCAGCAAAGTCAATGTTCTTGGATACGTGACTGCAGACTCATTAATTCTAAAATTATATTAGCTTAGAACCCCATATTAAGTTTATCTTAGAGAAAATACAACATTCACATATTGGGGCTCAACGATTTAGAGGCATGCATTGATCATGTAATGAACGGGAGTATTGCGTTAAGTCTTGTCTATTGTTTCAATTGTACTAGATTTTTTTTATAAATCTATTCTTTTCAGGTTGAGGAATGCAAGAAGAGAGGGTGGACGAAGGCCACACAGTGCCTTCATGCTGCAGGGGGCCCAGATAGGGACTGGGCAGAGGCCAGGAAGAAATGGCAGGAGTTGAAAACTAAAGCCCTGTCATATAGGGCGGACAAGAACCTAACAGGTATTACAAATGATGATTTTAAGTTAAGTTAAATTGATCAATGATCCTTTACCTATACAACATTTTTTTTAATGCAGAAGGTACAGGAAGTGTGGAATGTCCAGTATGTATCATGCTCTTAGATGGGCTTTATTTTATATAACTCTTTTATTAAGGACAATGACTGGTGTTTTTTTTTGGAGAGTGTACACCAATGGAAACTGTTCTAAATTGGGAGTTGTAGCCTGCTCTGCGCAACTGATTAGAGACACATTTCCTGTAGCTGATGGACGTTATGTGAAAGTTGAACTTCAAGTTGAAGTAGTTCCAGAAGAGTATGAAATATTAACAGTATTGCATCTTTGAATGAAAAACCCCTTTAGAATTGTGAATGCATAGCCGATTCTACTTACAGCCTTACTTTTATCTATGTTTAATACATTTCATTCAATTTTTCATGTTCTTTATCTATGCTTTATTTATAATTGCTTTTGGTTTCCCTGAAAGATTATCCCATTCAAAATCTATTCATTGGAATTTATTTTTCTTATTCAGGTTCATTCCAGAGGATGCATGGGAACGAGGCAGCAATGTCCCAATCAGCTGTTTACAGTGTCATCAGAAATGTTTCTGAGGCTATCGCAAGAGGAAAGAATGAATTCATCAGGTTTCCAACTACGAGAGAAGAGGTTGAATCTACCCAGTGGAGATTCTAGGAGTACATGACGACTGTAGTGTAAAGACGTGATCAGTGGGAGCTCACATAATTTACATAATAGCAATGTATTTGAATATTTTTTTTTTAATTCCTGGTGTAAAATGCCATGTGATAATGCTTTATAAACAAATACATCATGAGCAGAAATTTTTGCTCTCTCTGCTCATGCATCTGGCATATTTTTCATGGATATTTATCAAATGCTATTGATCCAAACCACAAAATATGGGCAATTGTCATGATTGAGTTAAAGCCACTTTGGATTTACCATGGTGTACTGTTACTACCATGATTAATCCATGGTTTTACTGTACCGTAGATCCATTGTAAACAATGACATAACAGGAGTAAATTGGGACAGACATATTATGGTTAAACCATGGTTTTACTGTAGTTTTTTATCCTTGGATGAAGAGGATCCATGTTTGTTCATATGGGGTACACCAACCCTCAGATGTAGGTATGCTAAAGTCAAGTCATGTTATGTGAAGATGTCTGTATGGTTTAAAAATAAAACTTGTTCATGGCAGCCCTTAAGGGTCATCTGGTTCCACCCCTGGGAGGAGTACAGAGCAAGTATGATGACATACTCCTTCTGTGATGAGGAAAAGAAGAAGATCCTTCATACTACATCTGCACCTGTGCAGAAGGCAAGGGGTTAATCACCCAACATGGAGTGGATAGGATTTGAGCAAGGCCTAGATTGTGTGAAGATTAATATCATCAGTGTTGTTACAGATGCTCATCCACAGATAGTAACATTAATGAAAAGAACAAAGAAGTATGAGTCGATCAACCATCAATGGGGTATATGGTATGGATGCAAAAACCTGATGATGAAAGAGATCAATGCTGAGCAACAAGAAGGGGTAAGAGGTGGGTAACAAAGATATTCAACCTTCTTTGGCACTTGGCCTGAGGGGATACTGCATTATGGGTGATGAGTCCTTCACTACTGATGACAGACTGGAAACTTAACTTTATGATGTTAAGAAGAGATTTAAAAGATTTCATCACTGTATTTCCTCTGCTATTCTCTTTCATATTCCATGAAATAACACGCGTAAATCGGTACAGACATATGATTAACCATGGTTTTGCCGTGGTCTTACCATGGTTCACTTTGCAGTTTCACTGTGGTATCAACTTGGTTTTACCATGGTAAAAACAGGGAAAAACCAGTTTCACCATGGAATATCCATGGCAAAACCATTATATTTCAATATTATTTTTCAATATTTCCAATTTACTCCTATTATTTCATGGTATAATGGATCCATAGAACAGTAAAACTATGGTTTTACCATACCATGGATCCATGTTTCTTTTTTTTCAAGGGTTATTACTAAATGCAAATGCATATTTGGGCTCGAAATAGGACAAAGCTATTCTAAGAAAAGGCACTTAAAGAAAAGGTAAGGCGGTGCTCACTTGGGGGAGGGGCTGGGTCAAAAACCATTAAATAGGCATCAATGGTTAACTTTACTTTTCTAATGGGAAATTAATTGAATTACCACAGGTTACAAAGAGTAGAGGCATAAAGGGCATATTACTTTAGCCTCAGTCTATAAATATTTGGATGGCCTTGGATTAAATTGAGGATATTGGGTAGGGGTCAAAATTTGCAAGCACGTAGAGCTGGATGTAAACTACAAGTCCATACAGTAAAATTTTCCAAAAAATAATTATGTTTTTAATAAACTAATTATGCAAATGAGTGCATGCAATTTGCAATAAATGTTGTGTTTGCAAGTTTATATGGCTAGTATAATACTAATTTTCGATGAGAATATCAATTATTACATTTTTAACAAATTTATGCAAAAAAAACGTCGGAGGGAGGCTGGGAGGGGCAAAATTAACCCCCTTCCAGTTAAGTAAGGGTTAATGAATATTTGATATTACATATATGCTCAAAATGCTTGATGATAATTGACCACGATGTCATCCAACACCCTTGTATTATATACATAATGAATTCACACGCAAATTGTCATTTGACTTTCCATTTATTTCCACAGAAAAGAGAGAGACAACGCAATTTTTCGCTGGCGGAGATTTAAAGGGGAATCCAGCCTTAGCCATAAAATGTTGTGCTGGAAAGGAGAAAAATAAATCAAACAGAATGGTGAAAGTTTGAAAGAAATCAGACCAGCAATAGGAAAGTTATAGATGCTTTAAAATTGAGATCACTAATACTATGTAGATTTCAAATTGGCAACTGAGTAAGTAAATTATGACAAGGGGCAAAGACAACTTTCCCATAGGCCATGTACTTTATTATCACAGATTTGTGGTTTTCTCCTAAGTACCCATTCCCCTGGGGCTGTGATCTAAATATAACCCAGGTAGTATATTGTTGTATGTCCTCATGAAAGAAAAATATAATTTGAAATAAAACTTTTGAGGAAAATTACATTTTAGTCATAATATGTATTAGAGTACATGGAAGAGTAGTCCTTGCCTTACATCACTATGACATCCCATATGCGGCCAATTTGAAGTCTCCATGGGTATAGTGATTACCAATATTTACAACTTTTAAAAATTCATAACTTTCTTGTTGTTTGTTCAAACTTTCACCTATCAACTTGTCTGATTTTTTTCTTACAAAACAAGTATTTATTTGGGTTGGATTCCCCTTTAAGCACTCATCGAATATGTGGCAGCCAACAAGGAGGTACTGTTTGGCAAGGTAGGATTTTGTGAAGCCAGGGTATGTAGGATGGCTTTACTTTATGGTTTAATTCCGCAAGTAGGATAAATACATGTCAAATCAAATGATGCTTATTCTTTTAATCCGCATCTATTGTTCCCCTCATCTCTGACGGAGAAATATAAGATATTTTGCCCTAAGGTCAAATGGTTGCTCAGACACAGCCTCTCTTAGCAACTAGAAGCTCTACAAAGATTATCATAAAAATTTCACCCTAATCTTTACGCGCGGATCTGACAATCTATCAACGCACGCACACAAGGTCATTGAAAAGCGTGTAAACCAGCAAAGTCAATGTTCTTGGAAACGTGACTGCAGACTCATTAATTCTAAAATTATATTAGCTTAGAACCCCATATTAAGTTTATCTTAGAGAAAATACAACATTCACATATTGGGGCTCAACGATTTAGAGGCATGCATTGATCATGTAATGAACGGGAGTATTGCGTTAAGTCTTGTCTATTGTTTCAATTGTACTAGATTTTCTTTTATGAATCTATTCTTTTCAGGTTGAGGAATGCAAGAATAGAGGGTGGACGAAGGCCACACAGTGCCTTCATGCTGCAGGGGGCCCAGATAGGGACTGGGCAGAGGCCAGGAAGAAATGGCAGGAGTTGAAAACTAAAGCCCTGTCATATAGGGCGGACAAGAACCTAACAGGTATTTTAAGTTAAGTTAAATTGATCAATGATCCTTTACCTATACAACATTTTTTAATGCAGAAGGTACAGGAAGTGTGGAATGTCCAGTATGTAATCATGCTCTTAGATGGGCTTTATTTTATATAACTCTTTTATTAAAGACAATGACTGGTGTTTTTTTGGAGAGTGTACACCAATGGAAACTGTTCTAAATTGAGAGTTGTAGCCTGCTCTGCGCAACTGATTAGAGACACATTTCCTGTAGCTGATGGACGTTATGTGAAAGTTGAACTTCAAGTTGAAGTAGTTCCAGAAGAGTATGAAATATTAACAGTATAGCATCTTTGAATGAAAAACCCCTTTAGAATTGTGAATGCATAGCCGATTCTACTTAAAGCCTTACTTTTATCTACGTTTAATACGTTTCATTCAATTATTCATGTTCTTTATCTATGCTTAATTTATAATTGCTTTTGGTTTCCCTGAAAGATTATCCCATTCAAAATCTATTCATTGGAATTTATTTTTCTTATTCAGGTTCATTCCAGAGGATGCATGGGAACGAGGCAGCAATGTCCCAATCAGCTGTTTACAGTGTCATCAGAAATGTTTCTGAGGCTATCGCAAGAGGAAAGAATGAATTCATCAGGTTTCCAACTACGAGAGAAGAGGTTGAATCTACCCAGTGGAGATTCTAGGAGTACATGACGACTGTAGTGTAAAGACGTGATCAGTGGGAGCTCACATAATTTACATAATAGCAATGTATTTGAATATTTTTATTTTATTCCTGGTGTAAAATGCCATGTGATAATGCATTTTCAACAAATACATCATGAGCAGAAATTTTTGCTCTCTCTGCTCATGCATCTGGCATATTTTTCATGGATATTCATCAAATGCTATTGATCCAAACCACAAAATGTGGGCAATTGTCATGATTGAGTTAAAGCCACTTTGGATTTACCATGGTGTACTGTTACTACCATGATTAATCCATGGTTTTACTGTACCGTAGATCCATTGTAAACAATGACATAACAGGAGTAAATTGGGACAGACACATTATGGTTAAACCATGGTTTTACTGTACTTATTTATCCTTGGATGAAGAGGATCCATGTTTGTTCATATGGGGTACACCAACTCTCAGATGTAGGTATGCTAGAGTCAAGTCATGTTATGTGAAGATGTCTGTATGGTTAAAAAATAAAACTTGTTCATTGTAGCCCTTAAGGGTCATCTGGTTCCACCCCTGGGAGGAGTACAGAGCAAGTATGATGACACACTCCTTCTGTGATGAGGAAAAGAAGAAGATCCTTCATACTACATCTGCACCTGTGCAGAAGGCAAGGGGTTAATCACCCAACATGGAGTGGATAGGATTTGAGCAAGGCCTAGATTGTGTGAAGATTAATGTCATCAGTGTTGTTACAGATGCTCATCCACAGATAGTAACATTAATGAAAAGAACAAAGAAGTATAGGTCGGTCAACCATCAATGGGGTATATGGTATGGATGCAAAAACCGGATGATGAAAGAGATCAATGCTGAGCAACAAGAAGGGGCAAGAGGAAATTCAGCCATGGGTAACAAAGATATCCAACATTCTTTGGCACTTGGCCTGAGGGGATACTGCATTATGGGTGATGAGTCCTTCACTACTGATGACAGACTGGAAACTTAACTTTATGATGTTAAGAAGAGATTTAAAATATTTCATCACTGTCTTTCCTCTGCCATTCTCTTTCATAAGGCAGTGCTCACTTGGGGGAGGGGGGTCCAAGACCATTAAAAAGGCATCAATGGTTAACTTTACTTTTCTAATGGGAAATTAACTGAATAACCACAGGTTATTGCTTTGATAAAAAAAAAATTCAGGTTGAGGAATGCAAGAGGAGAGGGTGGACGAAGGCCACATAGTGCCTTCGAGATGCAGGTGGCCTAGAAAGGGACTGGGCAGAGGCCAGGAAGAAATGGCATGAGCTAAAAACCAAAGCCCTGTCCTATAGGGCAGACAAGAACCTCACAGGTATTACAAATGATGATTTCAAGATTAAAAATGCAAATTGATCAATTATCCTTTACCTATACAACATTTTTTTTAATGCAGAAGGTACAGGTAGTGAGCACCTATTTTGTAAATTTGGGATTGCATTTCTGGATTTCAAAAAGTCAGAAATCCATACAATGACATATTAAAAAAATGACAACACTAACCCCAGCAGCACTTTCATATGACATAACAAACTGAATTCAAAACCCATAAAGCCTCTTTCTTGCTTTACAAAACAAAAGGGTTCAGTATAAATATATGGCACAGGAAATTCAGGGGAGGCAATGTTAAAGACAACGCAATGGCTCTAGTGACAGTGCACCTCCATTTCCATCAGCATTGGCTCCAGAGGGCGACAGACTCGCTTACAATGACTGGTGTTTTTGTGGAGAGTGTACACCAATGGAAACTGTTCTAAATTGGGAATTGTAGCCTGCTCAGCGCAACTGATTAGAGACACATTTCCTGTAGCTGATGGACATCATGAACAGAGAAAGTAGTTCCAGAAGAGTATGAAATATTAACAGTATTGCATGTTTGAACCAAAAACGTATTTCGAATTGTGAATGTATAGCCCATTCTACTTAAAGCCTAAATTAATACGTTTCATTCAATTTTTCATGTTCTTTATCTAGACCTATGCTCTATTTATAATTGCATTTTGTTTCCCTGAAAGATTATCCCATTCAAATTCTATTCATTGGAATTTATTTTTCTTATTCAGGTTCATTCCAGAGGATGCATGGGAACGAGGCAGCAATGTCCAAATCAGATGTTTACAGTGTCATCAGAAATGTTTCTGAGGCTATCGCAAGGGGAAAGAATGAATTCATCAGGTTTCCAACTACGAGAGAAGAGGTTGAATCTACCCAGCGGAGATTCTAGGAGTACATGGCGGCCTAAGTGTAAAGACGTGATCAGTGGGAGCTCTGATAATTTAGGTAATAGCAATGTATTTGAATCTTCAGAGTGGACCTATCGTGAAGCAAGTCTCCAGAGTTTTGGCGGACACTACAATGTATTTCACTAAACTCCTCATCAGCACACATGGAATGGAGAAAGTCAGAATTTGAAGATTTTGTCAGGAAGGAAATTATGAATGTAAAGGCTACTCTGAAAGGATTGAAGAAGTCCTGGTATTTCACAGAAAGCAAACAAATGATTTGAAAAAATGTATGTACACACTGAAGAAAAAAGTTGCAACATTAGAGACTAAAATTGATCAGCATGAGCAATGTTTGAAGCAAGCTGAAAAAAAGTTGGAGAGATTTTTTATTCATATTTTGGAATACCCCAAAGTGCAAATGAGAATCCCATGGAGGTTGTGAAAACCTTTCTTAAGCTACATTTTGGCATTGAAGGAGGGATTGAGAAGGCCCATAGAGATGGTCCAAAGATACGAGATCCAGCGGCTGAAGAGGGAGCTGAAAACTCAAGAGCAGTGTTCAAGGAGAAATTGCTTGTGCATTTTTGGAATCACAGAGCTTGAAAATGAAGATACAGATAAGCTGTCATTAATCTGGTTATTAAATCTCTCTCTGTGCCCACCTGGAGAAGGACGACATCGGAAGAAGCCATGGGCAGAAAGCTTGCCCCAAACAGCTTTCCACACCTATGCCATATCATCTACATCTTCAACTGTCCCTCAACCGCATCCACCTGCACCAATCATTGTGAAGTTCACGTCCTATAGGAAGAGATATGAAGTGCTGTCTCACAGGCGAAAGCTTGCCCGCACAAGAAAATCAATTCAAGAAGATCTTACAAAGAAAAATGCAAAGCTACTTAAGGCAAGTCGGGATAATGCCAAGATCAAGGCTGCTTGGACCAGGGATGGGCGATCATTTTACCATGTTTTATTTTTCTTTCTCATATTGACATTTCTCTGTATACCGTGATTAGGTTATGTGTGATAATGCTGGAAAGTATCGTGGCAAGGTGGCCTGGCAGCACTCATGATTCACGGATTTTCTCTGAGAGTGCACTGAAATTGCAGCTAGAGGCAAGAGCAGATGGTGGGTGCTTGCTTGGAGATAGAGGGTATGTTAAATTCCTATAATTTCTTTTGTTTGTATTAAAAACAAATTACATTTTTCCCCACTCAAATAGGATAATTCAAGAGTCATATGTGTATCAACCAAATTAAGAATTATTGGCAGATTACTGTGTTTTCTTTGAGGAATTTGATACCATTCGGAAATAAATCACCCAGAGACATTGTTCACTGGACTGTACAGGGTGTATTGGTGTGTCATGCAATCAGAGACAGATTAATGGTTTATTTGAACTTGTGCAAAGGATTCCTCTAATTTCTTGGGCCAAATAATGATAAACTTATGGTTGGTTTCATGGGTTTCTAGTAGAGAAGAAAAAGTATTTGTCTGTCTCATCAGTTTGAAATTTTTAAATCCCGTGCTTGCATAACACTTTTGTTCCTTAAAATTTTCTAATATAAACTAGAATAAGCAGAATGTTGTTCAGCAGAAATTGGCAGTTTGAAGAAAAAAAAAGAGTACTTTATCGTAAGTCAGAGCTCATTCAGAACAATGCCTTAAAAGTTGTCTATCCAACAAAGCATCATTTTTTTTTAAAACTTATCACATATAACGATCACAGAAATGGGTGATTCAGCCATTTCACAACCAAAACCTCCATCCACAACAGCACCTCCTCATTCTTGCAATTCAAACATACTGTAGTACAAACATGTAAACATTATGGAAATACCACCTCTGAACATTTCTTACTGTAAAGGAACATCTATCAGGCTATTGGGCAATAGCAAATCTATAAAGCATCCTCAAATCAATTAAACATTTTTTTTCAATTGAATGGAAATTTGCAACTGATTGCTGATCTGCTCCATGCAATACAAAGTGTAAACTGATTTGCTGCAGCTACAAGTGATTTATTAGTTGTAATTGCAAATATTTTCTAGCTAATAAATACGTTATTTTAGGTCTCTTGAGGCTTGTGGCTCTTACCAAACTTCAGGATACATCAAACCTACATTGTACCTGAGCTGAGCTGGTATTTCGGCTGAAGATAGCAGACTCTGTATGGCCATCACATTGGTCAGTCATAACTGCCCACTATGCTGGATGAAGTTCACATCAAGTGACCAATGTTGTTGACCACTGGATGGATGGTCATCATATTATCATGCTGAGTGAAGGCCACTTTTCTTCTGGTACTCCTCATAGAACCGAATGCTCTGTTGGGTTGTCTGGGGTTTCACATTGGTCAAAGCTTGGTCAAAGTGTCTCTGACTGACCGCTTGGATGTCCAAACTCTCCTGCATTGCTGATAATGCTGCTTCCCTACATACCGCTACGACCTGTCAATTGGATAAATGAAATGCTGAATTATGAACAGATATTCCATGAAAAAAAATAGTCTTATTAAAGCATTAATGGGGCAAATTAATACTTGTGCAAATTCCTGAAATGGTTGTTAATTTGATAATTCATACTTTGCTTTTAGAGAGAAAGATCAATATTTTCAAAAGGGTGACTATCAAACGTAAAGCATGGAATGGCTGAGTCCACACTTAATTAGAGTTCTGTTGTAAATCAATTTACTAAAAGGAAGACATTTTCTTTAAAAAGGCTGTAAAAAGCCCCGGTAAAGGGAGAATAATGTGCATAAAACTCAAGTATCATCTATTATCCCAACCTCAAAAAGTGCGGTTACCATTTAATCTTATTTTAATAGTTGATTCTTTGACAAAATTTGAAATTTGATATTTTAAGTATTAAGCACCCTTTTTCTGTTCTTCTATTTCTTTCTTTGCAAATTACCATCTTTTTTGTACAAGTTAGTGATTTCATTATAGAAAAAAAGCTACAGGAAAAAAATATAAAATCCTTAGTCCATTCCTTACTTCATAATTGGGTTTTTACAAAAAAACTTTCATTTTGATCAGGCAGCAAATAAACAAATTATTATCATCCGCTAAAACTCATGGCTACTATTATACAGAGATGCCAACCGCTACATTTTTGCCGTATTTGTTACGTTTTTTCACCCAAAATACGGCATTACTTTTTTCTTTGTAAAATATGTTTTCTTAAAATTTCAATCGTGTACAATATGCATTGTGTGTAGCTAGCTGGGTGTTTCAGGCGAGTGTGCATTACGATTGGTAGTGCGGTAATAAATTATGCATTTCTACTAATGCATAAATCCCTAATGTGGTGGTGCGTGTGTGCTGGTGCGCGTGTTCGACAACCCATACACGAGTACTGAGCATAGCAAGCTCGCTGTACTACTGTACTGTATAAATGTAGTGGATCCCCATAGTATGTAAATGCGAAGACATGTTTTGCCCGTGTGTGTGTGATTGGTGCACAATCGTCGTCGATTTGTTGTCTTGATTTGTTAATTTGTCGGGTCTCGATTAATCATGGCGTCAACTTCGTCCTCTAAATCACAAGTCTAAATCACGATGGAAACAGATGTTTCGAGAGGAATACTAGACTCGGTGGCCTTGTATTACCCGTTCCAAACTGGATGAATTTACCGCAGGGTGCACTGTCTGTCAATGTGATTTCACTATTTCACTATTTCACAAGGAGGAGCGAATGACATTACTGCCCATATCAAACGGAAAAAACACCTAAAAGACATTGACCAAGATTGAGCACAGAAGATTTGGTCCAGTTGGTCGAGAGTTGTCATTGTCTGGTAGTTTTTCAGCAAGACTTTTTTCTTTACAGGGAATATTGTGAAGAAGATCAAAGAGACACATTTTACCATTTCCACAGATGCCAGCTCAGATCGCAGTGCTGATGAACAACTGTAACCAATCATCCTGAGATTTTTTGACCCTGATGAAAGACAAGTAGTCAGTGTTTTGCTTGAAATACTCCACAACTACCCCACAGCGATCAACTGCAGAAAACATTTTCCTAATGATTGACAGAGGTCTTCAGGAGAACAGTGTCCCATGGGAATGGGTTTTGTGTTTTTCTGCAGACAATGCAGCCGTCATGATGGGGAGCCTGACTGGGACAGCTGCTTTCATAAAGAAGGCAAATCCTAACCTCTATACACTGGGATGCCTGTGCCATAGACTACATTTGGCAGCTGAGAAGGGGGCACAAGAGCTCCCATTTCCTCCAGATGACTTACTGATCCAAGTGTATTATTACTTGGAGAAGTCTAGCAAACGCCACAAAGAGTTCAAGATCTTCCAAACCATGTGTGGTGTTCAAACTCATTCAATTTTGCGACATGTATGTACAAGGTGGCTCTCCCTGGAAAATGCATTGAACAGACTGCTGGAGCAAGGGACCCCACTTCAGCTATACTTCTAATCTGGAGCCGAATCTGGAAAGAGAAAATGTAAGGAATCATCAGTCCCTCCCCAGTCAAAGAAGCAAAAAGTCAGCCATGATTGTCCAGATGGTACACACCTCTCTAAAGATGGTTCTGTAATAGGCTCAACTCAAACATCTGCCAAGTCATCTGCCAAGACATCCACCAACCCATGTGCAATCAAGAAATGTGCATCTTCCGTAAGTTTGAAAAAAAATGAGTAAAACCTGACAACTTCAGACCATGATGTACTAAATTTAAAATTAATTATACCATGTCAAACATTTACTTACATGTACTGTGTTAGCCCATTCAGTACCACACCATATCAAAATGTGGACCAATGTACAATCATTCTTGATTGACTTAAAAAATAAAATACCAAAGACTATACCAAATGACAGAAACAATTTCTGAAAAAAAGGACCCCTCATTTGTCAGTTTAAAGGCATAATAATCTGCAATTCTTAAATTGGCAACATATACAAAGATTGAAGATTACTATTCTAGGAGCAAATTGGCAACTTTTTCGATCGGAAAGGATTGCCAAATGTTTATATCGTCTACACAAAACATCAAGTTTCACTGAATTGCCATAAAATAAAGAAAGTAATATTGCCAATTTGATGATTAAATACTGATTTATTTCCTCAGAAATAAATATACATGTGATTTGTTACTCAACAAAATAAGGTTGTTAAATTTTACCTGATCTTTTTCTTCACTTTGAAAGATGACCACTAACAGTTCTGCCAATCCAACCAAGAACTAGAGTATTAGCAAGCATCCTATTCTGGCCTCTTTATCTTCACTCACTCTGAGCAGTGCTATGAAGTCATTCAAGATACCACATACTTCAGTGAGTACTTCATTTGCATCTGAATGATCCATTTAATTTTGTATCTGCTAATACATGTAATCAGTCTTTGATTGATGCTTTTTGAGCCATTCATTGCTCTTTTAGTCTTAGTGGATATTTGTTCTTTTCTGACTTTTCATGTATAATGTAAGTTATCATAAACTGTAAATCTTGGTTAGAAATCAAATATAATTCAACAACCAATGCACCCTGAAGACCCTGTACTCTTTAGCTAAGACATTTTCAACTGGTGTTTCTAATACCATGACCGAAGCAAAGAAGAAAAGCACCCAGCATTGAATAACTGAGTGAATATTGAATTTTATAAGGGATAAGTCCATTCATTGAAATATTTAAAATGGAAACAAATTGCCATGAAATTGTTAAAAGAAATCACAAATGTTTATTTTCCTACTCCTTTTTTAGGTCAAAGAAAGCACTACAACCACTGCAAAGTCTAAAATCAAAGTGAATCTGGCCTCTAGTAAGAATCCGCTTGCAAGTTTGGGTAAAGATTCATCATTGAGTGGTCAACAAGTAAAGAGTCCATCACAGGGTACTGTAAAGTTGTTTGCCTGTTCAAGGTCACATAGTCACACCTTCAGCAAGAATGGAATGACATCCAATAGTACCAAGTCTTCAACACAAGGCAGAACTGTTGCTGGGTCATCTCAACAGAGTGCAAACAAGGCTGGTGGAATCTTCAGCAAGTTTCAGGATAGGAATAAATTGTACTGCTTGTTCATCCAAAATGTCAGCCCAATGTACAATCATCTGAATGACAAACTACAATGCCTTCTCCATGATCTGTTAGTTCGCTGGTGCATCTAAAATCAGCTTGGTAGACTACAAATCTGAAATGAATCAGAAAAGCAATGAAGACTTGATTCGAGGAAATGCTGTCCGAGAATTTCTTGCCTCTGGGAAGCTCACCCAGGATGAAAAGACAGAGTTCTTTGCAGCAGTCCAGAAGTACTTTCTGTCTGTGTGCAATTAGGTTCTGGCCAAGTTCCCTTTTGAGGATGAAGTCATACAGCATGCCATGTTGCAAATCCAAGGATGAGGATGGAAACAAGCTTTGCTTGTGTATCTTACTTTGTGAGAAGGTTTGGGTACATGCAAGATAAGCTGGATGAACTTCAATTGGAGTATGGCAACTTCCAAACAGATCCTCTTCCTGGCATCCCTTTGGAGGAAAGAGCTGACACAAAATGGCTTCTCATTTCCGATATGAAGGATGCCTCTCTGAATCAGAAATATGTGTACCTCCCAAAAGTCATGCTCCTGGTGCTCTCTATTGCCCACAGTAATGCTTCAGATGAAAGGCTTTTTAGCCTTGTGAGAAGAAATGCAACTGATTTCCGACCAAACCAGTTTTTCTGATGCTACTCTGGAGGCATGTAAGAAGGCAGCAACCAGCGTCAGTAAATAACTTACAATAAAAAGAATTTTCATGTCCACTTTTTAAACTACAATACTCTCTGCTATTCTAACAATTTACCTAGATGTATTAAATGTGACTCAGAGACTTCTATAAAGAATTTAGCTGTGAATCAGTGGCTGCAGAACTTTGACTGGAACTCATCTGTATTTTGTCTGATATCAAAAGCAGTATGGAAGTTAGAAGTACAGCACATGTATATCAATCATTGTGCATGAAGAGGAACTTATCTGTTTAGCCAGTTTAAAAGCAGTTTGGCAGTGAGTCAAGCATTATACATAAAGTGGAACTTGTATGTAATAAGCATGTTGTTTAAAGCAGTATGGATGTGAAACTTGGCATCAAGCATTATTCATCCGCTGGAACTCAACTGTATTTAGCCTATTAAAAGCAGTATGGCAGTGAGTCAAGCATCATGCATGAACTGGAACTCCACTGTAAGCCTACATGTGTTTAGTCTGTTAAAAACAGTGTGTGGTATGATTAATCAATCCTGACAATTATTCTACACTTTAAATTCGACAGTGCCTGCTGTAAGATTCTATGGTTAGATATTTGTTTATATTGCATATTTTTAAGACATATAAATTTTATTCGCTCGTGCCGGTTTCATTTTTTTTTTTTCTAGTTTGATGAATGCGTTTTGTTAGAAATGGAATCATCTTACCAGAGAATGCACCATGCAGGATTCTGAACCCCAAAGTTGAAAAATCTCCTTACTGTGGGAGAGGCACACCCCCTCTCCCCGGCTCGGTCGTTTCGCTTCGTTATATTTTACAAAATACTTTTTTTAATATCAAAATACTGTTTTTTCCTCTCAGAATACTGTTTTTGCTTTTTGGAGGTTGGCATCTCTGATTATGTATATATTTAGATAGTAGGGTTTGCTGTAGGATCCATGCAAGCTTCAATAAGGTTTCAAACACTTTCCACATGGTCTCAAGCTTTTAATAATGAAAGCGTCCCTAAGTAATTATGCAAAGAAAAACCTTTGTAAATAGAACAGATAATGAATTGAGTGATATATTATCTGTAAAGGAAAATGATTTACAAAAGAAACCAAATGCAGGCATTCCATCAAGAGGGACCGAAAATTACAGTTTTTCATTGATCAATAATCATTCATCTTTAGATTATTTCCCCAAACATTACCTCTGCACCAGAGTAGCCATCTGTCTGTTTGATGAGCATCTCAACCAAACAGCCTTCATCAATGGGCATCTTCCTGAATTGAATGTTAAAGATTTCTTTCCGAGTGTGCTCATCCGGTAATGATACGTAAAGGATACGATCCAATCTACCTGGTCTCATGAGTGCCTGATATCCAATGATAAAAAAAAAGTCATTCATATTATTTTCTGTTCAAATTTTGCAATGCAAAAGCCATTTATATTGCACTAATTGATATCTCCTGGGGCCATTTCTAACAGTTACTACTATGGTAACTTTTCCATTATGGCAACTACCATGATTACTGGTAGTACTAATAATTGTGCGTCTCTATAAAACAGACCCCTGATTCCTGGAAAATAATCCCAGACCAAACAGAATGGTAAAAAAACTTGACTAATTACTTTGTAATATAGTAGAGTTTCCCTTGCAGGATGTGAAAAGGGTGCCCTCTATTGTGAAAGGGTTCATTTAGTCATAATCTCTTACCTTATCTATCATATCAGGTCTGTTGGTAGCAGCTACAACCACCACATCTCTTAGACCTTCTACCCCATCCAACTCAGTAAGCAGCTGACCAAGAACCCGGTCACCAACAGAACTGCTTCCAGAAGAGCTACGGACGAGGAAATAAACCAATCAAAAATGAAGAAAAAAAAATCAAAGAATCTGAAACCTGAAAGAATCTGAAATCTGATTGAATTACATACAAGAAGAAGGAATAAATTTAATTTGAACATGGAGTTAAGTTTTATCATCAATGAGCTTGGCCTAGTAGCTTGCATCCATCCTGTGTCAACAGCACAGAAAGATTGTTAGCCTAACAGAGCACCAACAGTAAGCCCTGTCACATCTGTCGGATTCTAAAGTCAAAACAGCCATTTCAATGTGTTAATAATGCATTGCTGTAATATTAGGCATCACTGTCACATTACCAGTTGTAACAGGTCCTCTGTTAGTACATTGTTAGCGCTAACAATGTTTGTGTGCAGTCAGTACTGGGTGTTAATGTATCTGCCTGTATTCCAGGTAACAATGGATGTTGTAAATTGATTCAACTGCAGACAAGGGGTCCGTTTAATATAGGACTTGCAACTGTTGTAGCTTTGCCATTATGGCAACTACCTTGGAAACATTTATTCTGATTGGCTGCTGAGCCCTGTTGCCATGGTAGTTGCCATTATGACAACGTTACAACAGTTGCAAGTCCTTTATATTATGAAATGGGCCCCTGGTGAGTGACTTAATGAAAGACTGGTGATCCCTTTTAAAGAACTAAATCAACACAAATGAAAATCTGGGGAACGTTTCATGAAAGGATTTGTCTTATATTTTATCCGACAAGTCCTGTTTTATCTAACAGTTGCCATAGTAATGGTGCCTCTCAACCAATCAGAATCAAAGAAAGTTGTCAGATCTGACAACTTGTTGATGAAACCCTCCCCTGGTGTGTATTATTTACCACAAGAAAGGATCACCAGTCATTCGTAGAGTCACTCGAAACAGCTTTATGAACCACCCACTTGGGCAGAGTTTCATGAACCTTATCAGCACTGTCATTGTGCAATTACAACGGCCAGAGACCAGTACTTCTCAGCAAATCAAAACCTCAGAATTCGCTGACATGTGCAAAAGTATGCATACATTACAGGACTGGTTCCTTTGGTGAAACCTACCTTCCTCTCTCCACTGCAATACCGTCTATCTCGTCAAAGAAGACAATAGCTGGAGCAGCTGACCGCGCCTTCCTGAAAACCTCTCTGATAGCTCTCTCGGAGTCTCCTACCCACTTACTGAAGAGCTCTGGGCCCTGGATGAAATGGTTCAGGAAAACAGAGATTTTGGTGCATTCAAGAAGAGCAGTGCAAACACAATTTCAATATGATTACATACACCTTAACCCTAATTCTCCCGGGGGGGGGGGGCATAATGGCGCCCCTCGACAACTTTCGCGATATATCTGCCGCGCAAAATTTTTTGACCTCGCCGCTCACTGACTTTTTACTTTCAAGTCTCGCGCAAATTTTGAGACCAAATTTGTGACGCCCAGGTACGCGGTTACGAAATTAGGCAACATTATGAAAGTGCATGTCAGACCCAAAATTGCTCAAAAATGTGATTTCATGTACAAATCCAATGCAAATTGTGTATATAGCCAAAATTCATAAATGTATCATCATTTCTACTTTTACTGACCAAGCTCAATTGATTTTGCCTTGTTTATGATAAAAACTAAGTCTGGAATGATTTCCACATAATACATAAGAAATTTTAAAACAATAAAATACATAAGAAATCGGTCTTGGTACCAGAGTTTTTTTCATTCACAATTGTTATGAATGCTATAAAGAATATTTTCACCAAAAAATAGCATTCTAGGAGCTTTATTTAGTGAATCAGAGCAAAAAGTATGATTTCATGAATAAATTAGCATAATCAATTCATATAAAATAAAAATATATGAATTCAGTGAAATCTACCAATGCAACTGCCTAGATTACGTCATTCTCTACCATCATGCAAATTTTCGTTCCGTGGCTGAGATCTTAAGGGGGGGCCATAATGCCCCCCCCCCCGGTAATGACAAGAATCAAAATACCCCGGGAGATTTAGGGTTAAAATGTTGGAAATAAACATCACATCTTGCCTCAGGAATGGATCCCAAAACTTGGAATTATCTAAGAATGAAATCAAAATGTTTTGAATGCATATTGGGACAGTCTCCCACCCCCTCCAAACCTTACAAATTTTAACTGAACATTAACAATGATTTTTTAAGTTTGTGGAAATGTTTATGATGGACCTTAGATACATATATAGTGAAAATTACATTTATACTGCATTCAGCCTCACTACTCCTCTGCCGTGTCAAGGATTTTAACATGAAGGAAGTGACTTACTTTCACAGAGATGAAGTTGAGACCACTCTCTGTGGCCAGGGCTTTAGCTATCAAGGTCTTGGAACAACCAGGTGGACCATAGAGTAGAACTCCTCGAGGAGGGGACACACCAAGCCTTGCAAAGGATTCTGGGTGTTTAATAGGCCATTCCACAGCCTGACGTAACTTGAGCTTGATGCTCTCCTGTCCGCCAATGTCTGACCAATACACCTGAAACGAAAAGGCAGGACAAGAAAGAACAAGGATTGAAAATGTGGATTTGAAGAGGACTAATTTTGCATAAGGTGAAAGAAAGATGCTCTATTCAACAAGGCGCAGCCAAATTGAATAAAGTGTCTCATTCTTTCAACAGTACACAATAAAAAGTATGATGTATCTACTATTCCTACTACTGCTGCTACTATGACAACCACCATTACTAAAGAAAAGAAATAGTCACTTACTACATCTACCATTACAACTGCTGTTTCGACCAAAATTATTACTTCTACTTCTACATCTGCTGCTGCTACTACTACTACTTCTGTTGCTGCTGCTACTACTACTGCTGCTGCTGCTACTACTTCTACCACCACCACTACTACTACTACCACCACCACCACTACCACCACCACCACCACTACTACCACCACCATACCATAGTAGTAGTAGTAGTAAGAAAGGTCCTTGAGATAAGAATGAAATGCCTTCAATGAAATTAAAAAATAAAAAATCCATGAGGAGGTTCTTATCATAAGCATCAGAGCTGAGGATTATCTTTTGTATGGGGGGGGGGGGGTGTACCAATAGATCCCCCTCCCTCCCATGAACAAAGGATAATCCTCTGCATTGATGGCCATGTTATCAAGGACCTACAACACATATAAAACACACAATAAACATCATTTTACTTGGGCATTTGAATAATTACGCACATTGGCTTATCTATGAAACAGTCCAAACGCCCTTGGTATGTTACAACTGTTCCATATGTGGTAACATGTCACATGCTCCTGCAACAATTGCTCCAGTCTTCTTAATATCTCACAAGGCATAGGGCTAGCATTAGGACTGTAAAAGAGTTTTTGGTACAGAATAATGTAAAGATAAGGATAGTGGTTTATTTAGTTTTGGAGGTTAGGTTTTATGTTGGGTGTAATGTACAGAATTTCCATTGAAGCAATTGTCACCAGAGCAAATGTCATGGAACCCCATAGGTACTTTGTGTTAACATTTCCTGCTATTGCCCTCAATGATGTATATTACTCGATATTCCATACCTTTGGTATGTCAACTTCAACTTCCCTCAAAGCGCTGGGTTTGACCTGGGTCATAGCATGGAGAAAATCTTCCTTGGTGATTGTACCTGAGGATATGCTATTCCCATTTACTACATCTTGGTTCAAGGTTTGCAGTCTCTCAAAAGCACACATCGCAGCTAAATAAAACAAACAGAGGCAAGAATAACAACAATATTACACTATCATATAGCACTTATTACTAAGGTCAATCTCTTCTGGCTTTTCTGCTAATAATGTATGCTCATTTCCCACTCCCTGGGAAGAATTCAAGAAATTGCAAAGAAATTGGTGAATCTCTGAACCATAAAAAAGCAATATCTTTATAAGAAGTTGACTTTTGACATTGGTTAGGTCGAATTTATTTTTTAACTTTCAAGAAATGTACATTAGGATGAATTTGGTGACTCTATTTCAACATGGAGATATCACACATGAATTTTATTTTTAATCAAACATGCATTTAGGAATTGTTTGATAATTGGGTTTGGATTAAAACACAGATAAAATACTCTGGTTCATAAAATGGGACTGCAAATATACTACTACCCATGTCCATTCACCAAACTATTCATGTACAATAAAGATAATACATGTACTTGCTCATATAGCACTTAACACTTACTTTATCAGAAGTCTCTACGTGCTCTACAGTAATACAGCACAAATGTTCACTACAATTTCTAACATCCAGCTACACACCAGGAATGAAATATAAACAAGCAAATTGATGCTAAAGTATCTACATTCAGTAACGCAAAATTTTCCGACATCACAAGTGCTCCTCCGATAATGTCTCTTAACATTCGGGTTAGGGTCGGAGTAATGATTTGAATATTGGTCCAGAATTATGTCAGGACTGCGATTAAGGTTAGATTTAGGTTTTAATTTGGGATTATGTTTCGCTAAATGTGTGGATTCTCAGTAAGTGCAATTGTTGCAGGAGTTAATGTCATGGAAACCTAGATTCTTCAGCAGCACATAAAAATGCAATTTGTAATAATTTGAAGATACCGTACCTTCTTTACATAATGAAGTTAGATCAGCACCTACATAACCATGAGATGAATCAGATATCATTGTCAGGTCATCAGCTGTCAAGCTATGTGATAGATTACCTGTCAATTTCTCAAGTATCTAGGTTGGAAAAAAAAAATGAAAAAAAATCAGGGTAGTTAATGAAATGGTAATGTATGATCAGTTTTTCTTACAATATTTAAGATACAAAATAAGATTCAGAAATTAGCTCCTCGGGAAGCATGAAAAAATATCGTGTCAGAGGTCAATTTCATTGTTCACCATGAGAGGAAAAAAAACGATCCTGAATATTGTGCTTCTCAGTTAGTGAATGTGTTCTCCCCCTCCCCCATTTTTATTTCTTGAAGTGTCACTATGAAGTGAAAGGTGACTCACATAATATGAACGTATTATTAAGAAATTCACATCATCTAAATCAAGATTGCCTCTTCACTATACAGGGCCTAGCAAGAAACAGATACGGATGGTTCATATCAGAGATAATATAACATGGGTGGGTGGTTTTCACAGTGGGCATAGTCATATTTCTGTTCAAAAGAATATTGACTCAAAGGTTTTTTCAAATGGTTGTAAACTGAAAAATAGATCTTACCAACATTTAGTATGCAGAGTCAATGGTATTAGAAAAATAATCAAATAGAGACACAAGATTTTCTGTCATCAGGCAACAAAAAAAAGTGCAATGTATTCAAATCATATCTACAAAATTCCAGACTTGTATGGACAAAATATAATTTGACACCACTCCTGATATGATAATGAAATCATTATATCATGTGACTATGACATGATGAAAGCATTATGCCAAATATGCAGCCATAACAGTACATAGTCTTTCGAAGACTATTTAAGCATACATGTATTAATAAACAAAAATGGGTTACCTCTTCATATCAGAACATAAATAATGATAAGCTTTGCCAATCCATATGATGAGACTTTATGCAATTTTATTCAACGAACCTGTCTTCTTTCTCTTGCATTGGGAACACCTATTTCAATCTCGCGATCAAATCTTCCAGGTCTCCTAAGGCCGGTGTCAATGGAGTCAGGACGACTTGTTGCTCCAAGAACAAGGACATGACTACGTGATGATGAATTCTGTAAAATAACATCACACACAGGTTATTCATAGGAGGATGGTGGCGAGGGAGCAGGAGGAAGGGAGAGGGAGGAGTGGGGTGAGGGGAGGAGTGATGACAAGGGGAGAGGGAGGGGAGGGGAAGAGAGGGAAAGGAAAGGGAGGGGAAGGGGAAGGGAAGAAAGGGAGGGGGAAGGGGGAGGGTAGGGGATGGGAAAGTGTAGGTTTTTGTCCTCTGTCCTCTCTTCAAGAACAAAGAGTTCACAAACTTCATACATTCAACTTGTCTAGTCGCTAATACAAATTCGAATCTTTTGGAATCAGAATACCGAATACAATCATCAATGCAAGGTAAACCCTACCTTCATCTCCACAAGGAAGCTGGCAAACTTGTTCTTCCCTGAAAATATAGCCCACTGGAAAGAACTCACCAGGGGCCCGTTGCATAAAACTTTTTACCTGAGAAAACTCAGGTTGTTTTTACCGGAGTTTGTGCCCTGTGATAAAGTCAATGGCGGAAATCAGACTAACCTTAGTTTTCAGTTTTTACCAGTTTTCTCAGGTTAAAAGTTTTATTCAACAGGCCTCAGGAAAAGTTTTTATTTAAAAAGCACTGAAATCCTCATTACCCAAATAACAAAGGCCCTCCTAAAACCGAATAAAAATAATATCACCACTCCTCTCAGCCCTGAGTTACATTTCCTAATGGAGGACTGGGGGGGGACTACTACAAGGTAAAAAGGTAATGGGAGGGGAAAGGAAGGGGAGTGGAAGGGAAAAGGGGAGTGTGGTGGGGGGGGGTGGAGAAAGAAAGACACCTAGCAGCATTTACCTGTGCCATTCCATCCATCAAAGTGATTAACATTGAGACAACTCTCTTCTCAAGTTCACTGTTCACCCTCTCTCTACGAGGACAAAGGGCATCTAGTTCATCTATCAGGATTAGACTAGGTGCATTATTAGTAGCTTCCTCAAACATGGCTCTTAGTCTTGACTCGGATTCACCATAAAACCTGTCAAGGGTTAGATTGAGAATACTTTGTAATTATTTCATGTATCTCACAGGTTTATTGATAAATAAACGAAATACTTATATCAATGTAATCCCTTTATAACGCACTGTAAATGAATGACTTAGCATCCTTAGAATCCACGTTATGTACAGTACTTGTTCTGTCAGAAAAGCATCTGCAAGTATTCACAAGAGTTTATCAGAAATCAAAGTAGTATATGTTATTGACATGCAGCTTTTGTATCTCACTTGTACTAATCATATTTACCTGAATGCTAACATGCGAGAAACTGAATTATATAACAGCATATAATTTGACCAAGAGCATTTTGTACTTAATAATTGTTATTATCACAATTTCTGGGTGTCTGAGTGGAAAGCAAACATCAAACAGTATAACTATGCTAAGTCAAATTCATGTACACCCAACTCAAAAATTATCATTTTCCAATAGATGTTTTTTTTTCTTGATAAAGAAAATGATTTTACATTAATGTCCAAACCCCAAAGTGAAAATTTGGTATGTCTCACTCTAACAAATCAGAGGCATACAGTTACAAACTTCATACCAGTATATGACTTACTTGCTGAGCACCTCAGGTCCATTAATGATAACTGTGTAGACTCCTGATTCAAAGGCTACTGCTCTAGCAAGCATTGTCTTACCCACTCCTGGTGGACCATAGAGTAGAATGCCTCTTGGTGGAGATATACCTACAAATAAAATAAAAACAATAGTTACATTTATGTTGCACTTATTACATTCTGTTCTTAAGTGCTTTACATTTCAATTATGATTACTTCCTTCATCGGATGCTGATATATCTGAACAGAATGTATATTTCTCCACTCCCTAGGGAGCATTCCAATAAGAGTTGATTGCTAGGTATACTACATAGGCTTTCACATTCTACTAGGTATCTATTTAACACCTGGGTGGAGAGTGGCAAAGTGTGGATTGACGCCTTGCCAAAGGATGCTAGGCCAAGGTGGGATTCAAACACACAACCCTCTGATTACAAGGCAAGAGTCAGAACCGCTACACCACGACACTTCCACATTCAATAGGAAATTTAGAGTAATGCAAAACTTGGGATGTTCAGAATGGTTAGTTAAAAATAAAGTTAATTTAGCAGATAAAGTAGGTATTCAGAGGAATAGAAGGAAGAGGAGCTTACTCGTATGAGGACTTATTTCATGACTCGAACTGGTCCACAAAAAATCAGACCTTGGGGAATTAGAGTCACTAATCTAATACAATCGACAATACAGGGTAAACTCTACCTTCATCTCCACAACAAAGCTGCATACTCGTTCTCACCCGACAAAATAGCCTACTGGAACAAACTAACCAGTGTTCATTCAAAAAGCACTGAATCTTCGTAACCAAATTACAAAGGCCCTCCCATAACCCCAAATTTAGGAATAATACCCCCACTCTTGTCAGCCCTGAGTAATATTTCCTGATGGAGAACTTCAGGGAAAACTTCTACAAGGTACAAGGTAATGTAACTTGCCAAATCACTAACCAAGAGAAGCAAATATTTCTGGATTCTTGAGCGGCATCATCACCATGTCTCTGATCATCTTCATTTGTCTCTCCATGCCTCCAATCATGTCAAAGGTCACACGTCCGCCTAGTTTAGTGATAAGTTCATCTTGATCTGAACATTTCTTCTCTTGCTCAGAGGTTACAATCTCTATGTGAGTTGTCTTGGTGATCCTGTACACCCCTGATTCCTCTGTGACACACTGACTTCTTGAGTAAGAATCTCTTGTTTTCTCTAGTGATGGCTTTTGAGATAACCCAGGCGTCCTTTTCGGTGTTGAGGATGCAATGATACTTCTTGATTCTGACAAATTCAAAGAACTGAAATCCTTTTCCAAGTCACTTGCAGAATCCATAACCATGGAACAACTGAAGTCTGCTGCGCCAACCTTACTAGAATTTCTAATAATACCACCATCACTACTTGTTGATGTATTTGTATCACCTAATCCTTCATCATTATTTGTAAAGGAGCAATTAGAGATGTCTGTCCTCTTCAGGTGTGATGTTGCATCACTTGACACTGATGCTGGAGTTCTCTCTAGATCATTGATCAGTCTCTCAGCTGATTGGGTGGTCATAGATGACTGGTCTAAACGAGACGGTTCAGCACCCGTTTGTGCAGTAATTTTAGTTACCTCTAGATCAACCGGCTTGCCATAGTAAGTGAGACTGAATAAGCTCCCGCACACTATGTGCTTGCAGTTCAAGTATCTGGAAGCAAAGTTCTGGAAATCTGAAGATTGCATTGCAGATATATCTTCATAAGATCTGTGGAAACCAAGAGAATGAAAGAGAAAACAAAGTATGACTAAATTTATAATCAACAAGAAGACATTAAAAAAGACCCAACCCCCCAAAAAAATCAAATCAAGTAAAGAATGAACAGAAAATTTACTTCCGTGATTGACAAACAGATAGCCGTAAGTAATTAAGATATTTCAAATAGAAATTTAATAGGGGTACTCCTGTTGAAAATACTGAAAATTTGATCAAAATTGGACAAGGAATAACAAAGTCATGGCATTTTTATAGATTTGCATTATTCCAGTGAAACAGTTCTAGGTATGTCTCATGAATATTCAATGAGAAAACTGATTTTGTATTTTATGATATGAAATTAGGTTTATTCAATTTTTTTTCCTTCAAGAACCAACAAAATTGGAATAACTGATTAAGTGCATCAGATATTCATTGCTGCAACTATTTCAATATAAGGAAGACATATCAATCACACATACATGAAAAAAAAGAAACAATCATGATTTCTTGTTATTATATGAAATCATGATTGTTTCTTTAATAACATAAGAAAAAAAGTGGGAAAATGGGGGTGTGACATCATCAGCCCATCTAACGAATATTCATGATGTGCAGATAGCTTTTCACAATATATTGCTAAACTTTAAAATTAAAAACTTCATTATTTGTTATCAGATTTTGATGACTTTTTCAGCGTTTTGCTCTGTGAATTTTACTCTATTTATTTAGATATAAATATTTTCAGCCCAGAGAATCCCTTTAATTCTTGACCCAGTTATTTTGCTTTATAGACAGAATCTAGTAACAAAAAGGATGTGAAAAATGCTTCACAGTAAATATGTCTGCAGGCATTAGTGATTATTTTGATGCCAAACTCTCAAAAAGGACCCCCAAAATAGAACTTTACATCCTTGTATTTGCCAACCCTCTAATTGATAGAAACATTGATAATTGAACCTCTCCTAATCCGGATCAATTTAAGATACCCCCTCCCCTAAAATGGCTTAGCGTAATATAGAGCTACTTAATATGACAACAATAACAATAACTCTTCAATGAACATTGGATATTGGTACTACGTTATATCACCTGTTATGATATTGTTAACGAGTGAGATCTGCATGGGAATCAGACAATAAAGCTGCTTTAAAACACAGCTTTTCTCCTTAGTACCCCCAACCCACCTTATCAGGGTCTCAATGAAAGGGTTATAAAAATGTCATCCCTCCCCTCTAAAAATTTGCTTGTCTTAGCTGCAAAATTGCATAAAAACATTGACTGAATACCCATATATGCAATATCATATGTGTGTACTTTTTTTCCAAACATACAATTTACGTCTGGGACACACCTTCAACGTCACCATACAAAACATGTGACCAGGGCTCAAACAGCTCTGCATCAAACTGTAACTTCCCCAAATAGCTTGGAATAGAGTGACCAGCATTCCACAAGGCCCAGTTGCAGCCCTATTAGCTGAGCCATCTATTCCACTTCACAAGGAACTTTACCTAACAAGAACTGTTGCTGAAGAAGCTGCTGCCACACTCCCAGAGACAGCTTCCACCTTGACCATCTTTCCTTCACTCCATCCATGGACCTTCTGAAGACTCCTGTGGATACCTACGGATCCTGCAGGGAGGTTTGTGACAGGCCATACGATGCAGATGGACTTGGACTGATCTCCATTAGCTGCAGGGGTCGGTTGGGTGAGGATGGCAGGCTGGCCGATGCATAGGCCACAGAGTGACATGGTATCTGGATGTAGCTGGATGACGTCATATTTGGCTGAGCGTGGAAGTTTGGTGACTCCTATATATCGCAGACATTAAGAAAAACAAAGAAATCTTAGAAGAGGTTGTACACCATTCACATATTATTAGCTTTCATCCACTTATAGTATTTTATTAATTTTATAAATATGATGCAGTCCGATTTTGATTTGAAATAATAAAAATAATAAAAGGCAAAAAACTTCATCAAAATTTAACTGTAAAAAATGAAATAAGGAAATTATGACATTCTTGAAAGTTTTCCTTAATTTCACAATCATACAAAGCAAAATATCACTAGAAATAAACAGGGTGTGGACAATCACTTTCCTGCCTACAAATCAACCTTGTAAAAATGAAATATGACCATTCCAAATGTCAATAATATCAAAATCTGATGGTTCTCAACAAAATGCTCATCCTACAGAGTGCTTAGGACACCATGAAGAACAAGAGTGTCGCTAAGGTGAGCACATGTCTGTAACGCGGGAAATGGAGCTATTGGTCAAGCAAGAAAAGTGGAAGATGGCGACTTCACCTTCTGACCTTAAAAAAATCAATAGAACTACTAGGATCTAGCTGGTATCATACACACCAAACTACTAGACTAAATTCAACTAAAGTTATCGTGTTAACAAGGACTTCGGAAGAGTAAGATGAAAACATGTCACTGTGATCTTGACCTTTGACCTCACATTCAATAGCCTTGCCTTGCTGGGATCCATGCTAGTATCATACACACCAAATTAAATGAGCCTAGGTTAAGTTAATGACTGCAGAAAGGTAAGATAAAAATATGTCACTGTGACCTTGACCTTTGACCTCAAAATCAATAGACTTCCTGGGATCCATGCTAGCATCATCATACACACCAAATGAGCCTAGGTTAAGTTCAACTGAAGTTATCGCGTTTACAAGGACTGCAGAAGGGTACGATGAAAAAAGGTCACTGTGACCTTGACCTTTTGACCTCAAAATCAATAGTTATTATGGGATCCATGCTAGTATCATACACACGAAATTATATGAGCCTAGGTTAAGTTCAACTGAAGTTATCATGTTTACAAGGAAAAGTTAACGGACGGACACAGAGCGTGATACCATAAAACTTCCCGTCGAGATGGGCGTATAAAAATTCACAGATGACCAATAATTATGCTGTCATCAGAGCTATTGTCATGAAAAGCTTTTATATGCAATGGTCCAATGATTAAGCTGGATAAGACATGTAAGATTTGATATACTAACAGAGACCGAAGCTTTTGGTCTATAGGCCTACCACTGGGTATACTTATCGCATTAATAGTCACTCCCCTATAGTATTTACCCTTATCATTATGTCCTGTTACTTCTCCGAACAGCACATTGTTGATAATCATGGGAAAACCGGCTTCATGCAAGTCCTTTTCGAGATCTGAAGATGAAGGAACTTCAAGTTTTTTGAAAAAATCAACATCTTTTGGTCGATGAAAAAGATCAAAATCTCCCCTATTCATACGTAGCCAGTTGTTCACAAGATTTCTTTTTTTGCTAGACATGTCAATGCCGTTGAAAGTCATAGGAATGATCTCCAACAAATCCCTAAATCAAAGTTATTTAGACGGTACCAACGCCACCGTCTTCGAACGCTGGTCTGCAAGGCCAAGGCATGGCAAGGAAATGGAAGGCGCATGCATGCAGCGCGCGAGATAGCTAGCTAGCTAGCGACGTGGGTGCGGAGTCCGTCGGCGAGCTGGCGGCAGCTTGAGGCCAAGTCGGCAGCTAGGATAGAAAATCGAACAAGCGCATGCTCAAGTTTATATGGGCAGCCGAACAACACTCTGTTTATGGCGAGCCAAAATCCTCTTGCATAAATGCATACATTTATCCTCACGCCGAGTGATCATACATTTTGCAAAAAAAAAAAAAAAAATCAAGATGAGCTGGCCAGGGGCCCAGGGTAAGTCTTGGATCTAGGGTTGCCAAAATGATTCCCTCATTAAAAAGAATAATAATTTCTACCACCAAACGCGACGGCTCATGGGGAGAATTTTAATGTGATTTTTTTTTCTGACAGAAAAAAAACAATAGGGGAATAAATCATCAAATGCTAGGTAAGTTTCAATTTTGATTAAAACTGAATTAAATCTTGCTCACTCAGATTCTTGATCGGTCCCTTGTCACGAGCTGAGATCCTCATCATGTTGGAGGACACTAGCTTAAATACAGATAGGGGGACTCAGGGCCATATGGACCCCTTAGTTTTTATGACTTAGAAAAAAAAAGAAAAGGAAGGATCGAAGAGTGTGAAATATATTTTCTAAAATAATAAATTAATGTCAAAATTTAACGAAAATTTAGGCCTGTATTATGTTGACTCCTAGAGAAAGTGTGTATGAAAGTAGAAAGGGCCGGGTCAAATGAAACTAATGGTTTACATAGCAAGGAGCTCTAACAGTTATTGTTCGGTGTATAGGTTGGAGAAAAGAACAGAGGTAAGTATTGGTGTAAACCGAAGAATTGTTGACCTGTGTCTATGATAAACACATTCTTGTAGTTTATTTCACATTGATGTTTATTTCTTGCTTAGCTTAAAAATGCCAGACCTTAAGATTAGGTCTGGTATTTTTAAAGCTAATTAAGCAACAAATAAACACATCAGAAGTTAACATAGTCACATATATCCCCAATTAAAATATTAACATAATAATGGTAATGATGATGAAAGTAATAATTATAATAAATATAATAATAATTATTATTATTATCATCATAACAGTAAATGAGTAAATTCTAAAAATGATTAAATAAATAAAAATAAAATTGTCTAGGACAAAACTATCTTTATGCTAATTTTCTCAACGCAAAACATGAACAATATATGAAAGGATCCAACTTTCTTATCTACTTTATATATTCGAGAGTCAAAAGGGGCCTAAGCTTTCGATCCTATCAGAATCTTCTTCGGAGGCAAAATGGCAAACATATAAAGTGGAACAACCATAATATAGACCACAGACATTCAACAGCAACACTGGAAACAAGGAGACAAAAGGGGCATTAGTGAGAAGAGATGACCAATCAGGTTAATGAAGGGGATGAAAGAAAAGGAGTAGGCAGACACAAAGGGAAGTTAGTGTAAGGCCAAAGAAAGACCTCAAGTGGTCTATATATTCATGAACATGTTAGTAAAATAATACAATATCTTCAAGCAAGTTCTTCTTAATGAATGAACTGCAATGTTCGCATGTACAAATTGTTTTATGTCTGGTAAGTACTGGGGTCTGTTTCATATATAAAGATACAATCAAACACAACTTCAGAAATCAATTGCATCTTGCTTTTCAACCAATCAGAAGCATGAATTGAGGATCCATACTTGATTTTGAAAAGCATTCAAATGTCCTGAATAACTTCCACGTCAGACAAATGATGTTGAAAATAAAAATATATATATATTGTATAAAATTTAAATTAAATGCATCTGATAAAAAAGTATAAAAAAAGAAGTCATTATGAACCATTAAAACTTGGAATTCAAGCATTTTATATTACATAACATGTTGGACAGCGGCTCGTTTATGACGTCACAAATCCAAAACTTAAAATTCTAATAACAAATGGATTTTCCTCAAAACTTAACCAATGTTTTTTATCATTTTTCTGCTATTTCTACAACAAACTTTTTTTCAGAATGAACTTCCCCTGTAAGTAACCTGGTTTATAACCCCCCCCCCCCCTTCTTGGTCTTACCCCTACACAAGCTATTCATCATTTCATGTGAAAACTTACAAGTGAAAGAAACAAGCCAGAGTACACAAGTATTGGTTAATACAGCAATCATTCTGTCTTTATTGCCGTATTTGATGATAATCATTTACAACCAAGGTGCAGAATAAAAAGACCCTTGTACTATTTGCATGGTAAACAAAATCTTCAATAACAAAATGATTATGAACTATTACAAAAATATCAGGTACAACTAATTTTAAATATTCACATTCAATCATCAACTATACTTTAACACACTACATACACTGTGAATTGGTCAATGTATTGAGAAGAGCATGGTGAATCAACATCATGCAGTATTTAAAACATTTTTATTTTAATCTGAATTCTAGCCAGTCTTAAAATGTTTCAAATTCAAGTAAATTCAAAGAAAAAAACAGTAATGAAGCGAGTTAATTTATTTATGAGAGGGAAAATAAAAGAAGGGCAGATGGAGAGAGTGTGGGGAAAGTGGCAAAAGAGAGAAAGGAGAAGGTGAGAGAAAGAGAAAAAGAGAGATTAAGATAGAATTCAGAGGAATGAAGCAAAAATATATACTTTTGAACATCATATTTTACACATAATTCCCTACATATTTCATAAAAAGTTTATTCACCTTGAGTTTTCAAACTAAAGATTATATAATCATTAAATAATTTTATAAATTTCAAACTTAAGCTCGGATATTTACCAATCTTACTAAAAATTTATTTATTTATATTCACTTGCAATACAAATTGCATGTACATAATGTCTATTATAATCCTCAATCAAAATCTTATCTTAGTTGAGCTATACAGTGTAAACCATTGCTCGTTTTCCGGCAAAATGTGAAATGCAAAGCAAATGTCATTTAAGCAAATACAGTGAACTGGGAAGGAAACAAAGTCCAATTAAAATCAAATTGTAAAGCCTTGCTGCATTTTGCCACCACAATTCATACACTTACATGTCATTAAACCATAGACTGTAACTGATAACAAATTAAGATTCTGAAAAGCTTAAACACAGTGATTTTGAGGTAAATTTGAAATGTAACATTCGAGATGTGTGGGTATTTCTCATGCTCACTAATTGGAGCTGAGGCATTATTCACACTTGGTGATGAAATGAAACCGTACAGCGAGACCTATATCAAGATTGTGGAGAGTCATTACAAATGTCTTGAAAAGAGAACAGTACTCTGAGACTTATTATGCCGAAAATACCATTCACTTGTGTTCAAGAAAAAATAATTGACTTTTCATCTGGAGACATTTCATAATAGCACTGTATCATGCCTCATATGAACCAATTTACAAATGCATAAATGGATGTGCAAAATGCCTCGGAAGAATGTAAGAGAATGATGTTGAGGAATGTCAAGTGCCTGATCATAACTTTCCTCACTTGAATTCCCATCTTGCATTTTGCGTAGATAAGCACCATAACAGTCTTGAAAGTTCAAACGATTTTTATAATCATCTTTATTTAAGAGTGAAAATATATCCAGTTTACAATCTTTTTGACCTTCAACTTCTTCTGTATATGTGGATTAGACATTCATGACATTATGTATTATCTAACAGAAATACAGATTCTTAAAGTGCATACTATTGTACAAAGCATAAATCAGTTATTTCCATTCTCTAACACTTACAGGATTATTCTTATTCAGATACCAATATTTTCCATCAAATACTATGTTTTCGTATTTATCATATCCTACTCTCAATCTAGTACACATGGTTCTGTTTACCTTGTCCATGAATAGTTTTATCTCTTTTCAATTCTGTTAATCAGTTATTCTTAATTGAAATCAAGAAAACAAGATTCCTTTACTCATTGATAAACTCTTCAATGAAGGGAATTACTGACCGTATCCATTTTTTATACCCCCCCCCCCCAAATCAATATCTGTCTTACTAATAAGCCTATTCACAGTTGTAAACTGCGCATGAGCAGAAAAAGGTCATTTGAGATAATCCATGAAGGTGGCTTTCAAATTCACTGACATAGGCATTTGTGATTTGATGATTATTCATGTATTCCTTTCAAAATATTCATTTTATCACTGAAGAGTAATAAATAGAGCCTTCATAATCACTGGTATTTGACAGTAGCCTAAACAATAGTCAACTGTGCCAAAGGCAGACAATAAAACAGATTTTCAAACTTTATCCCTGATGTACTATTCTAGTCACCTGGTCTATACAATGCCTTTTGTTCTTAGAATTTGAATACTCTACCGGTAATGCTTACACAACATCTAAATTTGAAAATGATAGTGCTTATCCTAATGAAAAAGGTCATTTGAGAAAAGTTGATCATAAGCTAACCGTGAACTGGCTTATACATGGTATCTATGTACTGGGGCAGATCCAAGGGGGCAGAAGGTGCGGGTGCACCCCGTAAAATCGGAAAATGTGATGGTGCACCAGACGTAGTATGCCTTCACTGTGCACCCTGTAAAATTGGAAAATGTGATGGTGCACCAGACAGTATGCCTTCATTGTGCACCCCGTAAAATGAGCGATGACCGTTTTTCCCCCTTGACAATATTTTCAGACACGTTTGCACCATGGAAGCATCTAGCTCTTGATCCACATCTAATCTGTATGCAGTCATTTGTCATGTTAACATCTCACTACTCGTATAGACAGTTGAGAAAGTACCATATCAATTACAATGGAAAGGCATTAATTTGCACTGACTGGTTTTCTGATTTTTTTTTTTTACATACAGAATTAGATTCACACAGCTATATCATGTATGTATTTACAAATATTTATGAATATTCAAATTCCAATTTCCTAATATATATTAGAATTAGATATAAGTTGGTTATGGCTGGGATAATACATTACTATATGCTAAATTTACTTTTAGTTCACAGAGTGTTCCCCACAATTGAATCTGAATATTAATGGGGACCAATCAGTCCTGTAAGACTATACACATTTAAATATATTTATTTTATGCTTCTTTGGTTTTAATGACAGAAAGAATTTTTTTTTTTGATAGTGTGAAATGTTCCATATTGGTAGAACCTGAAGACCATATGAAAAAGTTGTGGAAAAGCAAGGATTCTTCCCACTATAAAGAAAAATAGAATGAGATTTTTCCTCAATACAATGATCTTGGTTTAGACTACTGTGATTACCGTACACCGAGATAAAAATGTGGCACTATTAAATTGAATAGGAATGTAAGTTGTATTATCCCATGATGCAGTCAGTCTGCTGTGATATCTCTACCAAAATACAAGGCTATTGTTTTGTTTATCATTTTGTTTCTTGACTGTGTATTAGGAATCTACAACCAATCAGATTAACCTCTCAATCATATAACAGGTACACAGACAGTGTTGTGTGTCTATCAAAATACAAATTACATATGTAAATATGTGAAAACTTTGGTAGAAAATGAAATGGTTTCATATAGAACAGTCAAGAAAAAAAAAATATTTTGCCCACCTGTGTTCAAATTATAACATTTCCAACATAAGAGCAAAAACCAGGAATTCATATGACTTTCATAGACCAATTTCTCAAATTTGTAATGGTCAGGGGCCATCTCATGAAAACATCCCATGTTTGAAATATTATTGATAGTTAGAAATTCTATTGAAAAAAAAACATTTAAGTTGTCATGGAAGCTTTGTGATGGATCTTCTCTCTGAAATCAAAACGATATATATTAAAATACCTTGCGTGGGTTGTGGTGGTCTTTGGCCATCCGACCCATCATCAGTTAAAATCCAACATCTCAAAATCACTTTCCAAATGTCATTTTTTGCAACTTTCCATGAATTCTGACACTTAAAACACAATGTTATCATAAAATGAACACTATTGAAATACTCATAAGCATATAAAACTTCATTCTATCATAAGGTAACAATAATATTTTGCTTTTTTTTAGTATGAGGGAGTAGGCACAAGTGTGAGATTTTTTTTCCTGTTTCACATTGAACTAGAGAATGAAAAATAAACAAAACATGAAAGGAAAAAGTGTGTTATTTACAAGTAAGAAATGGGCATATAATTGGTATGTTGTACATTTGGTGATATTTTTACAAACACACTGAATAATTACCTAGTAATTTGTGCTACATAACATGGCCAATGTAACAATTTTCTTTTTCTTTAAAAAAAGATTACTTCTATGAGATGGTTCAATAAGTATATTCCAAGCAAAATAAACAAATATGAATTAGATGCAAATGAGAAAAAAAATCTATACATAATTGTACATGTAAACTCTCTATAATTATGTTGATTTATGCAAGAACATGAATAAAGAAATCACTAATTATAAACATAGTATGGATGTTAATGAACACAGTATTGATATTCTATTCATGCAATCTGTATTATACCACACACATATATATTATCATATAATTTTACAAGATTAAAATCAAAATTGGAAACGGGAAATGACGAGGAAAAATAAACAAAAGAAGTAAACTTTGTTTTCCTGTTTTTATCTCTCAAACATTTCATTCCAAATTCTTGAAATATTCAGCAATATTTCTTATTATTCTGTATAAACTATAAAATGTGTTTGTGTAGTATACATTAAATATACTGTTTGTTCTTCTAATTCTATTTAAATATATCTATCTGTGTTAGTATATATATATATGGTGTATACAGACAAACATCATGCTCACATAATATAAATTGCATTTGTTAAAGTCATTTTTATCAATTCTTATCTAAATCATGTACATGTTTTATACAGAGTCTTGTCATTCTTAATTTACACACACAGTCTCCAGCTTGCCACATTTACAAAGAAATTTACAACATCAAATCATTGCTTTTAATCAAACCAACAAAATTAAAAATCACTCATTTAAAAAGAAATGCTCCTTCAATCACTCCAACTCAGAGGTTGATAGCACTTGGCAGTGTACATTGTATCGACTTGTGGATTGTGTCATAATACCTGGCACACCGTGGTACGCAGGAAAGAAAAAAAAACCTTTGGACTTTTATCATCTTTAAATACCTACAGGGCAATGTATTCCTTACAAACAAATAAAAAATCAAGGAGATTTTACTTTTAAAAGATCATTCTACTTCTGCAAAGAAAATGTTCCTTTAATAAGGACATATACTTCTTACTTGTGAAGATAATTCTTCAGGATGAAGAATATTAAATTCAGGGTTTTATAAAAAAAAAAAAGAACCACTCATTTCTATTCATTTGGTTAAATATTAGCAGGAATTAGGTTCTTTCAAGATCTGTAATGCACTAAGCATCATCAGAAACACTTAGCAGTTGCGACCTTTTTGCAGAAACTCGACCACTAAAGGTTACCTATCTTTAACAACACACAACCAAATACCTTTCATAAGACAAGAGAATTATGATATGCAATCCAGACACATTTATTTTGTACCCTGACTCGCCCGAATATGGTTGCATTAATAACTCAATATGAAAATTACAGTTAATCACTATTTAAGAGGAAGTACAACAATAAAAAAATTACAATTTAAAATGGATTTTAAAAAATTCTTGTGCTAACCAATTTTGCACTATAAATATTCATGTATGCCTATATAATGATGTGGATAAAATAGTGAGAAAAAAATCGATAAAAATTAATGTGTACTTTGTTGTTTCTCATCCCTTCCCCTCCCCATGCTGCTTACTCTATAAACTTTCTAATGTTGTATGCTATTTTTTTTATTTGACCTAAACAAAGAAGAAACCATATGAAAAAAAATCCCATAAATTGAAACAAAATCAGTTTATTAGTTTGTAGATGCATCATTAAATTCATTAGTATCCAGGAGATTGAAATAGTTGATTGTCAACAAAATCAAGCTCCATCCAAAATCCTTCATTGCCATGGAAACAGCCCAATGTGAACATTATCATAATTCTTCAGTGAAGGTTATTATTACATCATGCAGTTATCAAACATATTTTTTCCTACTATAAGTGTTTTGAACCACTTCAAGATGCAGTATAAAGTGGACAAAGGCATAATTCTTATATTGATTTAAATACGATTTAGACTTTTCTAAGGCAGGGATACCAACGTTTTAAACATTGTTTTTTTTTACTTTTACCCACCATTGCATTTTTCAATAATCCACCCAAAACCATAGAAAGTATACTGTAACAGTATTTTTTTTATGCTTAATGTTCTTAATTATTTACCAACAATTATGTTCCAAGCTATATAGACTATGAAATGCAATCTCTTTTTAGAAGTGTGTATGTATTCTTCGAATCCACATTAATGTATTCAGTCTATTATGAGAATTAAAAAAAATATATTTTTTCCTGTTTGAAATTCATTTGCAATGTAAACAGACCTCGTGGTTGCAATTAAGTTCGTCTGAAGTATCTTCATGTTATTCCTTGAAGTCATAATCAGGTTGATTTTTTCTGTTATTATAATTCATGCAAATTTGAAAATTGCTCTGTAAAATTCATTTCTTAAAAATGTGCTTGTATGAATTGTTACATGAATGCTTTCATGAATATACAATACGTGAGCTGATGATGTAATTACCCTACTTTCCTTTTTCTAACATCATTACATACAATCATATTAATTATTGTTCATACATGTGTATATGATATGTCTTGCTTGTAACAAAATAGTTGCAACAATGATTATCTCACAAAATAATTCAAGAGTCGATCCAAATCTGTTTTTATTCTTGGAGGACAAAATTTGATAAATATAATAAAATACAAAAGTGGGATATGATATCTTCGGCTGGAGCATTCCATGCTCGTGAAGACATGCACAGAACTGTTTCATCAAAACAATGCAAACTTTTGCCCACTATTCTGATGATTTTTTTTTGTGTGATTTTACTTCATCTGTTCGAATCACATTAATTTCTGCCTTTAGTACCCCTTTAAATTGCTCGTCAAATCAATTCTAAATGACTTGACCAATAATACACGCACAGGAATTTCAATTAAAAGAAAACAATAAATGTAGTAACTGCATTCTGTTTGAAAACAATGACTTCCTATTATTAACATTATTATTTGTTGTTTAGTTACTGCACATACATGTACCTCCCAATAGTGTTCTAGATATTTTTGTGCCAAAATGCATTTGAAAATTGATAAATAGTGCATGGGTGTTCCAGACTCCCTTCACTCATCCATTCAACATATATTAACATTTTTTCAGATTAGAATCATGGCTGTGTTCCAATTTTCAATAAACAAACATGATGAATTTCCTCCTTAAGTGCATGATACATCAATCATACATGCATGAGTGATAGATGATTAAAGGCACTATTTTCCCTGTATTCTAAGTCATTCTTCATTGGTAAAAAATGAGCCTTCACAAATTTCTAAAATATAGCATGTATAGAGTGAATAGCAATATTGTGAAAAAAAAATTCTAGGTTCAGTACAGGAAAAAAAAGTACATGTAGAGTGAACAAAATGTGTGGAGTATCTCATTCTCAGTATTTCGAGAAACCTATTTTTTTTATGAAGGGGGTGGGAAGGACATTAATATGTAATTACCTGGCAGCCTGATTAATAATTAGCAAAACTTTTAATATTTTCCACAGATTTTTTAAATCCGGATTTGAATGGACGCATAAACAATTTGAGAAGCCAATTTGGATTTGGCATGCAACATATTACTTTTACCTGTTCTTCATTAGGATTGGCACTTGACACATACATGTATTTCAAATTTCATCCAATGAGACTACAGTATGTAAGCTTGCCTGTTGTAACAATTTCCAATTTTTGTCTTTCAATCTGAGGGACATGGGTTCAATTCCCAGTCATGGCATGTTTTCTTTCAGCAAGAAATTGACTCATATTAATCTGCACTCAACCCAAGTGAGGTAAATGAGTACTAACTGGAAGTAATTCCTCAAAAAGATATGAGCACTAGAATAGTTAGACAAGTTTAGCCAGGGTAATATAGGAGCGCCTTGAGCTCCTAACACGGTGTGCTAACCTGTGCTATACAAATCCTATATTATTATTATTATTATCTTCATTATTTTCAGACATCAAATTCAATAATGGATGTGAAGAAGAGAGATCCTGGAAATCCATCTAGGAAAAATGGATGATAAACTGACCTGAATCCTTGTTGAACATACACAAGAATCATTTAGCTTTCTGTAATTCACTTGAAATAAACTTTACTCAACTTGGGTCTCTTCTTACACTCAAATGTACAATGTTTTCTGGAGAATTGAAATTGATTTCTCTTCTTTGAATGAAAATAAACTACATGTGAAATGTATACAGGGGTGCACAAAGGTTAGTGAACCCCCTAGAAATTGAATGAATTCAAAGTGTTCTAAGTTTTGTCATGTTTTAGATATTTGATTGCAAAGTCAGGTGATAAAATATTTCATTCAATGAAGTTTGTATCTCTGGGCTCACCAAAATTTTTAGTGTTGTTGTCTACATTCAATATTTAGCATGACAGAGTGCATTTTGTGATGGGGTTCACTTACTTCTGAGCACAACTGTACATGTATGTACAATTGTACATGTATTTTCATCGAGAGCCAATTACCTATATAGATGGTATTACAAGCAAAGAGATATAAAATTAGTCTCCCTTAACACATTCATACTTTTAATTTTTTTAAATTAATATGGTTCTACTTATAAGCTACAATAAATTGAAGTAATCTAATCTAGACATGCAAAACTCCCATTAATGTTTTTCTTTCTTATAGTAGGGTTAGTGTACACATTACAAAAATGTTATTATTTTATTGGGAAATTTACACACACAAAAAAAACCCATAAAATTTACTCACAACCGGAAGGAATTTTCATGTGGTATACAGATACTGGTTATTCTGTCTCCGAATGGACAGTATCATTGAATCATTTAATCAACACACACATAAGGTTTCACATAGCACTAGAAACGCAGGCATGTCTGTCTACCGAATCAATGTCTGAATACGACTTGTGACCATTTCCTGAGGGCCAACAGCCCTTGCATACAAATCAAAAAATATATAAACTATGCGAACGAAGCATGCACAAGATTCCATGTTGAGATGATACACTGATGATACTTCTTGTTTGGGCATGTAGGAATGATTGTTCAACGTTTCAAAATCGACTCTGAGAATGAGTTAGAACGAGGTCCAACAATAAATGGATGGTATCAGGATCTTCATAGAAAGTTCAGTTTGTGAACGTTATCACGTTTTTTTCCAAGTAGTTTCTTTCAGAGAATCACACAACAATTACTCTCCTCTGTTTTTCCTCGGTTTCTCTGTCCTGTAAAGGATGAAAATAAAGAGATACATTTATTTGAGTAGATTTATTCAGATCATGTAGATAACACCATCTAGGATGCATTTCTGGGGTAATTGGACATGGGTGGGTAGCAGGTCAGGTGGAGAGTGCCCCCCGTATCCAGTGTTATTCAAATTTTAAAGGAAGTAGGCCTACTGGTAGGTGTTGTTCTGCACTCACAGGATTATGCAAATAAACACATGTAACCTAATGGTAGATGTCACGTCAGTATTTTATGTAACAATATCTGAAATGATTGAGTTTATGATGTCAACCTTTTACACAGTCTGGCAATCAAATCTTATTCAGACTAGAATAAGAATACCCCGGTAATGGTCCATATAGAAGTTACATACCTATGTGGCTGAATATTTCAGGCAAAGTTTGTGATGTCATATATGCGAGCAGCTCCCAATATGAATAAAAATATTTTTCTTACAGAAGGGTATATGATATGTCTGAGGATTACCACCCACAAATAAAATACCTGTCATTCTTTTACTGTGTTTGTTTGTTGAAAATGTATGGAGAAGCTGTTCAACTGTAATGTCATAAAATGGAAACTATAAAAATTAATAACTGTTATTCTTCGTCAGATTTTCATCAAACCTTCACCAATACTTTTCTCTTATATTTCTGCTTTTATTAGGACCAACTTATTTTCAAGGTGAACTTCCCCTTTAAAAACTTTACAAGTACCAAACTGTCCAAATTCCACTAGATGTCAACATTTCTATAAAAAAATATTAAAAAAATAAGTGGAATGCCTCTGGCAGCTCGCCTGCATCACATGATTCGATATAGCAACAGTGCTGACTTTGAAAATAGCTATTGAATAATTATTCACAAAAGAAAACATTGATATGATAATAAAATACTATGTCCATTGACCAAAAATGACCTTTGACCATGATCGAGTGAACTAAGATGTGTGCAAAACAATCATTTATACTTATTACCCTTATGTCTATGTTTCATGAACTAGATCCATAAACTTTCTAAGTTATTATACCAATTCAACAAATACCCCCCAACATGACCAAAATTCATTGACCCTACATGTAAATGACCTTTGATCTTGGTCATGTGACCTGAAACTCACACAGGATATTCATTGATACTTGATTACTTAAAGGGGAATCCAGCCTTGGCCATAAAATGTTGTGTTGGGAAGGAGAAAAATAAATTAAACAGAATGGTGAAAGTTTGAAAGAAATTGGACAAGCAATAAGAAAGTTATGGCTGCTTTAAAATTGAGATCACTAATACTATGTAGATTTCAAATTGGCAACTGGGTAAGTAAATTATGACAAGGGGCAAGGACAACTTTCCCATAGGCCATGTACTTTATTATCAGGGATTTGTGGTTTTCTCCTAAGTACCCATTCCCCTGGGGCAGTAATCTGAATATAACCCATGTAGTATATTGTTTTATGTCCTCATGAAAGAAAAATATAATTTGAAATAAAACTTTTGGGAAAAATGACATTTTAGCCATAATATGTATTGGAGTACATGGAAGAGTAGTCCTTGCCTTACATCACTATGACATCCCATATGCGGCCAATTTGAAATCTCCATGGGTATAGTGATTACCAATATTTACAACTTTTAAAAATTCATATCTTTCTTTTTGCTTGTCCAATATTGTTCAAACTTTCACCTATCAACTTGTCTATTTTTCTTTTCCTTATAAAAACAAGTTTTTATTTGGGTTGGATTCCCCTTTAATGTCTAAGTTTCATAAACTAGGTCCACAAGACAAGTTATGGTGTCATTTAAAAAAAACTTAACCTTTGTTTAAGATTTGCTGTTGACGCTGCCGCTGCCATAGCCTCTTGTCAAGGCCCTGGCGGCTGCTTCCCGAGCGGAGCAAGGGATTTCCTAATTCGCAAAGCGAATTAGACCTGGCGCGAGCCAGGGCCTCTTCACATCTGAGCTGAATTATATATTCATGAAGAACGTCTTCCTAATGAATATACATGAGTCATGCCCCTGGTCATATTACCGGTCACCTAGTAAACCAATGAAATGTCAAAGCTGTTTCGACGGGGTTCGGAATACCATAGTAGTCCACTTTATGAAAAGATCACCCTGATCTTAACTCAAGTTCTTTTCATTATCATCAAAAACAACCAAAGATTAAAGCTGGACGAAGATCGATCTTAAAATTTAAATTCAACAAAACATCATGCATACTGTTCATTCTCAAGTTTTCTACATTAAAAAAAAAATCTAAAATGTACATGTACTGTATCTGACAAAATGGCCCTGATCAAGCAGCCTACAGCATGATTAGTACAATTTCTAAAAGGTTTTTTGTAGCACAAAGAAAACAAGGTACATGATTGCTTTTTGGATATACCGCAAAAAGCGCATTCAATTAATTAGCAAAGGGGTAGAAGTGTGGTGTAGTGTATGTCTCTATTAAAAACAATGTGCAATGCATACTTGTCTATTAGATAAGCACATTATTATCTTGCTAAAATGTGATTTGCTTGCCCATTGACAAGAACCAATTTTCATTATACTGTATTTAACTCATATATGTGGTTTATAACTAACAAATGTAAATGCTCATGATTTGAGCATTGCATCTTTAATACAATGGTATAATGTACACACTCTTAGATTCTGTCTCCTGAACCCAATATTGCATGTTCAGTATTTTTCTATCCTTTGTACAATATAATAGACAGACGTTTAGTTTTTATTATAAGGGTAAAATGTATTGTACATTTTGGGATGCCAAGAATTGTCAGATAACATGTACTACATGTACATGCTATAAGAATATTTAATGTTGGAAATTGGGATAATCACTCCTTTTAAAATGGCTGAGCAGTGACAGCATTTTTAAAAGGATAGAAGTAAATACTACTGTAACAGCACTTTTCACCTCATTTCACTCTATTTTGCAAATGCAGTGCCTAAATGCTTCAATTGTACACACCAAAACCATTGGCATTCATCAACAGTAACAAGTTTCAAGTAGATATATGGTTCAAGTACCTGGTGGGTGTTTCATAAAGCTGTTCTTAAGTTAAGAGCGACTTTAAGAACGACTGGTGATCCTTTCTTACGCGCTAAACCATCGCCAATGAGTTTTGGTGTATACTATTTACCACAAGAAAGGATCACCAGTCGTTCTTAAAGTTGCTCTTAACTTACAAACAGCTTTATGAAACACCCTCCTGATAAGAAATCAAACATAAAATACTATTGTTATGTCCCAAAACAAACCCTTCACTTAAACACAACCCTACTTTCAGAAGAAATTTCCTTGATTTTCAGGATCTTGAATCATATTTGAAATGTATCTTTAATTTGCTTTATTTAATGAGTGAGAATATCAAACCTTGTGAGTTGGGTTCTGGTAGGGTTTCTCGTGCCATTATATGCATTGCTGTCGTCTTACCAAGAGGCAACTGTAAAGCTTTGAGAAGAAAAAAGACAAAATGGAAGTAAAAATAAGGAAATAAAAAACGCTTTTCACTTAAACTAAAATAAGCCATCTATTTTGCAAAACTAAATACATATTTATTTTCAAGATGTCACATTTAATTTTACTGTTCAATTGATTTGTATGACAACTGCATATTGTGAAAATTGTCAAAAATTTTAAAATCAGCCCGAGCCAAGTTTTTGTTTACTTTATGACGTGTAAATAAACAAGGAAAATTGATAATTCTCGGTTAACAGTACTTCCTGTTCCTGCAAGTTTATGAATACATTTATATGTAGAAACAATTATAAAATGCATGCACTATTTTTGGCTTTAATAACGATACAGAATTTTACCAGGAAAAGGGAAATATTGGTTTTTTTCTCCGTCTCTAACTACATGTACTCACCTCCTAATGATACATTTCCATGAATAAATCTTCCCTGGTATATCAATCGTAGTATATGGGCTGACCGCACTCTGTGATTCTCCCAATCTGTAGAAGAGTAAAAAGACATATTTCATTCTCACAGACTCAAGAAATAATTGTTAACATTTGGATGATATATGGATTAACATTTGGATTTACCTTTGGATTACTGTACATATGGATTGACATTTAGATGTAATTAAAAACACATATTGACAAAAAGTGGCATTCATCTACTGATACATTAGGATTTAACCTGTTACACAAATTCATCATTTGGCACTACTGTACATATCAAATACACTAGTGTTCGTGGAGTGGAGAGCATATGACTACATTTATACATGAACTTTAATATACATTCCTACATGTAACTCCGTGAAATACCCTCTGATACCACAGTACATGCATGTGTTGCCCCATTAGATCAACATAATTATGCTTCAAAGTACATGTACATGTAGCACCATTCGTATTCTTACATTTTTAATTCAAAAATCTATGTTGGGCTATTAAAAAAAAATCTGCATATGTGTGAAAAAAGTTATTTTTAGAATCCATTGCAATGCCAATTTGAAGATTCTGATGATTATTTTACTCTTTTTTTCTCAACCACTAAATAAAAGATGCATTTATGATTTATAACAGGCATTATTCTGAGTCAATATTGTTTTCTTATTTAATCATATCTTTAACTATTAATGTAGGAGGCTTTACACCTATTTGGGTGAAATCACAAAAATGTGGTAACTTTTTCCCAACGAGATTTAAAGTTAATAATTCAGCAAAATTATGTGTGAAATAGTGTGATAGCAAGAGTCCCATGAACAAAAAAATAAAAATAAAAACCCAGAGGGTATTATCAAACAGAAAATTACACACATTTTTTCTACTGCATGTAAAATAAAACAAGTCTTTTTTTAATCTAAGTACTGATCACATTTACTTCAACTGATCATACAAATTAGTGTACAAATGATAATTTTGAATTTTGAATTAATGATTTAAGTTTTCAATGAAAAAAATCAAATTGTATAAAACACACCAGTATAAAGTTCTCCTTTGATAGTAAAAAATTATGGCATGTTCGCTCAAAGATGAATGTCTGCTTTTGTGGACAGATATCCATTAATTCTTCATTAATGAAAATGATATAAAAATCCTGTATCAGACATTGCAAGTATACACTGCATGAAACTTTATCAGATTTAGACAATGTACATGTGTTATCTTGTGTTGTATTGTCTGAGGCAAATGAAACAACAACATTGTAGACTGTCAGCGTACCATGTCAATGTTCACTTTTAGGTTCAACAATAAAATCCCCCCCCCAAAAAAAAAAAAAAAAATATTATACATACATTGTACATGTAGTAAATTTTCATCACTTCTTGAAACAAATATTACCCAATTCTAAGGGACTTGTTCGTTTAATGGCCTTCCGTTGCTCTAAAAAAACTTACCTTGATCTTTGAATAAACAATGTTTAGTCTTAACACAGTACATTACATGAAGAAACAATGTGGCAATACCAATACCAAAATAATATAAAAAAATATATTGTCCAATGTCCACTGATATTCTCATCAATGATCATACTGTTCATACAGTACTCTGTAATGCAGTACATGTACATGTATGAACCTATGTGGGCATCAGATTAAGCCATACCGAGTACTAAATCTTTTGATGGCCTAGTGGTAGAGTCGCAAGATGTGAGGTTCAAATCCTGCTGATCCCAAGATTTTTTCTAACGTTATATTATCAGATCGATCAATGCAATCTTATTTACTGGGTTGAAAGCCATACAATATACATGTACTAAGGGTGCGTTAAATGCGCCACTTTTTCATCCTACATGTAGAATTATGATTCTGCAGAATCAGATTGCGTTAAGTCAAAAGTGAAATTAAACGTCTTTCATATCACAAACATGAAACACGGAAAAAAGGGCACTTGGAAAGACGTTTCTGTAGAATCACGAACGAAAAAGGTCATATAAACGCAATCGTGATTTGAATCGTGATTCTATGACTCCACTGTGTCGGGCTACTTTCGGTTTGACTCTTGCCAAGCTCAAGGCGCGCACTATGCTCAGATCTCATTTCTTGTCATGTTCAAGTTCTCTGTTGGTCATTGCATCATCCACTGCTTTTCATTCTTTTGGTCATGTCTTCAAATTTAAGTTCTAGTATAAAATGAACAATTAAAAACTGGACAGACAATGATCTCAGATATTGTTGAGTTAACAGTGTCAATATTAAATTGGATCTACATGTACGCTGAAATTCACTTCCGAACACTATTTTGATAAACCGACAAAATGAATAGAAGTAAACAAAATGAGGTAATAGACTGAATTCTGGGAGCAAAAGATTGATTTTTCGAGAGCCGAAACACGTGCGTAAAAGTTGACCTATACTTCCTCTGTCAAACTGCACACTAGTGATGTGCACTGGATTGGCCCAATCCTAGGAGAAACAACATTGGAATGAAGGCCGTCTAAACATTGATTCTGTGGTATTGTGATTCATGTTTGTGTTTTAAATCATGATTCCGGTTTGAAATCACATAAACGCAGTCTAAATCTTATTGGAGATACCAGGCAGTTACTTGGACAGGTGTATCAAGTACCAAGAAAATACAAGTAACTGTATATCTTGAGATCTTGCTCAGGTCTCAAAATATCCAACAGCTTCATGCATTCGCATGTCTCCCTAATTGAGGTATAGTTTTTAAAAAAAACATCTTGTTTTGAGCAATAGCATGCTGTAAAAAAAAAAAACTTGAAAAGTTTTGCATTCCTAGGTACATTCATCTTGCCCCACTTCAAAAGTTTTTTGTAAATCGTCTGCTTTCACACTTCAACCTTAGAGGAATCCCTACTTGAATTCTTGTAATTTTTTAAAAGTACCAATTAATTTCTGGGCTCTCTCTTTCTTTGCAAAATACCCAATATCTTTACCGAATATTGTTTTAAAATCTTGTCTTACTCTGCTTGCTAAGCTAAAAAAAATATTTTTGTTTTTGTTTTTTTCATCAATTTCGGTATGTGAGTATTGTAAACAAGTGAAATCATATACCTCTTAAATTGTAAAATATGGGATCATTGATTATAAGGAGGGGATTAACACTGATTGTACCCATCAATGTTTAATCATCAGGTTTATCTTTTAAAGGGGAAGTTTACCCTGACGAAAAGTTTTTTATAAAAATAGCAGAAAAAAATATCAAAAATATTGGTGAAGGTTTGAGGAAAACTCATTGAAGATTCAGAAAGTTATTTATAGAACTTCAAAAATTTTTATTTGTGACGTCATAAACAAGCAGCTGCCCCATATGTTATGTAATATAAAATGCATAAATTTCATTTTTTAATCATGGTTCATGAATCATGACTTATTTTTGTATTTTCCTTTAAGCAAGCGTGAAATGATTGTGGATTGATAATGATATACTGAAGATCAAAAAACATTTTCAATTTTCTTGGAAATGAAATAATTAAAATTCTGATAACTTTTTCACAAACCTTTGTCAATATTTTTGTTGTTGCTAATTTTACAATAAACTTTGTGTCAGGGTGAAGGTCCAAAAGAATCAGTCTGTAACAAATGAAAATCCTACATGTAATATGCAAAGTGGTCCTTACAGTATGAATGAATAAGGATCCTTACCAATATTAGACACCGTTTTCATTACGCTTTCTAAAACTAGTTTACTGGAAACCGGTTCAGGAAACCATTTTGGAAGATCACTTTACCAGCGTAAACATTTGATCACACGAAAGTGGTTTTCAAAATCACTTCATGTAAAGCCATCTCAATGCTGTGGAAACGCTCTCAGTGGGGTGACAAGTTTTGCGCGAAATTCGAAACCACAGCGTAGGCATTCCACACCTGTCGTGTGTAGTGGCGCACTCAAGATGTACGAAGATCGCTTGCTGAAGAATGGTTGTGTCCTCATGCTAAAACCAGTTTAACTAGGCAAAGCAATCTTGACAACTACATGTATGTACATCGCGAGGTGGTTTAATGAATCGGTTTGGACGATCGCTTCGACCATTCTCATTACACGTGAAACTAGTTTCCACTAAACTAGTTTCCAGTATGAAATTACATAGTTTTAGGAAGGTAGTGAGAACAGTGTCTTAGGGGGTGTTGCAAGAAAATATTTGCGACCAATCGCAAATATTCTGTTGCAATTTTACAGTTGATTGATCACTTTTAACTTTAGCAAATCAGATTACACTCCTTGTTTCATGGAGCAGATTAGCAATCAATCGCAACTTTCCAATTAATTGCACGGCATGTGCTTCATTTGGGAATGAAAATAGACTTGATCGCAAGTTTCTTGCAATGCTCCATTAGTCTACATGTGAAAGTGGTCCTTATGAATAGCAGTCCTTACAAAGGTTTGAGACAGGTCATGTACATGTAGGGACCCTTATGAACAGTGACCAAACCCAATATTACCTGGTGGCCAGTTGTCAAAGACATGCTGTGCTACATCTGCTGCAGTGTCTTCAGGCACAAAATTGAATTCTTTGTTGTTCCCATTCATGGGATGTATAATTCTAAGGGTTATCTGCAAGTGGAAAACAAGAGAAAATATTAACAAAAATTAATTATATAGGAAAATCATTATCCCTAATACACATTACAATGAAGAATTTTGTAACATAAGAATTTAATATTTAACTGGTTGCAGTGAACGTTGAGGAATAATAGTCAAATTGAGTCCTCATCTGAGCAGTCTTACAAACATTCTGAGCATTAGTATTTTAATATTTATCATTACATTGTTCTTCTATATTATTCTCAATTTTCATAATTTCATCATTATAATTTGTGGGGGTGTGTAAAAGATAAAAATCACTTTTACTGTACATCGAAGTAAAATTTCACTTGCCCGAAAAAATCCTTGAAATTTTTTTTTACCTCTTCAAAAGAAAGCTTTGCAGTTTATAAACCATTGACCCTTTTCTCTCTTTTGATCTACCTTGTTATTGCATTTCTTTTTCCAAAGTGATTTTATCTTGCCTGCCATGACCAAAATTAGGGTCAATATCATACATCATATCGACCCTAATTTTGGTCCTTCTGCTGTGAGAATTTTGCTTTCTACTGTGTGAATTTTGCTTGCCCAATCCGGGCAGGTACATGTAGTTATGGTCTTTACTTCAAAACACTTGCCCAACTCTAACTTTTACTTGCCCTGGGCAATTGGGCAAGTGCTTGTGTAGCATCCTGCATTTTATTTAATCTCTTATAGGGACAGAGTTGGTGCACATTATAGAGCACACAAAAATACATGAACAATAGAGTACCGCATCAACAGTAAATGATAACCATAAACAATAATAAGAATTTATTATCATTAATTATTCAAATGAGGTATTGCACTTCGCACTACTTAGAGCTGGGAAATACAAATTAGCAGTTTTGATACAGTACATACAATGAAAACTTCACACCATCAAAAAACAGACCTGTTGGAGTTTACCACAATAGCTAGGTTTTAATAATCAATCAATACTATTAAATGCATGTACATGTGCAATGTATATTAATTGCATGAGAAAAAATGTCTATATTTCATTTGCCAAGGACAAGGTAAAAATATACACTGGAGAATTGTCCGCAGAAATGTTCTCATGGGACATGGGGGTGGGTTATTATGTTTTGTGGGGGAGGGGTGGCATACTAAGAAATTTAAAAAATAGTGATCTTCCTCACATTTTGGTGGAATTTGAAAAAATACAGTGGATGTTACAAGAAAGTAAATTTGAAAAATCTGAGGTAGCATTTTTTCCCCACTAAATATGGCCATGCTTCTGTGGGTGCTGTGTACATAATCCAGTACAATACACACATGAGACTACTGTATTGTAGGCCTTCATGCTTTATTGTTACAACATATTTATACAACATAGATTGTATAGTGTAACAAGATAATTTGAAGAGAGACTTTCTTCTAAGGACAGGGAAGATGAGTATTTAGAGACAGAGAAAATCGCTTGTTGGCATGGTAACAATACATGTACATGTATGTACTTATCTCAACTCACTTGGGCATATAGTCAATCCAAATGATCAACTTTCTTCTCAAATCAGTTTATTGGTATTCATCTTTATAAAAAAAATCATTACTGCACCTGGGTTTGCGCAATACTGGCAATCTGGCATAAACAGCTACATACATGTAGATAGACATGACATGTACATGGTTGAAACTAACATCCAGTCTTTTTTTTCTTTCTTTTTTTTAAGTTATACAGTATGGTTTACAATTATATCTCTCATTTTTGTAATAAAAAATACAATGCATTTTATTTCAATAATTCATGTAAATTTCTAAATTAGAATTTACTAAAATTTAATAATTGACTAAAAGTTTTTTGAGGGGAAGGGTGGAGGACCTGGAATTATTCACAAATTATACAAATTCACTGTTATATAATCTCACAATTTCTCACACATTTGTACTGTATTCTGTGTTTATTTAGTTTCTCCATGTTTCAAGTGTATGCATTTTCAACTCATGAATATGAAAGTCAGAAACCAACCTTGTTAGTTTCCGCTGAGCAACTGTACTGGGCAGTTCCACGGTTACGGAGTAACATTCAGAAGCAACTTTTTTGCATTCAAACAAAGATATCACCCATATTTGAATAGCTATTTGCGAAGAAATGGTACCCGACAGTAGTTGCTGAAACCCACTTTTCAAAATAATAAAATTCATTATTTTGATCCACTGAATTAATGAGATATGAATATTCGTAATCATGGTTACGGAGTGACGCAAAATGGACATGCATATTTGAGGAGAAAACATATTGCCCAAACTCTGTGAATTTTGAATTGCTATCATAATTTTGATTTGATTGGATTCCATGTTGTTCTAGCTTTAATACGCTGCATTACATTAAAAAATTGGTGTATTACTTCATTAATTACGACTTAAAACGTAAACCAGTACCCCGTTACGGAGCACGAAAAAATCCACTCACGGGCAGCATAAAATGAACTTATATTTTAAAATTTTTGTTTGATATGATGTAAAATGATGTCCTTCAGATTATCCAAAAGAAAATTTTACAAAACAAGCAATGGTTTTCTGTTAAATTGAAATTAAGTAAAAACAATATATGTAGTCCCATGTATAGAATTTCTTGTATGGTTCGGATTCTCTTATAAGGAGATGCGCAAGAAAAAAAAATTGTGGCTAATTATGTTCCCCCTTTTGTATTTATGAAATTCCACACGAGTTTTGATAGAAATATTTGACCCAGATTTGAAATAGAGCCAATATAAATTTTTGGAAAATGTCCACTTTTGCTTCGAATTGCCCTACTGGCCTTTGCATATTCTCAGAAAACAGAAATTGTTGTGGATGATCGAAACAGGTAAAATGTGTTATTTATCTCCCTTTCTGAAATGCATTTTGTAGAACTGGTTTTAAAAGCATGTTGCAAATTGCCCAAATTGTGCAATTCCTGACATTCAAAAGGGCTTTCAGAACCCCATAACAATCAAACATGCTTGTGTAAAACTGCAAAAAAAAATATTCTGATTTTTTAAAACCTGCACAGTATGTTGAAAACCTTTCATACCTGTACCAGAGAATTGCAGTGTAACTCTCTCACATGAAAACACCCATACGTCTATCTCACAGTGTGCTCTCTGAGACATCAGTGGCGTCAAAGAAGACAAACAAATGAAACAATCAGATCTGAGAATAGCTCATGGTCAGGCTCCTATGTCAAACCTATTCTAAAATACACAGTATATTAAGACAATACATTTTGTCATGGTGTTCCCTGTATGCAGAAGTGTATGAAGTACATGTATTTGTTGTGTTTTTTTTTAAACTTCCTTTTCTGCAAACCAATTGGGGTCATTTTACATGAAAAAGAAAATGGTAGAAGGAAAAGGACTTGCAGTTATTCATCACACACAGCATTATAAGACTATTTTTTGTTCTCTTTTCCAGGTACACATAGGGCCTACCATGTGTGGGTATGTCATGGTCTAGTGGTTCTGACTCTTGCCTTTCAAACAATTCAAGTAAACTCAAAACAGAGGGTCATGGGTTTGAATCCAGTCACTGCATGTCTTTCTTTAAAGGTCAAGTCTACCTGAGAATAATCTTGATTTGAATCAAAATCAGACAAGCACAATGCTGAAAATTTCATCAAAATCGGATGTAAAATAAGAAAGTTATGACATTTCAAATTTTCACTTATTTTCAACAAAATAGTTGAAATATGAACGAGCCAGTTACATCCAAATGAGAGAGTCGATGATGTCACTCACTATTTCTTTTGTTTTTTATTGTTTGAATTATACAATATTTCAATTTTTACGAATTTGATGATTAGGACATCCTTGCTTGAAGCACAAAATGTTAAAATAATGGAATTCCACGTGTTTAGGGAAGAATGAAACTTCATTTTACATGACAATGACGAGAAAATCAAAATATTTCATATTTCATATAATAAAATACAAAAGAAATAGTGAGTGATGTCATCAACTCTCTCATTTGGATGTAACTGGCTCGTTCATATAACTATTTTGTTGAAAATAAGCGAAATTTAAAATGCCGTAACTTTCTTATTTTACATCCGATTTTGATGAAATTTTCAGTGTTGTGCTTGTTGAATTTTTCTCTTTTTATTCAAATCAAGTTTTTGTTGGGGTGGACTTGTCTTTAAGCAAGAAATTTATCCAGACTTTGCTGCACTTGACCCACATGAGGTGAATGGGTACCTGGCAGGATTAATTCTTTGCATACACTCATTAGGGCCGTCTGCACCATCCCGAGTTTTCAAATTAGCATGCTATTTCTGATCCGCCAAATTACATGTATATCCCGATCTGAACAATCTTGAGATTATTTGTAATGGAGACACAATTATCGCGCTACATGTAGTTCGTAGGATTAATCTTGAGATTGCAATCCCAAGTCAACTTGGGATTGTTTGCAAAATAGCACGCATTTCACGAATTATCACACTAATTCGTAGGTGTTATTCGTATTATTTATTCACAGCGTCACACCATAATGCATCGATGCCTCGCTCGAGCAGGAATTGCTCTTCTTGCGATAGTGGAGACGGGGTTTCATGAAACTCAAGATTAATCGCGAGGAGAGTCGATTGGGCTAAACTCGGGATGGTGCAGCACCACCTATTGCACCGGTAATGGTAGCTTGAGCTAAAGCGGGGGTAATAATAATGTACTTGTAGCTAATGTAGAACTTTGTATCCTTAGGCAAAAAGCACTATACAGTGCATATCAAAAAAAAAGTTTACACTTTGAAAAAAATCCTGTAAAATTTATACATTTGAAATATCCTGAAGATTTTTCCACTGGTACAGATTCATTTAAGCAAATGACGATATAAATGTTGAAAAATATTTCCGCTTGAGTGAGCACCACTTACTTTTGAAATTGTAGTGAAAAATGATTTGTGCAGAACTTTGAAATAGTAATATGATGCACCACGCCGTACAACGGGGTACCGTAGTACCCCGGGGTACGGCGTTGTGCAGCGCCATCTCGTGTTGTAATAGTGTACAGTTACATTGTTGTCATGGTAATCACGGTCGTACGATCAGTGCGACAATCATGACAATGAATGGGGACAATGATCACAACGCCTATTTCCTTTCTTTGATACAATCTAATGCCAATAATAGTAAACAAATTATGTTATACTTAAGAATTTAAGTATACTTTTCGACAGCTAACTTACACAAAAGATTAGCTTATAGTTAATTGTTACATAAGATCACTAAAAAGAAAAAAAAAATCTGTACAAAACATTAAAATATACTTGTACACATTTTTTGGTAACCCAGGGTACAGCGCAAAAAATAAAATAAATAATTCAACAAAATGGCGGATTATTATTTGGTACCCCAGGGTACCAAATACTGCATCATATGCACATAAAAGTAGACCTTGATCATGAAGAAAATGTGGAATTTCGCTAGTAAAATTGATTTGAAGATATCTTTTCCCTTTTTATACTTGTTTCCTTGCCCAAAACTCTTCGAAGAGTGCATTGCACCCCATCCCGCTCCCCCACACACCAAGGCCATCGAGACGATATTTGCTTTGCACTGAGCTGTGATTTACATGAAATGGCTGCCGCTTAGGCTTGATTTTAATTTTGTTCATCATTGTCAAGCTTGGGGAAAAGTATGGAGAAACAAGTATTGAATGAAAAATGAAATGTAAACCCACTTTAGATGATAAAAACTCAGTAAAAAAAATGCTGGAGATGTCTGATATAAAGTTTTGTTCAGGTTCAGTTATGTCCGCAAGTGACACAAATATCAGCAAGTTTTCCCTGCCATTCTTAGGTCAAGATTTTTGTACATGTAATTTTGATAAATATGGTCATACATGTATTGAATGTTTATAAGATTGATGAACATCAGCAATCTGACCATTCTACATTTCATTCAATCAGTGACGGAGATCGCATCTACATGTACATTTAAAAGCATAGGTTACATGTACATGTAGCTCCAATGATCAAATCATTAGTCACTGGGAAGTGATTTCCAGTCTACATGTAGAATCCCTCCAAATCGAATCTGAGCTCTGTGTGCTTGATTGGGAAAAGTGGCATGCAGTTTTCATGCTTTGGAAACTGGAATGGAGAAGGTCAAAGTCAACTCAGCCCTGCAAAAAAAAAATTAGCTGCCATTCATGCAAAGTTGTCCTATTGGGCATGAACCGATAACGCAACGATCGGATCACAATTTTGTCGACAAATGTTTATTTCAATATACAATATGGATTAGATCTATATTTGTTATCAGATTTTGATGAAATTTTGATTCAGCATTTTCCTCTATGAATTTTATTCTATTTATTTATTTCATTTAAATGTTTTTTAGCCAAGAGTATCCCTGTATTAACATTGCAATGGGATTTTCCAGGACTTGCATTTGCATTTCAGGGCTGTTTTGAGCATTTGAAGGGGAAACTTGCCCGAGCCCCTGTGTAATTACAACATCCATTAACCTTTTAAAGTTTCACTTCTACCACAAGTACCGGTAGTAACTTTTGTTCATTTACATGAACCATACCGTAAATGCTGTCGTATTGAACTGTTGAATGACATAAAGCAGCAACAGCATCTAGTTGACTGATTTTAAGCAAAACACTCAACTTTGATACTCAACTTACCCTGTCACTTTTATTTATGCTGCCCATTTTGACTTTTGAAGGTAAGCTAACACTGTGTGACTCAGCTCAGTCAACTCAATTAAATGTTTCCAGCTTCCAGTATTGTTGCTGCAGTTGGTGCTCTGGAAGTCGTCTTGCGTTGTCCTTCACGTTTTGATTGGACTTGGCCTCTTCTTGGGATTCCGATCTTGGGACTTGACTTGTTGGCCAACTCCAAGTCCAACTGGCGTGGCCTGGGAAACTGGAGAGTGGAGACAATCGAGTCTTTAGTTAATAGTTTGATGAAATTTGGAATCTTTAACCGGATCGGGACAACTGCCCAGAAATTCCAGCCAAGATGTCATTCCATTTGTGAGATTTCAGCAGGCAGATTCATCATTGTCTTGTTATCTGCAGACTCTGGTAATTGTAGGGAATGTAGGGCAACTAAGCCTCAACTTCTTCACTACAAAAGTCTACAGTCAATTGACTCAAAACATCAACCTGCGCTGTTCTGAAGTGCAATTGCAGAGAAAAGGCAGTGCAGAACGCGAGCGGTGCCGAGACTTGACTCGACGGAGTCGTGACCGACCGTGGGTGGCAAGCGACAAAGTCCGACTCCGAGACCAAGTTAAGAAATAAAATAATCCATCCAATCAGACCTCCTTCCGTACATAAAATAATCAGACACCATTCAAGCCAATGGCAGGAATGAATTGATAACAATCTGACCAAAAGAAGTGTGGTAATTTCAAGTATAAAATGTTAGAGTCAATCGTCATAATAAACAAACAGCTGAGCGTATTGCTTTATTCGTGCGTACGGCACACACGCGAGATGTAATTGCTAGAGATGTATACTAATCTCTATGAAATGCAAGCGCAATAGTTGCGCTATGATATTTGGGTGCGTACATGAAATCCCCAACTAACATCCGTGATAACATGGCGCAGATCGACACTGTACAGTTTAAAGGTAAGCTGATTGCCGTCGCGTCTTCTCGATCTCGTGAACGCCTAGCCTAGCTTGATGCATGTACGGATGCATTGTGGGCAAAGAAATGACGTCAGTCAGACATTTTTAGTGTTCTCAAACTCTGTCTATCCCATATATCTCTATGGTCTATCCCTATTTCTCTGTCACAAGATCTTTGTTACAATTCGGAAATGCGGGGGGGGGGGGGGCTCCTCGTCCCCACTGATCTGAAGGTTTATTAGCAGATATATAATATATCAAACAGATAATATTCAGATCAGTGGTTCGATCCGAGGGGGAACAGATCAATATTTTTAAAATATATGTACATGTATATATAATTATATATATATATATATGCATTTGAATATATATATATATAAATAAAATAAACAAAGTTACGCAGATAACGTGTGGTTCATCATTACTTTATTGATTTGCTACTAGGAGTTGAGTGGAACCCGGGTGGAACCATCACAGCGCGCTAAATTACCATGGTAACTTGCGCTCCATATGCGTGAAATTGGGTTGCGCGCTCTGCGCGCTTTTTCAGTGAATTGTTAATGTTTAAATGGTATTGCCACTAGCCTTTATTGTTGCTTGAAGATCGCATCTGCGTGAAACTCCGAGTAGCAAATCAATAAAGTACTGATGAACCACACGTTATCTGCGTAACTTTGTTTATTTTCTCTGCCTCATCACAGACATCGAGCACTCTTAATTACAAGGATAGCATTCACCAAGTGTGTATATATATGAATATATATATATATATATATATATATATATATATATATATATATATATATATATATATACATGTATACATATATATATATGTATCATAGATTTTAAAAGGAGCATAGCTCTCAAAAATGAAAGGTAAAGTCACACTCTTCGTCAGTGCGCAATATTTGACAAAAAAAATTCAAAATCCGTTTCCGAAACAATGAACAGACATGTTTTTCACTATTGTTTCCGAAACGGATTTTGAATTTTTTTGGTCACATATTGCACACTGACGAAGTGTGTGACTTTACCTTTCATTTTTGAGAGCTATGCTCCTTTTAAAATCTATGATTTTATTTCTACGGCATTTACTTAACCATTTATGATTATTCAATATGCCGAAGCAGACTATTTCTATATGTGTGTGTGTGTGTGTGTGTGTGTGTGTGTATCGAAGCAATAATTTTGATCCAGCTGAGGCATGGCGGCTTGTCATAGTATGGGGTGATCCACATTTCATTCAAAACTACCATAAAGTTGATATTTAATAAAAATTGTCAAAGAGCTAGCATAGGCCAACTCAGGGTTGTAATAAAAAAAACACGGTTTTCTTTATGAAAAAAAATATTTTGTCTTGTTTTAAACAGTTCAAAAGTTGTCGTTCTTCTTTTTTTACGAACTGCAATTTCCTCTCATTCGATTAAGCCATATACAGTTTTGTTGGAGTTATCAATGAATGACTATACTTAATTCATTTTCAATGATTTCAAAAGAAAAAAAAAACATATTTCCAAAGAATTGCTATTCATATTGTATAAAAGCTTCTAATGACAAAAAAAATGAAAAGAAGGCGAAACGTTTCTGTTCCAGTCTCAAAAGACTTATACTGTATAGGCCTACACCCTACACAATACAAGCAAAAAATACACTCATTTATGAAATATGTGTCTTAATGAGATATCTGCATTTCCAGCATATTAGCTTTCATTTGTTTATACTTTTGTTCAACTCAGTGGCGTAATGAGCAAAAAAATATGAGGGTGCTCGATATGGCGTATCGTGTAAAACAAAAAGCAAACATTTTGATATTTTTATTACGAAAATCCATGTTTGTGATAGATTTTGACAGAATATTAAAAAATGATTTCATATTTCACCATATCCCGTTCATTTTTTACATTTCCTTGTTCTTTTTTTTTTAGGGGGGGACAAGAGCCCCCATCCCCCTCATCTATACGCCAGTGCATGGTTCAACCTTACCAAGCGTAAATTTTCGTCTTTATGTGCAACCTAATGAGTATAATGCAAGTAAGTCACAATTATTTTCCCTTTTAACCAATGACATTGTCTTGATTAGAATAATTTAGCATAATGGACTAATTATCATATGTTCAATATTTACACAACAAAAAGAGTAAGCCCCCCCCCCCCAAGAAAAAAAATACACACACACAAAATGCTGTAACTTTTTGAACTAATAATTTTGATTAATATTCGTAGGTGTTTTTTTTACACTCATCAAGCAACTCCTGGGGGAAATGAGTTGATCGGTTGCGTCATGCATGAGTAATCAAAGGTTGAATTAAAAATTACCATTTTTTTGAAAGTCACAATTAAGGATCGTTTTTCAGATTGGGTAAATACAAAGTTGGGCAAATGTTGGTTTTTTATCCGTGTGAACGTTGACTTACTATCTGCTCCGCACAAAATTTTGATAACGTACGTATGTTCATGGCCCCGGTTCATGGTTGAGTGGGCACATTTCTTTGTGGCGTATCATCATAGGGGTTTATGGTAGTATCCTCTATAACTTGTTGAAACATGTTAAAATTGAAAATTTAGTAGCTCCCCTCCCCCAATTTCTCGGAACCTTCTACTTTCAAATTCTGCATCCACCAATAATTTGAGTAACACTTTCCAAAAGGTGCGCACACCACAATACCATTCGATACGGAACTGAATGGGGCTATTTTGCATAATTTTCGAATATTGTGTGCTCACTGATGCATAAGACATCGGGATTTTCATGAAAATCAAATCAAATGAACTATGAAAGTAGGTTTGTGACAGATATTCATAGTTGGCAATTGCTTTTTTTTCCAATAACGTAAAAGAGAGCTAATCACTTTCCACATGTTCATTTAAAAGTGAATGTTTAAGGACGTTCCACAGTTAAAATGAAATCCATGTCATTTTCACCAAACTGCACATTGATACTTTAGAACCTTAATATTCGAAATATGCAAAAATTAAGATAGGTCCATGTGCTTTTTTTTGCTATAGAGCTTCAAAGTTCACCCAAATTTATGTTCTTAAGAATCGCGCATTCAAAAGAATTTGGCATTCATTTAGACCGCCCAAGATTACTACAATGAGTTTAATTCTCTATTACACAGTCAAAATACATGAAAAAGTCATCAAATTTCGCAAGAGAGTAGTAATAATTGTATTGTCAGAATGGAGAATCTATTCATAGTGCTATTTGTTTGCAATTTTAAGTTTAACAGCACTGTCAGTTCTTAAAAATGACGTACTAGAGATAACAACATCCCAATCTAAAAAATGTGAAATTTCAGTAACAAACTACAAACGTACAATAAATGCTGCACTTTATTCAAAATCCATGTCGTTTTCACCAAAATTTTATACCTAAGTGCTTGTTTTTGAACTATCAGCATTTTATTAGAGCAAATGTGCTTTTGATACACCAAAAATGCGCTAAATAAAATATATGAGCAATATAATTACATATAGATATACATTCCTTTGTCATTTATATCAAGAATTAATGCCCCAAAACATGAATAACACAGGTATTTCATAGTTTTATATGACAAAGAATTCATTTATAACATATTTCGCTTTTAACAATGTTAATGTTAAATTAGTGCAATGAGCTAATTATGGTTCTAAAATAATGACGCTTGTTGGATCTGATAACTATCCTAGAATTTGATGAGAAGCAGTGAACGGAGCAGTGAAGCACTGATATGGTAACTGTCGGATAAAACGTCCGACACCGTAGTCCTCTCAGCTAGGGGCCGCGGAAGCGGGGGGGGGGGGGCATGGGGGCTCAGCCCCCACTTTCTTTCTTAAACCGCGTACAAAAACGTAAAAATGACAGTAGGATTGTCATTTTTGCATGGTCAGCCCCCCCCCCCTTGGAAACCGTTCCGCGGCCCCTGCCTCTCATGAAACGCTCCCCTGATGAGTTTTTTTTTAACAAGACCTACCCCACCGATATCCAGTCAGTACACCGTTCATCTCCATGGTACGTACAGAGCATATAGCAGCGCAGCTAGCCATGTAGCCAATCACGTCGCTGGAATGACCGCCGACATAACGTCTCGAAGGTGATGAACTTGTGTTTGGAAACATATTGGGAAGGAAAGGCTATCTAAACATCAAAATTTTCATTCCGAAGTAACGAAGAGAATGGTATGTATCGGCAACTTTTGATACTTGGATATACTTCGTCTGTCAGAGTCAAAGAGAGCAAAGAATACCGACAATGACCCAAATGTGTAGGAAAGCATGGAAAGGTGTTTTTTGAGATGTTTCAATTCTTAACTTCGGTCCCATTCGCTAAGATTTATGTTAGTGGTTTTACTTTATTGCATCTAACGTTTATAGACGTCTCAATTTTTCATTTGAAAGTCAGCCAAGCTGTGCTGTGGAATGTGCCATTCATTCAGTAAACAAGGCTAACCTTGTTCTCTGCTACTATTATTCTCTGAGCTCTGTGTGGTGAAATGAGGTTGACAATGCAATGTTTGGCTTATATATTCTGTTGTCTGTTGATTTGGCCAATTTATGGGGAAAAAAATAAATCATTTTATTTATGGAAATTATGCTTGATTTTTTTGACACCCGCTCTCATGTCAGTTAATTCTAAATCATTTAACGACCAGTACTCTATAGTACCACATAGTCTTGAAATTGACTGCCAGATCTACAAGAAAGCCTCGCATCATTACAATGATCAACTCACTTTAGCCAAGCAAAGATATCACCGCCGAAATCAGCTCAAAGATTGTTCCTCACGGGAATTTTTCAGGAAAGATGAACACCTCTTACGACCAAAATCATCAAATATCCTTCCAAATAATGATAGTTTTGAAATATCTTTGCCAGAGCGCTTTTTGAAATATTTTGCAGAGAAAGTTGAGCTAATCACTGATGAGCTGCTGTCATCCACTGTTGACAACAGTCTCGAATTCCCTGAGAAGCTTGCAATCTCATCTTTCAGTCACTTTAGATCTGTGACTGAGGATGAGGTTGCAAAGTTCATCAAAACTTCTTCTTCAACTACATGTGAATTAGACCCAGTTCCAACTTCTTTTATGAAGAAGTTCCTTAAACTAATTATTACCTTTTATGACACAAGTTATTAATGATTCATTAACGACAGGCTCTTTTCCAGAAATATTTAAGAGTGCAAATATCTTGCCTAGATTAAAACGCTCGGTCTCTGATGTAAACGATCTAAAAAGTTATCGCCCAATAGCAAATCTTATGTTTTTTGGTAAACTGCTAGAAAGAATAGCTGTATCTCAACTTCAAAAGTACTTAAGTACCTTCAGTTTGTATGCAAAGTCACAATCTGGTTACCGCTCGTACCATAGCATTGAAATGGCTCTTTTGCGAGTAACAAATGACATACTTTTATCTCTTGATAGAGGAGACGAATTCGTTCTTGTGCTGCTGGATTTTTCCTGCGCGTTTGATACAATTAAACATGACATTTTGTTACGATGCTTAAGAATGCACTTCGGAATTGATGGAATAACACATACCTGGATAGAGTCTTACTTATCCCAACGCACTCACACTGTAGTGATCGGAAACGAGCGGTCATCCAGACACATAATTTCTCACGGGGTGCCTCAAGGGTCCGTACGCGGCCCAGTTTTATTCACTCTCTATACTTCTCTATTGGATATAATTTACACATGGGGTTCAAAAAATTTAAAAGAAATAATGATGAAGACATTACTACAAAAATATCAAATTGTGTACGATCAGTCAAAGAGTGGTCTCAACTAAATGGTTTGAAACTCAACAATATCAAGACTGAATTTCTTCATGTTTCTTCTCGCTATAGAGTAAGTAACCCAATACTGACACTAGATCTCGATGGCACTCTTGTTCACGCAACCAAAACATGTAAAAACTTAGGGGTTACTTTTGATGACAAATTCACCTTTGAACATTTTGTTTCACAAAAATGTCGGTGAGCATCTTATGGACTGTATAAAATAGGCAAAATTCACACCTTTTTGAATAAGACAACTACTGAGCGCCTAATTCATGCTTTTGTTATGTGCCATTTTGATTTTTGTAAAAGCTTGCTTTTTGGTCTTCCGTCTCGTCAAATTTATAGATTACAGCTCGTTTAAAATTCAGCATCGCGACTCGTAACACGAACAAAGAAACATGAACCAATTTCCCCAGTCTTAAAAAACTTACATTGGCTACCTATCCAATCCCGCATACACTACAAAGTACTTCTATTCGCCTACCAATGTTTCCATCAGTTTGCTCCATTGTATCTTATTGAACTGTTAACACCATATAAACCTGACAGAATACTATGTTCAAGTAAAAAGTCATTAGTTCAGGTCCCACATACTGTGACAAAGTCATATGGGGAAAGTTCATTTTCACATGCAACTGCTATTTTATGGAATAATCTGCCAAAATATCTTTGAAACATACAATCATACGAAAGTTTAGAAATTGCTTGAAAACACATTTGTTCACCATTTTGTAAACAATTAATGTAAGAACCCGGTGCTCTCCTCTTCATCTCCATTCCTTTTGTAAAAAGCGCTTAAAGACATGCAACTTTGCTTATGTATTTTGCGCTATACAAAAACGTTTCATTATTAGTGTTATTATTATAGTTAGAGGACTCCATGATGGTATTGTTTATGATTTTGATATTGTGAGTACATGTACATCACAGAGCCTGGACAGGCTTATGGGACTGTGCCTAGCGAACTTACTTAGACTACAACTTTACAACAAGCAGTACGAAGAGGCGCTGGTCAGAAACTTAGGATCTTGTGAAAATAGACAGTGAACTGGAGAGAATTGAGGGCACTGAATCTATTGTTAGCACTTTCATTACCGTCTACATGTATGTCCCACAAACAAGGACAATCTCAATTTTTCAAGCCATGATTTGTATTGGTTTATGAGGATATCCTTGTTTTCTGGGACAATCCCAAGTTTTGGACCAGCGCCTTTACTGACAAGAAGGGAATTCCCTTCATTTTTTAAAATTTTAACATTGCAAATACCGATCACATTTTAAACTAAAATGTTATGAAATTATATACCTTTATGCACCTAATGAGCTTAAAGGTATGACCATTTTGCAAAAAAAAATCAGATAAATGAGAGGTTTTTTACACGACCGATCTCGTGTATCCATTTGTAAACACTGCAAATACAATAGGCTTGACCCGTGATTCCATGAACCACTTCGTTATGACGTAGCGCCGATGAGTGATGTTACGAAATACCGTTTTGAAGAACAATTTATAGATAAAGTTTTATTTAACAAATAATAAAATTTGAATTTTGATTGTAAATAATCATTATTATTGTAATAATTATTTACAATCAAAATTCAAGTTTGGAAGTAGAGAAATGTTGATTATTTTATGGAATTGCCCAAATATACATGTCTAAATTGTTTTGAAAATAAAATTATTAACGCTTACCTCCAGATCTCAGCCAACCTGCTCCAAAGATCCTTTCATACTGCCGTGGAAATTGTGCAAACAACAATTGAGATGTGAATAATCGGTCTTGATTCAAGTCATAATTGGCTGTTATAGGAAATTGTACCAAAACTCAACGGGTTGCACCTCATGTAACAACTTATAGGTGAAGTATGCCATCTTTTGACAAGATGAAGGGCAAGAGGAAAAAAAATGCTGAGCGCCTAGAATGCAAAAACCTGTTAAGGCAAAAAGTACATCCTTTAAAGCATTTTAGTCTCAATTCTTATACCCTCGAAAAAAATAGACTTTGGTGTTCCGTTGGTTGATAAACGAACAAAGCTTGTACTACTGGTTTTGTTCATGGCACAGAAAACTTTTCTGTTTTTTTTTCATTTGTCATCGTTTTAAATGGAAAAAGAAGTGTTATCACCAAAAGTAATCCTAAAGTACGTTTTTGAAAGTATCACATTTATTGGTGCCCATATTTTATCAAATAATCATATGAATTGCATGTACAATGAATTTAGACACGGTTATAAAACTACCGATGAACTAAATTTAGGTTGTAGGTTGCGATATTTACTAGCGCCACCATGTATAACTGTGAGAAACTACATGTACAACAGCTTTGGCAACTCTCCTATTAAATATGTGAGAGAAATGAATGAAGAGAACAATGGTATGCATAGCTTAAATCAAGATTTCCAGAGCTTAAGAGCTACCTGCCCTTTTGGAAAAATTGGTGATGCCGAAGAAATGTTACTACCAGGAATCGAACCCAGGCCCCCATCTTTGAATGCTGGTGCCTTAACCACTAGACCACAGAGACGGGTTAGTGGCTAGGGCGATCCCAATTGGACTGACCGTCAGATAAACAAATTTTCGACACAATACCAATTTTATTTGTGTAGGTGGGTGTATGTATGTATTATATGCCTACATCCTACGAAAGGGTAAAGTCTATGAATGGGTTTATTTCATGATAATACATATATATAGACGTAAAGACGAAAGTAGAGGAGGGCATTAGGGCGCATTACAAACATTGAAAGAAGACCAAAAATATCGCCTTCAACACAGATCCGTAGAGATGTAGAGAAATATATACATGTATGTATACCATCAAATAGCTACTCACCGGGAAGAGCCCCAGTGAGTAGCTGGAGGTAGTTTCGGCATACATTAGGGACATTTGTCCATGTGTAAAAACAAATGGGGAAAGTGAAATTTCATCAAAATTTATAATTAACTTGATGTAAACCAGAGTAAATTAAGTTTTACATGGGTTATCATAATTGGTATATTACTTTAATTGTGTCGATGAAACAAAACATAGCAAACACTTAAACGACCTTATAAATAGTATGAAAGATGTCTTGCAAATAATTACCTGTGTTAAACAAATGGGGAAAGTGAAATTTCATCATACCGGTAATTGACTGAATGCAAACCAAAGTAAGTACCGGTATATATTACATGGATTATTATGATTGATATTCTATTATAGTATATGATGAAACAAAAGATAACAAACTTTTTATGACCTTATAATTATGAAAGATTTGATTAATAACATAAGACATATGTTAACGAGTATGTTAATATATACACCTTTGCTATTTATTCCAAATCATAACTTTATGACCAGCCTTTTACCAATATTCAACCACTGATACAATATCATTGATCTAAATTTACTTTATCTCTGCTTCTGATTGAAAAATAACCCTAATTAGAATATATAGAAATCCTATGTATAAAAGTATGATGTGTCACGTATGTCACAAAGCTTAATTAGCTGATATGATTAAACATGAAATTAATTTAGTAAATTAACTTCAATTTTTTTATGTTTAGTAAATATAAATTAGAACTCTCCAAAGTGTGAAGAAAACTATTCAACTTTTCCGTAATTAGAAACTAAAAAAACATGTATGTATATAGTATGCTAAATTGTGACGTATCGGACACTGCCTATTGGACACCAGATAATTAACTTAATTAATAAATTTTCAAAATCTTTTTTTTTAATGTTTGCATTAACTTAGCACTTTAGGTCCCCACATAAATATTTGCTGATATATGATTTGCATTATCTGCAGATTAAAAAAATGTGATGTCCCGTATGTCATGCTCATTAATGATTTCCTGGAATCATGACCTTGGCATTCATTAACTTTACATTTTCAGAAGAAAAAAAGGCAAAAAACTTTAGAGTATAAACTATAAAATGACATACAATATGTTAGATTTAGGTAAAGATTTAATTTTGTCTTCAGAGGGGACAATAGCCTGGGCCAGCCCAGGTATTTAATCAAAGTTTTACCTTAGGCTAAGATATAATTTGTGATATCTAAACTGCAATAGTTCATAACTAAAAGAAAACAAAAATAATATCACTAGAAAATTCATCCCCTTGACCAGCCTTGTCGCCATCCTATGCATTTGTGTCTTACCACCGGTGCCTACTTTCTACAAAAATGCACTACCCCATATATCCGCTATTGTTGCCTGAGAAGTCAATACTGTCATATTTTGACCTGGTACTAGGAGTGATTAAGGCCAGCTTCAGAGATTTCATGTTAAAAAAAAGATTTAATGCCATATGGAAAGCTTTTTTTGCATAAAATTGTTGTTACATTGCCAAAGCTCTCCATGCATCTGGTTCCCTCTTCCTCACTTGATATTATTTCCATTGGTGACAGATGATATTGACAATGGACCATTAATGATGGTTAAGCCATCTGTATTTCCCTGATCTTTAAGATCACTCTACCACTTTCATACAGTTAAAAACAAATCAGTGACATTCATTTAGTAAATCAGAAACAAAAACAAAATCGCATGGTCGAGTAAACTGTATCTGTCGTCAGAATCATCACTGACAAAACTAGTACAACTGTCTAAATGGGCACCACTGTGTACAACTGTACGGAGAATTTACCATTGAGTTGTACATTCTAGTTCCCCTTTCAGCAAGTGGAACAAGGGCAATCTACTATTGAGGTTTATTAGCATCATAACTGCAAAAATAATTCTCACATTCCCTTATGTCTCTATTCTAGTCTTCTGGTGAGATAAGGATAAGGACAAAATAAATCTCTGTAGTAAATTTTCTTTATTATACATACTGAAATGGAAACCAGCATGTTCATTTACAACTCTATGTGTGTGGAGGATTTTCCATGCTGGTTGCAATTTCAACTTATAGAGAAGAAACAGCAATTAATTTAATCTGATCTAAGAAGCTCAGAAGCAGCACCAGCAACGGCTATGAAGTATGTCACCGGTAGGGCATACATGTCTTGAGAATGTGTCTGGTTTAAAATGGGAATTGGTTCCCATTTTCTCGATAATGCCACCTTGGGCCATATTTGTCACAAACACGTAAACTCTGCTCATTTATTTATGATCTGTTTTTCATTACAATCTTGGGTATTAGATCTAGAGAACTCTTATTATTTTTATTCACCAGTCCAGAGTGCTTGAGAAATGGTAGCATATCCTTGTGAGGCTGTCTACATGTATCTGTATATTGAAAGAATTGTAGGCCTTTCTACCGGTAGTTTCTTTACCAAGACATGATGGATGACCGTAGTAAAAACAGACTGTGCCCAAAAGAAATTGGCTGAACATTTTCATACCTTATTTCACCACACAGGGTTATTAAAGGTCAAGTCCACTTCAGAAAAATGTTGATTTGAATCAATACAGAAAAATCAGACAAGCACAATGCTGAAGATTTCATCAAAATCGGATGTAAAATAAGAAAGTTATGAAATTTCAAAGTTTCGCTTATTTTTAACAAAATAGTTATATGAACGAGCCAGTTACATCCAAATGAGAGAGTTGATGATGTCACTCACTCACTATTTCTTTTGTTTTTTATTTTTTGAATTATACAATATTTCAATTTTTACGAATTTGACGATTAGGACCCCCTTGCCTGAAGCACAAAATGTTAAGATAATGGAATTCCACGTGTTCAGGGAGGAATGAAACTTCATTTCACATGACAATGACGAGAAAATCAAAATATTTCATATTTCAAACAAAAAACAAAAGAAATAGTGAGTGAATGACATCATTGACTCTCTCATTTGGATGTAGCTGGCTCGTTCATATAACTGTTTTTGTGAAATGAAGCAAAATTTTGAAATGTCATAACTTTCTTATTTTACATCCGATTTTGATGAAATTTTCAGTGTTGTGCTTGTTGAATTTTTCTCTTTTTATTCAAATCAAGTTTTTGTTGGGGTGGACTTGTCCTTTAACTAAGTACAGTTAGACCTTGTAAATATGATGACTGGTCCTAACCATGGATGATGTCATGAAGCGATAGCATCATGCAGGCTTATCTCTCATTTCTATTATGAACCAACCATGCAATTTACTATTAAAAAAAAAGGACTCAATATCAAAATGGTGACTATGAAATATTACCCCAAGAAAAATTAATTAAAATATATAAATCTACTGAAAAATTATTATCTTTAGGATGAGTATCTTAACAGTGGAGAACTTTGTCTCTGGAAAACTCCAGTCACTGAGCTGGAATAGTAACCACTAATATTTTCAGGTGTATAAAACCATGCATTTACATGTAGATCTTATTTCTATAGATATTGTGATCTAAAACCTTAGAAACAAGTTAATTTGTAATGAAAACAGAAAAAGGAAAATTTGAAAACAACTGGACAAACAAAAAGAAAGTTATGAGCATTTCAAAATTTCTATTCTAATGGAGATTCTCCTATTGACCAATAAGACCCAGATTTGTGATGTCACAGAAGTACAACTTTCCCATTGAACACAGAAAATATAACCAAAAACATCTATATTTCCTCATTCTAATGATAGTACAAAATCTTTGTGTATTATATATTTTATGTCCCCCCCCCCCATATTTCACTTTCTAACTTAATTCCCATATACCGTATACATATATGTTAACAGTGTGTTATGGCATTACTTCATTGCTTTTAATTTCACATTTTGAAAACTTCTAATTATTTATTTTGTGCTGTTATTGTTCTATCATGAAAAATAATTGATCAATACAATTTTACATATTTCCATAATCTTTTTATATCATAATTAAACTATTCAATGTAATGCTAATTTCATTGTTTATTATACGTGTTTTGATACCTGATATGTTGATAATTTTTCTATCCACAGACGAGTCGTTATACCAAGACCACCCTGGGTGGGGGGCAGAGAAAGAAGCAAGGTCCAAAGCCAGAGCTTACAGAAGAACAAAAACAAGAGATTCAAGAGGCATTTGATCTATTTGATACAGAAGGAGCAGGCACAATTGATGCTAAGGAACTGAAGGTAGGAAGGAATTCCATCTCTATTCTAATATGATGTGTTGTTCTTCAAGTTAAAGGTCAACTTAACTCCAACAATAGTTTGATTAGAATAAATCAAACAATCATAACAGTGAAAACTTCTTTTGTGCTATTCATCATTAATTATACATTTGCCATTGAATGAAATGTCATAACAACAATAGCTAGTTATTCATGGGAGTCTGAATATATTCCAAAATGAATTTTGGCCTTATTTTTCTTGTTGAATTCACAATCACTTTTCTTGATATACTGCTCTTAATTATAGCACAGTAGAATATATGCACATTGTTTCTGCGCTATACAAATATTAAAGTATATTTCTATTATACACGTACATGTATGTTCAAAATATATAATCATTGTAAAAAGCTCTGCTGCATTTTCCAGTTCCACAATATGCGGCATGTGCCCCTTTAATTCATTCAGTACACTATTTTGTTGTCTTGGAGACAATTCATATTCTAGTTTATGACAACATAGAGCCCTTTTCCGTCTTGAATAGTACATACATGTACATACTCTATTCAAGTTAAGTCTTTAAAATTTCCATTCCTGTTTTTATGAACATGTATCTTCATATATTGTTGATGTATTACACCCTGTCAATATCACAAATTATTGTTATTTTGTACCATGGACCTGGGTTGAATGTGAAACTTCTTTTGACTAGTAGATGAAACAATTAAATGGGGTGGGGGCTTTGAATAAGTGCAATTATGATTGTACATATTGCACTTAAAACCCTTTATTGAAAATGCTGGGGTGATATGTGATCTCTTACATAAAATAATTCAATTTTTGTATTACCGGTAATTCAATAGTACTCATATTTTTTCAAAACTGCATTTATTGAAAATGATACATGTAGTTCCGTCAAGGTTGTGTCCTGTGGTCAAGTCACTTCATTTTGACCTTAGAGTACTACTATCGATTATCAACAGCCAGTCCTTATTACTTTATCTTCCACCTATTGTATTGAAACAGGTTGCTATGAGAGCACTTGGTTTTGAACCCAAGAAAGAAGAGATTAAAAAGATGATTCAGGACATTGATAAAGAAGGTTCAGGAACGATTGATTTTAATGACTTCTTACAACTCATGACTGCCAAGATGGTAAGTGTAACTGAAGCAGGGTATGTGGTAGAGTATTGTAACACAAAGGTCTGCAATGAATAGCAAATATGAAAGAACAATACTGACTGTTTCATTTTACTGTTTTAATCATCTTTTTTACTTAGCACAGAGCACTCTTTCATGTTGATAATTACTGTTCACCTTGAGTTTGATGCTCACTAAGAATACTCAAATTTTGGTTTTAACAGATAAATAGAGAGTTATCAATCAGCGACGCATGATGGAATCAAGAACACATTAGGTGTATTGAAATTACTCATAAAATGATTGCAGTTGGTAGTCTTTCTTGAAAATTGGTGAATCCGAACAACAGTTTCATCCTCAGTTTTAGAGCTGATGAAAATTTGCAAATATTTAGTTTTTCCAGAGTTCAGGTTTTGATTCACCAAGTTTTCGATAAATATTGTTCATTGTTATGAAGGGTATTTGGTATTACGCTTTCATAGTGCGTCGTGGAACGAAAAATCCCTCTTCATAAAAAGACCTCTAAATATTGTCAAAAGAGCAATATACAAACATGAACTTTTTTATGACTGAAAGGAGTCTGCTAATTCATTCAGGGGTGGGGGAATTACAAATGCAACACGATTTCTATCTAGTCCAGAATAGACTGGCATTTCATTTTTCTATGGGTGTAGATGCAAGTTTGTTTTAGGTGTAAATGATGTTGCTTCATGAAAAAGTTTATATTTTATATATTTATATTGTTTTATTTTCTTTCTTCTTCCATGTTTTAGAGTGAAAAGGACTCTAAAGAGGAGATCTTGAAAGCATTCAAGCTCTTTGATGACGATGAGACGGGCAAGATCTCTTTCAAGAATCTCAAAAGGGTAGCTAAAGAACTTGGTGAAAACCTCACAGATGAAGAGCTACAGGTATATTACCAAGTACAGTATTCTTTAATGCAAGCCAGACAGAAAGGCATCAGTTCCTTCAGAGGGAATGTTCACCAAGAAATTATTTTGAATTTGAAGGGCAACTTCATCCTGATATCCATCAAATATAGCTTGAATGAATGAATGAATTTTGAAGCAAACTGCTTAATTAATCAAAATCAGATTAGAAATAAGATGCATATAACTATAGACTTTAGTTGTTGCAAATTTATGAGAAACAGATATATTCATATATTCAAAGGAACAATCTGATGATGTATTTTAATGATAGTAGGTCCTTACATGTTAAGGGATCTCACCCTTATTTCAATGAGTTGACCCATTCTATGAGGAATGCATCTATGTTTTCCATCTTTGGAGAAAAAATTGATATACAGAATCTCTAATATTTTTAGAAAATACCAGAAGAAAAAATACTAACAGAAATGGTGTGCTGTCAATTGCCATCTTCTCATTTAAATAGACCTGTGTTCTGATTTCATAGTGATGAAACGTTTTTCATTTCAGTATTTTAATCAGCGAATCACAAAATAATTTTTAACAGTTACAGCCTCCCTCCCGTCATTGCAGATAATCAGAGCTTTTGTACTTTGTTCTGAACTTCTGGTAGTAAAAAATCTTATAAGTTTAATCATAGAATCCAATGTGCTTGCGTTTCAATCCTCATACTCTTTGGCCCGTATTCTGAAGCCAGTTTTAACTTAAACCGTGGTCTAAGTATGGTTTAAAATTATGGGGAGCCAAAAACTCAAAAAATTCCGCTTATATTTCTCATATTTGCTATTCTGTTTCTCTTTGCTTTTATAATGAAGAAAATATTTCAGTTATCATTCTGAGACACTTAAAAATGATTTGAGCGTCACAGGAGTTAATAAATTGATCATGTACTAATAGAGGATTGTGCCCCAATATTGGCATTCCATAGTTAAACTGCAACTTTAAACCAGGGTTTAATTCAAACCCGACTTCAGAATACAGGCCTTTGAATCTATCATCCCCTTGACAAATTTAATGAAAGGTTTTTATGTCACAAGTTTGTCTACATGTATGTATATACAACTATTTTATCTCTTCAATTTTGACAGGAAATGATTGACGAGGCAGACCGAGATGGCGATGGTGAAATCAACGAGCAAGAATTCCTCAGGATAATGAAGAAGACAAGTTTATATTAATGACACAAGGATCCTTCAAGCACTGTAAATATTGTAAATATTAATTCAAGGTTATATATGTGCAGGGCTCAATATTGATTGAGGGCTACTCTGGCTAATACCTAATAATTTGAATTTGATGTCTAGAGTAGAATCAAACAAACAAAGTGATCAGTTTTTTTTCAAAATATGATGAAAAATAATAGTCAAGACATTTGAAGTTTTATGTTTCAGTGAAAAAAGAGGTTTTCATGAATATCCAATGAGTGAGAAAATCATGTCATCTCCTCATTGATGTCATATGAAGTTACACACTTTCCTGATTTTCTCTTCCATGTATGACCTTATTTAATGTGCTTGAAATTATTGCAACGTTAGGTGGGAGATACATGTTTTTTTTATTGCAGATGAATGAAAATTAAATAATCAAGATTTTATACCAGGAAACAAAAATATAAAAGGGGGGACTTGACATCATAAGCTCACTCATGGTGTATATTCATGGTGACATGCACAAAACTATTTTACTCAAATAATTCAAAACTGGTCAATTCCACAACTTATTCTTTTTTTAAGACTTATGAAAATTTTAGTGTTGTACTTGTCAAATTTCACTTTATTTATTAAACTCATCAATATCAGATTGGAGTATCCCCATCATAAGGTCTGGGTCAAAGAGCGCTGAAATTCTCTTGAAGAGTACCGTAATTTACCTTGATATTGAATTTGTGTTATTTATAAAAGAAAAAAAACCTGCTTTGGAAGTTCAGTCAAATTGCAATGAAAACACAATATTATTTTTCTAAATTAGCCATAAATTGACAACTTTTTATCCATCTTGCCAGCTTCTCTCCTCTTTGCTTGATAATCAGTCATTAAACTTGTTTTAGATTTATTTATGACATTAATGATTTCTACCCATAAATGTAATGAAGCATTATTGCAGTAGTGGATAATTGATGTTCAGAACTTCAGATGTATTTCTTAGTGACAGTTTTCATCAGATTTCAATTTTTCATTTTTTTTTTCAATTGGAGATGTAATGAGGTGTGGCATGAAACATATTTTACTAGGTCCATCTCCTTTTCATTTGTTTAAACATCTTAATATCAAGGTGAATTTCCCCATTAATTCACTGAATTTCTTGCATAGGATATGTAAACGTTGGATACAATTGATAGACACATAAATGACTAATCTTTGAACATTGAATGCTGACCTCTTTACAAAGTGTAGCTCTGAAACTACATGTAGCATATGTTGCAGAAAACTTAAATTGATTGCAACTTTGCCATCATTGGCAAGTAAGTGCTATGATAACAGGCCTCACCATGAAAATAAGGTTTCCATGGAAATTACCCTCAATTGCAAAGTTACTATAAAAGTGAGTTCTTTGCTTGAGAGTTGGCTGTTTTTAAATCTATATTGCACTCTAATTGAGAATTTTCCTTGTGAATGTTGAGCCCTGTTCATTGTAATGAAGTACTAAGATTTGATGTCTGTAAATTGTGTGTATACTTGTACTTAGGAACTATGGAGTTTATATGAATTTTTTTTTTTAAAGTTTGCATCATAAATTAATTATGAACCGTCCTTAATGCACCATATGGATAATCTACATTTACATCACACATTGACATTTCAATTTCGAGACAAAATCTCAGAAGACAATTCCTGAAAATTTTTTTTTTTTTTTCCTAATTCTAAATTGAGCAATAGGTAATTGTGGTGTGGTATACCGGTATTCTAAAAGAAATTGTTCTGTGTACATGAACACAGTTGATAATAGTGATATTATTTTCTTCTTCCAAACTTCAGTCTTATTAATCAGTTGTTAATTTTCTTTATAAATGACAGTATATGGGGTTCACTCTGCCGCAATCTTTCATAGTTTTGCTTCATGTATTTTGATATTTTTTTTTCTAATTTGACCTGTATATATGCAAATAATCCGAAACAGAATTATCAAAATGTCGGTCAATATTTCTCTATAGGACTCGATGTAATTTTGCCATGGGGAATGTATGCAGCAGAGAATACAAGGATTGTTTTTCATGAACACTCATAACCCTTCAGGTTGCATCAGAAATGATGCATTGTAATGTATAACACAGTACTCTATTGGTCAGACCATGCTTATGGGACTCTTCACTGCTTGTTCCATCTTGTGATGTTTTAATATAATATTGAAATCCCAGTAAACAGTGTAAACCATCAATTGAGAAATAACTTGTAACTATTATCCTGTGAATGTTAGAAACAGATACTGTACATGTGATTCTTCTTTTTTAATTGTGTCCATTTCTATATATAACATGTATGATTTTGTGTATAAGCATTCCAGATATTTATTGACTTTCATTTGTATTCATGAGTGGTAAGTGAAAACATAAGTTAGGACTGAATGTACGTGTTGTGAATGTAATAAATACCAGTCGTGTGATTTGAAATGTAATTCTCCGCGTCAATTCTTATTCTCGTTACCTCTCCCCCCCCCCAAAAAAGAAGCTTGTTCAGACAGAGCTCAGCAACATTTTGGTATACAAAGTCAATGGGCTGTGAGGTATCTCAAATGTTGCACAGACAGCCTTTTTTTAAGTTGTATGCCCACAAAAATTAAGTTTTTTCAAGAAGTGTGTGCAAACTAAATGTCCAAAGTTGCACAGTTTGTCAATTAACACTTTTAAAAGTAAAGCATAAAAAAGGGCAATTTTTCATGCCACGTTTCAGCACATTTTGGTAACTAAAATGCGCAAGGATATGTTCCTGTACATTTATTATTTGTAACCCAAATGTGCCATAACACCATGTCTGAACAACATAATTTCAACAATAAAGCTTTGTTGCTTCATATCTGAACAAGATTTAAAGAAACTGCAAGCTGATTTCAGGGAGTTAATTTCTGTGAATTGCATGTAAAACTTTACTCTTTATGTCTTTCAAGGTGATGGCAATGCTGCTGTACTTTGGCAAAAAGAAGCAAGAACTACAAAAGTATCATTTGTTGTAAATGATCAATGTGTGTTCCTCATTTACATAGGCGTCAATGCAATTTAACATATTTTCTTCAATATCTTTCCAATGAACAACCATTTATTCCCCAAATTTTGCCTGAATGTGCAACATACAAAGGGTGTTTCAGAAAGTACAATAACTCAAATTTGACTAATGTGTCACTTGCTTTTAGATGCAACTAAGGTGCCCTTTTAGCATCAAGTATCTATCAGAACTTGCAATCTATTTTTTTTCTCCAAAATGACAGAATATGATTGACTTCAGAATAGACTTTTTACTGGGAGAATCAATTTGAAAGCACCAACAAGTCATTTTACCATGAAGCAATGACATAACAGATACAAAATGAAAATAGATTTTGTATATCATGTATAATGTTGTTCAGTTAAACTACATAAACATACATACAGTATATGCACAACATGTACAAATATCTTTTTTTTTATAAAATAAAAGTCCTTACTTAAACTAAAAAGGCAATATATAACAACGCATACAAAATAAAAATGGATTTTTTATATCATATTTATTGATGTTCAGTTAAACCAGAAATCAATCGATATAAACACATATACACAAATATGATCTTTTTTAAATAAAAATATTGACTTCAATAAAGATAAAAGATCAACAAATAGTACCTGGAATCAGTATTTCATCTCAGAAGATATAATCTATATAATATTGTTATATAAATTCTCGTTATATAATTCAATATAATTTACCTCCTATATTCTTATGATAAATCCTTTAAGTGAAAGTCTGTAGAATATACATGCATAATCTTCTTAAATAGTAAAGACATTTGACAACTTCAGATTTTGTGTTCCAATTACCATAAGTACAATTTCAGTGTTCTAAGTGAGAATCATAATCCCTGCGAACATCTATTCCACACTACTGGTAGATTTATCATATTTCAGTTGTTTTCAAGATTTTCACATACCTTCCTCTCTTTTAGTCAACCAGCCTTAAATTCAACTCAAAATTCCTTTTCTATATTTCTTTTTCAAATCACTCATTCTGCAGACACCACATCAAATCTAAATTAAAAAAACAATAAAATGCAGCAAGGTGGCGATGTAACTGGATTAGAAACAACAGTTTTGAAAAGCCGACTATTGTGCAGAAAAAATATGGCCCCTGAGATAATATGGTCTGACGCCATGAATACATAATCCCAAGTGCGTCTGCAGAGCTGGTAATTAGCGGGATAATTTGTAAAATAGCGCGCTATTTTGCAATTAATCCCAAGTTGACTTGGGATTGCAATCTCGAGATTAATCCTACAAATTAGAGCGATAATTGCGTCTCCATAACAAATAACCTCGAGATTGTTCAGATCAGGATAATTTGCCAGATCAGAAATAGCGCGCTTATTTGAAAACTCGGGCTGGTAAAGACAGCCCTATTGGCTAGATCCCCTACTGCCTGCAACACCAGTAAATTCACAACAATAACATTCGTGATTACTAATGATCCAGTAAATAAATAATATACAAATAACATTCGGAATACTTTTGTTTTATGATAAAAACAGGGAACCATGTCAAAATTTGACCTTCAATATTTTTCAATTTTTGTCCTCATTGACAACTAGTGTATATATATTTCAAATGATTCCATAACTTGATACAATGTGCATTTCAAGTAAGAATGACAACCAATATCTGTATAGTCTAACTAAAAGCTAATGAAAATTAGTGATTCAGAACCCCATTTTGGCTTTCCATACTCCAGTCGATTGTAATATCATTTGCAACTTTACAAAGTATTTATTTTGATACAAAATTTCTAATTTAACACACAAAATAGGAGGGAAAAGAACCAAATGTTTGACTTAATAAAGAGATAGCAATACGATATTGTGTGTGTAACAAGGAAATCATGATTTTGTCAGAATGATTATTCAATATTCAAAATTTACACAATCAACATTAACCCTAAAAGGACTGGGGGGCATGATCCCCCCCCCAGTCCTCGATAGATCTCAAATAGCCCAGTCCTTTTAGGGTTATTAACAATCCAACTATACATTACACTCATGATGAAATGAATAATCTAAACAAATTAAGCATGTTGTCAGATATATGTATGTAAACGTGCCTGATATTTCTGAATACTCCATAGTTGAAAGCACTTTCATACTACTACTAATAATGAAAGTTTTATATAAACATGATCTGGTGAGCAAGATAAGAGAAAGAAAATAATTTTCCTCCATCAGAACGGGCTAGCTGCATGTATACGAATGTTATGAAATTACACAAGGTGTTTTCTTTTTCTTTTGATTTATGTTTGATTTTGTCTCTAATTGTTTTAATCACTCATTACTGTTTGTATATACATACCATGATTTTGTTGATTCAATAAGTAAATGAAAAATGATATTCCACTTTATATAGTGCTTAATATATCGGTACGTCTCTGGTTTACAGATATCATCTGGCAATCGGAGCGTATAGCTTACCCGCGAACATAGCATGCCCTTTCTCCACTCCCTTGGAGTGGGGATAGGCACTGGGTTAGTGATTGGCGTCCCTCTATGTTAGCATTGGGAAAGAGAGCTTCCATATGTCAAAGTCAAATCTGGACTTTGCCATATAGCTGTGGTGAGATTCAAACACACAACCCTCTGATTAAGAGGCGAGAGTCAGAACCGCTACACCACAACACTTACACGGTTCTAATCAATATAGGAACCAAGTGGGGTTACCACCTCTCTCTGATTGCATGATTGAGACAAAAATTGGCAAGTATATCACCCATGATGTAATTTCCAATATTGGATAATTAATAGTACCAAATCATTCAAATTTATGTTTAATCAATCATCCTAATCAGAGCATAAATCATAATTTGGCCTTAAATCTTTCAATATAGCTCCAAAACTGATCAATTTTGGTCTGGACACACTTTGTAGGATACTTAGTCAAATATATATTGAAATAAAGTTGTTCTTTTTTTTATTAGGTATGTTAGAAGTTGTTCAATTTCTTATGTATTTCTTTGTTATTTTGCTTTGTTTTTTTATTGTATTTTTGACGGAAATTGTTAGCAACACCATTTCAGTGGTACATAACATGAAATAAATTACAATTAGTAAAGAAAAAATAATGATGAATCTATGAACTTTAGCTACATACACAATTTGCATTGGATTTGTACAACAAATCACATTTTTTTTAGCAATTTGGGATCTGACTTCCGAATCACATACCCAGGCATTGCGAAGTTGATCTAAAAGTTGCACGAGACTTGAACAGAAAAATATAATGAAATATCGTGACATGATATTTTTCACATCAAAGATTTATTTTTTAAAATGTTGAAGGTGGGGGGACTAGAAAAGCAACATGTACAAGAATATGATAGTGTTATCAAACAATGGCAGCTTTTATTATTTAGATGAAAAGATCCTGACATCCTACTTTGTCTTCTGCTCATCTTTAAGCAACTCAGCTAGTCGTCTTATACCCTAAGGGAGACAGAATAAAAGACAAAGAAATAGAATTGAAATTAAATTGAGACAAAAGACAAACAATTGTCATAAATGTGTAAAACAGTAAATGATAATTCATAGAATTTTTGTAAAGGAATATTTTTCACAAGGTTACTGTGGTTCAAATTTTAATAAAATAAATATTGACAAAAAAAATCAGAATTTATTTAGCGAGAGTAATGTCTCTCATTCAGAAAGCCCTTCTAATCATTTTTTAGTGGTGAAGCAATGGTGTTCAAGGTGGGAACATATTTTCCTTTAATGTGGTGTAGCATGATAGGGGGGCGGGGACCTCATTAGCGTGTTTACACAATAAGAACAGAGACAGATTCTACAACATAGACAATCTATAGTCCAAAGCCCTCCATGACAAAGTGGTCTTTGTCAAATCTTGGTGAATCAAATCAGCAGTTTTTTCCTGGACTATGGACAAATGACACAGTTACAATTTTTCTTCAGCTCAAAATCTTACAATGATCAGCTGTCCCGGTTCACCAATTGTCAACAAAGAACTCTCAGCTGTTCATGTATATTGTCAAACCATTTTTAAACTCTGAACTTAAACCTAAAAGTAATCATAAACTACCATATTCTTTTGAAATCCCATGTTATAACATAATGTAATTGTCACTGACCAAATATCCGGGGAGCGTTTCCTGAAGAAAATCAGTCATTGATTTTTCACTAACAAATGTTATTAAGCTACTGAAATCCTTGCATCTGATTGGCTGAGGGTTCAGTAAAAAAAATTAACATCATCATTTTTTACTATGCACTGACTTTAGTCAGTGAAAATCTCTCACTAAAGTCTTCATGAAATGCTTTCCAGGGCCCCGTAACACAAAGATTAGTGAGTAATTGCTAATTTGAAAGAACAATTCTGATTGGTTCCTAGACAGTCTGCTGAGCAAAATGTGCATGCAACGGTTATCTTGATAGGCCATTTCCGGGCCCCAGCTAGGTCAGCTCAAGTTGATCCCTTTCTCTTACCTCTTCCATGTTATCATCAGAACAGACAGAGAAACATGCCCTGATAAATGGAGATGGTTTGGTCTTATCAGGATAGAAGGCTATACCAGGGACAAACAAGACTTCTTTCTCCATGGCTTTCTTAGAGATGAGGTCATAGGAATCATTGACACCAATCAGTTCCATCCAAACAAACATCCCCCCATTCGGAACATTCCACTTGGCAAGACCTAAGTAAGAGATCATTCAATGAGCAAACATGCTGCAATTTTAGCCTGTGTGTCAAAACAGCTCAGTAAGAGTTTTACTATTAAAACAGTAAGGCAAATTGAACTCTTTTGTTCATAAATGAGCTTTAATCACATGTATATGCATCAACTTTCAATCATTTCAAGTTCTGGATACAAGCAAATTTCAATTCAATCTCATTTATTCTACAAATCAGAACTTGACCCTACAATAATAGCACAAATCAATCCCCCAAACAATGAATGAAAAATGAATCAACAGACATACTCAACAAAGTACAGAATATCAACAAAATTACTACATTTATAAAAAAATAAAAACAAAGGGACAAAGGCCCAAGGCCTATCAATTGTCCCTTTTTATAGGCCCATAGCTGTTTGCAAACAGGTGGTAAAATATACTTCCTGGCACTGCAAACTTTAATTTCAAAAATTTTAGTCCAAAGTCTTTGAATGGCTGACTTGTATGGAAACACAAACAAGCAAAGATGCCAACCTTGATTTTGAAAAGTCCTTCTCTTTAATTCTTTTTGTCCTATTCCCAAACCTGAAATCTGTTTTTTGATTTTTCATTAAAATTTTGAAAATCATACCAAAAATCATCATCCCTACAAGTTTCAAAAAATCCTATATCTAGGACAAAAAAACCTATTTAGTGTCATTTTCCCCCTTTCAAAATCCTATCAAATTAGGATAATATCCTTCTGATTGGCTTATAAACAATCACACAATAGACAGTGGTTTATTTGGTTTCATTCATGTTCAATATTTCATACAATGCACAGCCCCATCTAGTGACTTCACTCAACTTCAAGGGGAAGTAAAAAAAAATAAAAAATAACAGGGAAATGAAAATTCAGAGAAGCAAATAGTTGAACTTCGAACAAAATCTAAATCTGTATGGGGGTTTCATATTGCGTGCTATTGTAATGTTCTACTCTTCTATTTGCTCCAATTCAGGAAATGACTAAAGTTTCATTATTTTCCAAAGTTTTACTAATTCAATTATATTCAATCAAAAAATGGTCTTTATTGATGATCAAACATGTTAGTAACAATCACACATGAAAAAACAGCCAAGCTGGAAAATTCACGTTTACAAGTTTGTGCTGGCACAATAAATTACATAGTTAGTAAAATGCATTTAAAAGGGTATACATTTAAAAAGCTAATGCAATTTAGATAAAGCATAAAAGGCAATTAATGAAAGCAATATGATAATGGCTGACTATAAGGAGAGGAGACTGGCAATTTATTTTAATGACAAAAGTGACTGTATGGTGGGGTGGGGGTGACCACTGTCCATTTCCTTTCCTAGTTGACACAATCATCTTTTGTTGAGGACATGGACTATTTTTAAATCTTGTTCTTATTTGAAATTGTTGATTTTATTGTTGTTTTTATGATGAAAAGATATGTTTGTATGTTTTTTCGAGGTAGCCATGTCTTACACAGAGGATGAATTAAAAGTGATTTTGCACACTTTACAGTGCCAGTCTTCTCTCCTCAAGTGTTGGTAAATTTACAACTCATATTTTGCTTTTATGAGGACATATAAGAGTAGTATGGGACAATCTATTTTTATAATTTTGCCCTGTGAATAAGTGCTCTTGACAGAAAATGGTGAATTCCTGACAATTAAGAGAAAGTTGTCCTTACCACAATTCACAGTCTACTCAACAGATAATTTGATATTTACAAAAGTACTTTCAGATATATCACAAATATATGTAATTTCTTATTCTTCATATGATTTAGTTCAAAAAGTCATTAATAGGATTCTCTTATTTTTCTCCTTTCACACAAGTCATTTCATTACCAAGGTTGGACCCTTAGTGATGCCACTGACCATGAATTATTCATTCAACTAAACCATAAATGATTCATTAGCTTTCCCAGAACTAAACCATGAATTAGTCATCAGCTTTCCCAGATCTAAAGACAAATTATTCATCAGTTTTCTCAGAAATAAACCATGAATTTTTCATCAGTTTTCTCCAGAACTCAACCATGAATTATTCATCAGCTTTCCCAGAACTAAAGATGAATTATTCATCAGTTTTCCCAGAAATAAACCATGAATTATTTGTCAGCTTTCCTAGAACTATACCATGAATTATTCATCAGTTTTCTCCAGAAATCAACCATGAATTATTCATCAGCTTCATCAAACTAGAACATCAATTATTCCTCATGTAGAATTTAAACCAACAAACCTTTCAAGTGCTTGTCCATTGCTGCAAGTAGGATATCTCTTCTCTCTTTGTAGAAGGCTGCTACTTTCCCTACATGGCTTAATAGTCCATCAATACCCCAGTGATTTAATAACTTGTACAAGGTGAGCTGTATAAATGAGAGAGATTGATTTACATCTTGGTCAATTATGGGATGTCAAGTTAGGTGTTGATATGGTGGCTCAGTGGTAGAGCGCCAGCCTCATTAATGGGAGGTCATTGGTTCAATCCCCAGCCAAGTCATACCAAAGGCTGAGAAAATGGGACCTTCTGCCTTCTTGTCAGGCGCTTCACAAATTAGAATGGAGAAGGGTAATTATAACATTATAGTATAGAGGGCCAGCTGGGAGAACTTTTAAAAAAGCTGAAGTAGCTACCTACACTGGGCAAATACAAATAGTTATCATAATAGGTAGTGTTGGCTAACTTTTGACCCCATTCAGGGCAAAAAATTGAACTAAATACCGTGTTTACACACGACTCTGCTCGAGTGTCGAAACCTTAAGCAGGGTTGAACGCTGCAAAGAGGGCAACTGTGATCGCATTTATACTGAAACAAAAAAGGTGAGTTTGACACGTCCCGTGTATCACGGATGGATGTAGAATAGACGTCACAAATATATGCCGTGTTTGACTTAGGCCATGCGGGTTCGACACAGCTTTCTGTTTATATACACACAAAAAAAGTCTGACTTTGCTCGCGGGTTGAAAACTACGATTTAGGCGGATCAAAAAAGCCATGTTCAACACGGCTCACAGACCACACTGATCATGTTTACACGGCATAAAATTTGTGTGTCAAACTCCCAAGCCGAGTCACTGTGTAAACACGGTGTGAGTGGGCTTGGCACCAATATCATCATAATATCCAAGTCCTTTGGAAGCGCATAGGGACATTATGACATAATGTGATATGTGCTATACAAGAACTGCATGAGAATTATTATTAGGTGTTAAGATATTGTGATTGGATTCATTGGGTTGCTATTTTGTAAACCCATATTATTTAGTGCTGGACCAAGGTTTCCAATCATCAACACTAAAACTAAACTAGACATCATCCACTATGTTAATAACGATAGATAATTGCATGATGCAAAAATAAATATATCTAAAGACTGATGTTAATGATAGCGAATGAGATATGATGAACTTGAACATACTTGAAATAATATGCTTAAGTGCACTTGTAAAATGAAAACAAAGAACAAGATTTTATAAAAGCCTCTCAAACCAAACATACATACAGATCGTGGAAACAAAAATATATAGGTATGCGTTATTCTGAATTGCAGATATTTTGCTTAAAATCCCATGCTATTGAATAAGTTGTGATGTGATCCAACGTGGTTCCATGACATTTTCTCTGGCGACAATTGCACTACTGAAAAATCCATACACTAATTAAATGACCAACTTCAACCCCGGATTAAAACTATACCTTTTACTAAACCTAACATTAAAACCCTATTTCAACCCCAACCCTTTCCCTGTATCTTAGTCGAAATAAAGCACAGAGCAATTGTCGCCAAAGCAAATGCCATGTCACCAATCCAATAACTCCAGGATAAAGGTTTGTGACCTTTATAGATCATAAAGAATAGTTTTGCTCACCAATTAAGTCTATGGAGTCACAATGCATCAATAAATATTTTGAGGGCAAGTGTAACAATTGTTTGTTGACAATAAAACCGGCAGTCAAATTGACCTTTTGCAAAAGGTTATATGTAAATAAACAATAAAGTGATCATTAGAATACAAATACTCACAAAACAATTGTTTGTATCTAACTTTGGAGCTCAAGCAGGCCATTTTTCTGAAATTTGCTCTCAATACCCCCTCTCTTTTTTGAGAAATTTCATTCCTTTATCTGTGATAATCTTAAATATTCAGCCCTTTTTCTTGTTGATAGGGCAAGAATGTAGTTCAAGAGACCTGTAAGCTATGAAAAGGAAAATGAGGATAGATAAAATCACAGATACGAACTATCAATGCTCCATTTCGAAATTTGGGAGACTTAACTCTATATGAATTAAACCAAATGTTCACTGGAAAATGGCTAGTTTTATATTCACCATCAGCCTTTCTTACACTTGCATATTGAAATCATGTGTTCCCTCTAAAAGGAGCACTCAACCTGCTTGACTGATTATATGCCATAACACATGTTGTCCATCAATGTGCATACTCTGTCTCTAATGGGTTAAAATTTACTCTCTGCTCGACTTTTTGAAGGACATATTAAAAAAGAAATGAGATTCCATTATATCCAAATGTACAATAAATTCATCTGTATCAGACTCTGAGCTTCAAAGAAGTACTTGTAGATATGCTGACAGTGCACTACATATAGTTACTTTATCACATTCATGTGCACTCATAGCAACTAAGTAAACAAATTATCTTGAACTCACTAGATCTTGTACCAGATGATGTACACATACCACAAGTGGCTACTGTGTACATTAACATATGTTCATTTCAAATCCAAACAGCATTAACAATGATAGTGTTTATACTGGCAAAGCTTAAAAATCAACTAATGTATAATGATGATGATAATACGCAATAGATATGCTGCTGAACAGCTGCTCTTTAAAACACAAGCATTAATTCATCTCACATTAAGTTATACATCAACAGATGAAGTTTATTATTGAATGAATGAATGAATGAATAAATCAATTATAAATGAATATTTGACCAAATGGAACATTAACTAAATCAATAAATGAATGAAAACAAATAAGTTAAATAATCAATAATTAATGAAGGAGAAACTGAGTAAAAAGTTAATAAATAATTCCCAGCTTAAGCAAACTATACATAAATAATGAACTAAACTGTACAAAGAAAGCCCCCCCCCCCCTTGATGATCGCTAATATTTTTTCAACCACTTTGAGTTTAATAGCATTACTAAATGTGTGTACTGAAATTTCTCAACGATTTTTTTTTCTGTGAAAATGTTTAATATAAGACATATCATGCTTCTATGAGCACTGTGAAAATGAAAAGTATTCAAAGTTGCATGACTAAGGTAACTTCAACCAATTGAGGATTGAACAAATCTGGATTTCCAGATTTCAACCCCGAGTGGTGAAACAAATATCATCTTTGTCATGGAATGGGGGGGATTTTTTTTTGTGCAAGGTTTATAACAAACATTGTATTTGACTTACTTGAGTAAGTACACTAGTATGAAGGACAGAAGCCTGCATATGCATGATGATACACGTTACTATCGCCTGAGGACCAGTACATACACCAACACGAAGACTGTCATAATAAGAACAAAAGTTTAATTTTATTATACATATTAAAGAAGACATTTATTCCCACATGATAAACACATTTACTAACTCTGAAGGCTTATTCATAAGGGCTATATCAAAACCAGCATTTTATATGTACATGTAAAGAAAGTGCATTATCTTTGAAATATATGATAAATATTTTATAATAATAAAAATAATCATAATAATAATAACAGTATATTTACCCAGGGTAGCCACTTCAGTTCCGAAAACTGTTCTCCCAGCAGGCCCTGCTATTATTATTACCCGGCTAAGCTAGGCTATCAATTCAGGTGCACACAGCTTTTTGAGGAATTATTTTTATAATCTTATCACTCTTTATTTTATCACTCTATTGATATTATGTTTTACATTTAATCATGTATTCATATTCATTTTTATTTCAATATTTGAATCATTAAAACAGTTATTAATATTTGATGTTATACTTTATACTTTACACTTATACAGGGTGGGTTATCTCAACAAACCTAATGACAACATCATATCTTGTATCTCTTACATAACATCACACCTTTGCATCAGGGTTTTTCTTAATCTTATTACAATATATTACTAAACTTGTGTCAAAGAAAAAAAATCTGCTGACCTCGTGTTTCCTTAACCCTATCTAGGCCAGGGTATTTGGGAGTTCATATGGCCGGGGGGAGGGGGGGCCTAAGATCTCGGCCGTCAACTGCACGATCGCGCCGAAAATTGGCACGCGGGTTGCCTGGGACATAATCTACAAGATTGTTATAGTAATTTATTTCATGCAAATCACTATTAAGTGATTATGCTAATTTATGCATAATTAGTGTGCGAAATCATACTTTTTCCTCTAATTCCCTAAATAAAGCTCCAAATGTACTAATTTTTGGTATAGAAACTTTTTGTGGTGTTTTTAGCAAGTGTACATGAAAAAATTGCGATGTCAAATCATTTTCTTATGTATTATATTGTTTTTTTGCAATTTCTTATGTATTTCCATGTATTTTTACCTTTTGTTTTCCACTGTTTCTTCAATGAAATTTGTTTGGGACTCTTCTGTGATCATAAAAAGCATCAAATAAATACATTTAGACAAGCAAAACTAAAAATAATCATACATTTATGAATTTTGGTTAAAAACACAATTTGCATTGACTTTGTACACGAAATCACGTTTTCGAGCAATTTTTGGTCTGACATGCACTTACATAATGTTGCGTAATTTCGGAACCATGTACCCAGGTGACGCAAAATTGGTCTCAAAAGTTGTGCAAGACTTGAAAGTAAAAAGTCAGCGAGCAGCGGGGTCAAAAAATATCGAGCGATTCGTTGAGGGGGGGGCCTCTGAGGCCCCCCCCCGGCCTAGATAGGGTTAATATTAGAACAAGTAACCTTACCCATAGTGGCTTTATCACCATGAAAACTTTCAGTAACCAGACTAATTTCAATGCCAGGCAGCCATTAGATAATGTGCAGCTATGATGAGATTAAGTTCCCTCATCATGAATCAATAACTTATTTTGATAGGCATATTGAGCTTAAAAACATGAGGCAAAACATAACAAAAGATTAATTATTTCACATACATGTATGTATGCTTCCCAATGTATTTGAGTTTTATAATCCAATCTTCACCTGGTTTGAAGAGTTACCTAGGACATCGCTTCATGAAGCTTGTCAGTACTGACAATTAGCATGGTAACAATGATAGACCATTAAGGCCCAAAGATCTAGCTGCAGTCCTTTATACTCACCCTGCAGAAATGATTTTGGCAAAAGAATCAAATCTGAGAACCCTCCCGTCATCGTCCATGGAAAGAAAACTTGGACTCCTCTCCTGCCAAGAGAAGAGTAAGACAGGAGTAGTTTGAATGCAGTGGAGTTGCTGTGGTTCAGTGGTAAAGACGCCCGACTAGATACTTGAAAGTCCAGGGTTAAATCCCTGGCCAAGCCCCTTTGCCCATTAGTAAAGCGTTAAATTGTCATTGCTCCTACATTCAAGTAAATGAGTGTTGCTAATGCAAGCACGTAATACACCCGTCTGTAACACAGAAAATTTAGTTATTGGTCAAGCAAGAAAAAAAAAGAAGGTGGCGACTACACCTTTGACCTTCTGACCTTAAAATCAATAGAATTCCTAGGATCAATGCTAGTATCATACACACCACATAAAATATAAGCCTAGGTTAAGTCAAACTTAAGTAATCGCGTTTCCAAGTAAAGTTTACGGACGGACAGATGGACAGACATCACAGACGGACAGACACCGAGCATGATACCATAATACGTCCCATATAGTACGGGCATATAAAAATTATGATTTCAAGTATGGTGTTGAAATCCGTTGTTGGTGTTGTGACAACACTAACACCAGCAACAACACCTTACTTGAAATCATGATGGTGTTGGGATTGACCTCAGAAAATATGACATATTTCTGGCAGTTTATGTTGAGCGCTGGTGTTGAATTTCGTCTGCTTATCTGAGCATCACAGCTGATGTTGACGATCTATGTGTAATTCCCCCATTCAACAACACCAAACCTTACGGATTGGGAAAGTTGTGATTTCAAGTTTGGTGTTGAAGTTGTTGATTTGAAGCCCAAGAACAGATGGCGAACAATATGAAAAATCCACGTAAAATTAGACTTTTCAGTTATAATATTGGTGTAAATCAGTAAAGCCTTCAACAATTTAATAGACAATAATTTTTACTCGTTCGGATTCCTGAAGTGATTTAGCCTTTGCATTCTGAAAGATGAGATTTTATTGTAATTTCTCCGATTTGATTTTCGTTGTTCAAAAGTTCTAGCGTAAAGTTGAGATGTTCAGCAGTACAGCGCAGAGGCGAGACGTCAAAGGCTATCGATAACATGAACGCTATCGTTCCTCTGTAACCAGCTCGGTTCAGCAGCCTTTTCACACTCTCAACACCAACACCGAATCCCTCTTCGTGATGTTTACAGACAGGTAGTCATTCCTTACAGGTGATCAATATAAAAGCAGGGCCCTTTGCACAAATTTACTATTTTAGTAACTTTGCCATCCAATGGTAATCCTGAAATCGTTGAATTGGCTGTTGAGCATTATCATCAAGGTAGTTACCATTGAATGGCAAAATAACTTTGATTTAATTTACTGTAAATATAATCTGGATGATATGATGTACAAACGCCTGGTGTGGTTATCCTGTACATTTTTGGCAGCAATGACATACGTACCTCCCCAAATTGCAAGAAATAGTAGGCATCATCTTCAAGGATTAGTAGATCATACTTTCTGGCCAGCTCATAAATTCTTTTTCTCCTTTCCAGTGTAACACAGCTACCAGTGGGATTGTCTCCATTAGGAACCAAATAAAGCACCCTTGGTATATCGGACCTAACATCAGGAGATGAGGTAGAAACATTTGGTGTTACAAAAACAGACACATACAGACACAGTGTTTTTATTTGCACTCCACATAGGATGAAACCAATTTTATTTTATGGCGTGCATAAAAGTATAAAGTAAATGTCATCTTTTTCAAAAGTCACACTCACAATTTTATTTTTCTTTTGTGAGGACACATGACAATTTGACATCTATGTCACATTTTAATCGGTTGGAAACTCAGCCTGCATATAAATATGGGCTGGACTGTATATGGAAAACATGTGCTATAACAAGATCGTTCAGTCTCCAATGGATTTATTATACCCCTGAGTGTAAAGGCTCTTAGGAGAAAACTGGTAGACTTCTGATGTGCATGACATATGGTAGATTTGTCTGTAACTTGTCACCATCTACTGACCAGCTGCCAATTTAAGATGGAAATATCAAGTGATCCCATCTTTCAAACAGCCATTACTTTCTCCTCCCTTGTTAAATTATTGTTTATTCTTTTAAACTTTAACAACTATGTTTTCCTTATTTACCTTCTTTCACAAATATGATTTAATTACAGACGTTAGTTTCCCTTAATAAAAGGGCGGTTACACCAGGTAGGTGTTTCATAAAGCTGTTCGTAAGTTACAAACGACTTAAAGCACGACTAGTGATCCTTTCTTGTGCTACGTGATATATCCCTATGTAGCTGACTTATGTATAAGAACATGTTCCAGTCGTTCTTAAAGTTGTGTGTAACTTTACGAACAGCTTTATAAAACACCCACCTGAATGTTTTAGCAAGCATATGCCAACACATGCAGGCCATGGCAAGCAACTTTCTCTTAACATACCATTTCTTGACTTGGTATCAAGAATTGCCTTTTTTTTAACACAAATGATTCTTCATATAAAGTATATGAATTATTGATATTTTGTGTTGTTCACAAAATGCAATATTTATGATATAAAGAATGGAATGATTAATATCAAGAAAGGGGATTAAAGGAGAAACATGGTGGTTATACAATCTGTCTGCACAAGATGGCCGCAAATCCAGGTATGATGGCCCCAGAAGTTTAATTTACTAATGTTTGTTCAACCATTTTATACGCCCTCTGTCAAAAATAACTTAAAGAAAGAATCTAAAACCTAATACCAAATCATGATCACACAGCTTAAATAAGTTCAAATAATGACTGATCTTTTAACATCTATAGGTAAACTTGATTCCGATTTGTTGCTGCATGGTTTGAGCCCTATATTGATGACATGAAACAGAAGACTTGTTTATTCAAAACTGTTGCTCATTTATGCTTGAAATCGTAGCATTGTATGTCTAGTAGTAAGGGCAGTGGGTTCATGATTGTGGGATTGAGTTTGAATCCCAGCTCAGCCATTATCTCCACTTTTAACCAAATAGGCCAAAAAGTAATGTCTGCCATCTAGGTCAGCCACTAAAACTTATTAACTTAGATGTACATGTAAAATATTTCCTATGTACCAAAACAATTTATAGATATGCGTTAACACGGCAGAAAGTTTCACTGCTGTGTTCTTATGAGAGTTATTTCAACAGAAACAGAAAAAAGCAACAAGCCTTAATTAATCACCATCTTAAAAAAAATCATTATTTAACTATCTCTTATACAAATATGCTAAAATTTATTATTACTAACTTGGTTTTAGTGTCAAGCCAGTTTAATGACTGATTCTGTAAGAAAATCTTTGTCATCAATGCTCACATACAGAAAAAAAAGACATAAATTAAAAGATCTCTAGAATATCATTTCATTTTCCTTAATCAGTATCATATTACATAATTACACCAATAACCTCCAACAAACTAACCTTGCCATAGAAACTGGATATTCTTTTCTCAGAAGTACATATTTCCTCATTGCTACAAATTAATTATCAATCTGAAATATGACAACCTAGCTCTCAGATTACCTACCAGTACATAAAATTCTCATTATCATGATTTTTGTAAAATATTAATGTATCTCTCAGAATTCTTATTATAGTGATTTGATGACATATATTAATACCTCTGTAGTTTCTATCAGCACTTCATAACACAGTAACCTCAACTTGAACAATGAAAACAATCACATGATACCGAGTCAAAAAGTTTTACTTTTTTTACAGAATGAATATTGGTATGACACTGATTCTTTTTCTGTTCTTAATTTTTGTTAATATATAATTTTTTCTTTGTTCTGATGAGCTATATACACATCTTAGCTTTGTAGATTAAGTGTAGTGGATGAGCGGAGAAGTATGATTTGACATTGG